>NC_140025.1:26550436-27113962 GCF_964263955.1 Coregonus lavaretus | reverse complement strand
GGCAATTTCAGGAGGTCACTAGAGGAAGCACCCTAGCTCAACAATGACACAGCCGCCATTTTGGCTCCAAAGATCCGCAGTCGAACTGTGCCATGGGTGACAATGGGTAAGAATAAAAAAGAACAGGAGAGTTGGATCCAGTCTGGATTGACGCCAGCCTCCATTTGACAATGACCTATACGGAGCACATAGATTTGTCTCTCTCCCCATGGTTAGTGCAGTGGATGAAATGTAATCAATTGGGCTTGAGGAATGAAGTCGGGACAATGGCTGGCGCTGGGTATTGATCGCTCCCGCGGGATAAACATGAGGTATCAGATTGATATTTTAGACAGTGGTCTGGTGCGGTTCATGAGGTGATTAGTGCAGGTAATCAACTGGATTTTCAGGAGGAAGCCATCTGAAACAGGAGAGAATGTTGTATGGGCCTATTACAATCCAACGAGCAGAGAGAAACAATGAGAGGGAGGGAGGGAGGGAGGGAGGGAGGGGGAGAGAGAGAGAGAGAGAGAGAGAGAGAGAGAGAGAGAGAGAGAGAGAGAGAGAGAGAGAGAGAGAGAGAGAGAGAGAGAGAGAGAGAGAGAGAGAGAGAGAGAGAGAGAGAGAGAGAGAGAGAGAGAGAGAGAGAGAGAGAGAGAGGGAGAGAGACCAAGCGGTTTTCTTCGTTGTTGTTTTCTTTTTGTTTTTTCCCTTGCTTTGGCCATGTAAACACATTTCCCATGCATCTTTGAATTGAATTGAATTGAATTGAATTAAGAGAGAGAGAGAGAGAGAACGAGAAAGAGAAAGAGAAAGAGAAAGAGAAAGAGAAAGAGAAAGAGAGAAGAGAGAGAGAGAGAGAGAGAGAGAGAGAGAGAGAGAGAGAGAGAGAGAGAGCAATTTGCAGGAGCAAATTCTCAGTCCCACTGCATGGTGAGATTATCTTCTCCCATTACCTCAGTACAAAGAGGCAGCGGCCCCTCTATTAGGAAATACAGCACAGAACTTTCCAAGCCTCTCAGCACCATATTGCCATAGCGGCGAGATAAAGTCTGCCTCTACATTTTACATAGTGTCGAAATCAAATATTTCCCTGTTTGACTCAGAGGGAGGGAAATCACATAAATCTCACAATTGGGATAGAGCCAGTTGCACCGCATGTCCTTTGGGAGGATGGCTCATAATAATGGCTGGAATGGAGCGAATGGAAACCATGTGTTTGATGTATTTGATACCATTCCACTAATTCCGCTCCAGCCATTACCACAAGCCCGTCCTCCCCAATTAAGGTGCCACCAACCTCCTGTGACTCATACAGTATTGAAATAATACTGTAACTACACTGTTCCAACTGAATCTGAAGCATTTAACAATTAATCAATACTTTTGAAATATGGGAATATACATGACATAGGTTAGGCCTACAGCTATGATACCTGATTATAAACCCCCCAAAAGTATTTACAGAGGTGTGAAATATTGCTATATTATTTGTGTTTGCAACCACTGAGAATCTTATGGCAGCTCTACTAATATGTTGGACCTCAGTGTCTGAGGTATTATCTGTTGCTGTGTTGTGTTCTACTTTGCTGCTCAGCCTAAGGGAAGGATCGTTGGCCGCATTGCGAGTGGTGGTGTTCAGTCGATGTGCTCAGTGTCCCCTCACTGAGTCCCTTGGGCACTTATCTTTTCTCTCTCTCTCCCTTGCTCTCTCCCTCCACCCCCTCTCCCTCCACCCCCTCTCCCCACACCTCTTCTGACAGAGACAGATTCCATTAACCCTACCAGTGAATTGTCCTTAACTCCGACTAGCAGAGGAACACGCTGAGAGACAGCCAGGCACGTCACTTCTTTCTCTTTCTCTTTCTCTGTCATCATGCGAGTTCTCTGTTTCTGTTACATTTTGTGACAGCAAAGCCAGCGGTGTAGAAAAACTGTGAAATAAAATGCCTCATGACAGATTGACAGACGCATTCCCCTGAGGATTATTTATTTATTTATTTTGTTTTGTTTTTTACTTTTGTGACTGTTCTCTTTTTCCGAAGCTTTAGCATTGATAAAGATCCCTGTGGTAGTCCGTGGCCTTATCATTACAGTTCCATGTTGTATTATGGAGGAAGAAGATTAGCATTACATTTTGAGTGATGCAGTAGGCCTACATAATAAGGGATCGGTTTGAAGAGCTGAGTTAGGCCTATGAGGTAAGGGATCGGTTTGAAGAGCTGAGTTAGGCCTACGTAGTAAGGGATTGGTTTGAAGTGCTGAGTTAGGCCTACGTAGTAAGGGATCGGTTTGAAGAGCTGAGTTAGGCCTACGTAGTAAGGGATCGGTTTGAAGTGCTGAGTTAGGCCTACGTAGTAAGGGAACGGTTTGAAGAGCTTAGTTAGGCCTTCGTAGTAAGGGAACGGCTTGAAGAGCTGAGTGTGGCACCCATGGGAGGAACGGAGGCTTGGGGTTCGCCTCAAATCCCTCTATCCTCATCTCTCTGAGGATTAAATTAGTCTCATGCTGGGGATGATCTCGAGCTTGGCTGCATGTGGTGCCGACCTCAAAGTCAAACTCAGCACTAACTCAGCCACTTTTATTTGCAACTGACCCAATTATGTTCTGCCAACCTCATGACACACTTTTACACTTTCCCTCGCTCTCTTTCTCTTTCAACCCTTTTTTCTTTTTTTTTCACGGTCCATGATGAATGGTTGCTTGCATTTTAGGATAAATGACAGGTCAATGATTAATAGTACACTCTCTTTCGCTCTTCCATTCTACACCATCTTTCGCCTTCCACGCGCTCACGCTTTCGATCTCTCCCTCCCTCTCTTCCTTGTACTCTGGGGTATTTTTTCTATACCTGGGTTAGCCCCATCAGCATATTCCCATAAATAAACGAGTGGAGCGCAGGGGGGAAGCATGGCCCAGAGGCAGGGCAGTGGACATGTGCAGGATGGAGGGAGAGAGGGATGGAGGGAGAAAGGGATGGAGGGAAGAGAGAGATGGCGGGAGAGAAGCCAACTGCTCCAGAATGGAGTGTGAAGGTGACTGTAGAAAGACGTAGAGGGAGACATGGAGAAGGAGGGAGATGGTAGGAGAGAGAGCTACAGTATATTAGAAAGGAACAGACAGACAGACAGACAGACAGACAGACAGACAGACAGACAGACAGACAGACAGACAGACAGACAGACAGACAGACAGACAGACGGATTGATATGGAGACAAAAATAGAAGAAGAGAGAGATAGAGATTGAGATGAAGGAGGAGAGAGAGAGAATGAGAGAAGGAGGAATGATGAAGGGAATGCTGAGACAAAACAACAAAAGATTACTTTCAAAGGTTTATTATTAAGAAGTACGAGCGTCAACAAAAATCGTTCTGAGAAAAGACAGGAAGGAGAGGTAGAGGAACGAAAATGAAGGCCATCTAAAAAGATGGAGGGATGAGAGCAGGAAGAAGAGAGGAGGGAAGGGGACGGAGGAGAGGGAGATGAAGAGACAGTGTGAGGTGGCTGGGTGTTGTGGCCAATGCCCGATGGTGGTGCCGTCTTGTTGTGGTTAATGAGGCAATGTTGCAGGTAATTAGCTCTCGATATGGCATTATCAGTCACCAATAACGGGACGCTTCATTATGCTCAGCCCACCTCTCATCTCTGCCCAACACACTCACCGAAGGCAAAGCACCTCATCGACACAAACACACATCTGTAACTACAAACACCCTTACACACAACATCAGTATCGGCAGTGCCTTCATATTTGCAAAGACATTTCTCTCACCAAATAATCCACAATTCCACTTGAAAAGCACTCAAACACTATACGAGGCACAATAACCTCATGAAAAACCAACAAGAACTGTGCTTGGCCTGTCTTTGCACTGCAGCCTTGAGGCAAGAGTGAGGCAGCGAGCTACAATAGCGGATTTCCACTTTAGTAAACATTTCATTGCCAAGGTACACAGTCCACCGGGAGCTGACTGGTGCGTGTAATGTGACAACATTATTGCTACCCCATTTCTTTTTCAGGTGGAAAGGAGGGAGTTCTCTCGCTCTTCAAAAGGCAGAATGCTAAATAAGGGCTTTGGTTGGCCGGACTAAGCATATTTGAGCGTGGCGAGGTTCGAATAGCGCTGGGAAACGGTTCAGCTGCAAAGAGCTCCCTTACTGCACCAGTGCTTGGCACGAGAGGGCGGTATAGGATGACAGTGCGGTATAAAAGGTAGGATAGAGAGGTGGTTCCAAAACGGTTCCCCTCGCTGACTGCACGGAAAGACGAATGAACACGTTGGCAGCCCACCAGCAGGCTAATGCAATTTTCCTGAAGAAGAGAGGTCTGACGTTCTGCATTCTTAGCTATCTCGCACTCCATTACATTGATGAAGGTCATTTGAGCGAGGACTTATAAACTTGCACTGACATCATGTATACCTTTCTGTTTAGCACTGTACTGTTTAGTCGGTTGCCTGGATCTAGCCTACTGTATTACAACTGTCCAGAAATGCATTTAAAGCCTTCTCACTGATCCCTAGGTAGCACCTCAAGGACCAACACTTTTCCACAGACCACCATTTGGGAAGCTCTTTTAAGACATATTGTTCCCTCAAACAATATGAGGGAAACAAAGTTGTAGCATTGACGAAGCAAGGACAACTAAGTTTCGGACAGTGTAGCAAGGAATACAAAGTTGGAGCAGTGACGAAGCAAGGAGAAGTACGTTTCGGACAGTGTAGCAAGGAATACAAAGTTGGAGCAGTGACACTTCGGTGAACTCTGTAGAACGTTGCAAGGGAGATTAGTTTGGAGCAGCGATACAGTCATTCGCAATAGCCAGGTAACTGCAACGTTTGTAACCTGAGGGTTAAGAAAAGGACAAGCTCAGTGCTTAAGCCCATCAAAGGTCTGCATTAACAAATGTAGGTTTGTGAACCAGTAGCTCAAAGAAAGGGTTCCCTGAAAGATACACTGAAGGTCTTCATTGTTTATGCACAACCTATACACGACTACCCTACAATGTAATTTCACGCCTCTTTCCTCAAGACAGTGACTCGGTCACACATCTCAAAGTCTAATCCAGACATAGCAAGATAATCACCCTTCTTATTGTATAATCTGGTGAGGCAGAGGAGGGGGAAGGTAGAGGGGAAGGAGGGGAGTTATACTCCTAATTTATATCAGTCAACACGTCCACGCCAAACGGTTACGACTGGACTTGTCAGAAAAAGGGGGAAACTCTCTCTCTATTTTTCTTCCTTTCTATCTCTAGCTGCATATTGAAGGTAAGGAGGATAGAGGATGAGGAGGAGGTCAAGGGCTGTTGACCATTGGCCAAATTGTGCTTGTATTTGTTTACTTCAATCGGCTAATCAATCGATACATTTATCCATTCGTCAATAGGACTTAATGTAGTGTAGCCCTCTTTGGTATTTCTGGGCAGTGCGAATTGTACAGTCTGAATGGAAAACAACAGTCATTCAACAATTACTGGTGGTAACAAACAGGAACCGACGGACAGACTGGAGACCAGACAGCTACCAGGACAGAAGGCACTGACATGGCAACCGCACAGGAGATTGATTGTGTGGGATGCGAGACGGCGGTGAACGGGGGGAAATTACAAGATGTAACCATTGATAGGAGGATGACAGGGAAGCCGGCGGACAAGAAAATCCACCCATCTCCCTCTCCTCCTCTGGCCCCCCAGATCCCCCCTTTCCAAACCGGTAACGAAAGGGAGTCTGATTTCTGAGTCGTGACACAAAATCGGTGGTGGAGATCGATAGGGAGAGGAGGAGGCAGCTAGGCCTATTGTACCGTGGGTTGTTTTAAGACATTGGACGGGAAGAGAGTAGCTGAGCCATCTGGGCATTGATCTGCTTTTGACTACAGATGAACAGCAGGTGAACAGGAGGAATGACAAAAAAACATAGGGAAAATCACTGAAGAGAAAAAACGACAAAGGATGAGGCCCTCAGCTAACCAGTTCTGGATCACAGCCGGTCTGTGACATCATCTGCATTACCTCTGCTTTAACTCCCCCCCCCGGTCCTCCTTTTCATTATTTCAATTAGCATGATTAGGATCTGAAATTGCTCGTGTCGGCTTGGTGATTGACAGCGATTGGCCACTTAGGGAGCAGCTCATGCTGTCTCTAATGGCTCATGTAGAAGTGTGTGTGTCTGTATGTGTGTGTGTGTGCGTGCGTCCGAACGAGCATGCGTGTGTTTATTTGTTTACCCTGATGGGTACTTTGCTCATTCAAGAGGAAAGCTGTTCTTGAGGCAAACAATAGTTAGGCCTATTGTTAACTATGAATGCACCACCACGGAAATTGTAGCAATTTAGCTGTGTGTGTGCGCAAGCACCTCATTATCTTATAATCCATCACAGTGGAGGCTGCTGAGGGGAGGACGGCTCATAATAATGGCTGGAAAGGTGCGAATGGAATGGTATCAAACCATGTGTTTGATGTATTTGATATCATTCCACTGATTCCGCTCTACCACCAGCCCGTCCTCCCCAATTAAGGTGCCACCAACCTCCTGTGATTTTGAACAACAATTATACAGACAATATGGCACTAACTACCAAATACCAGCCAACTGCTCACACATTCTTATTTGAGTTGTTTTCAGTCATTCCATGAACCAACTATGAGAGAGGAACAACTGTTAAGATAGGCTAGATGAGTGAAACACCCAGAGAGCTCGAGGAGTTAGTAGGGAGACCAAAGACAATCTATTATAAAGATAGCCGAGTGACTGCTCTAACAATGGAAATACATATCCTTAATGATTGAAGGCAGGCGAGATCAGGTGGGACCATTCTAGCCAAAGAGAGGGCAGATACGCGTGTAAACAACAGGCACAACGAAGTCGTTTTTCTCAAAGTTGCCGGAATGCATCCACTTACATCAGTACATTGTAACAGACTAAATATTTTGAAACTTCTATTCGACCAAATAAGCCTCATGTACTTGCTCATAGACCTCCATACAAAAATGGCTTATCTCACGCGGACAGATTTTGGGTGGAGTAAATCCTCTCGCTTCGCCTCTTCCTCTCTGGGGAGACAGCATGCTCAGAGCGTTGCAATCAGTACACATCACATGCTTACCGCTCGCGTGCAGCTTTCGCCAGAGACAATCTCTCTCCTCCAATGGTACTGGAGTGAAAAGGGGGCTCTGGTTTGCGCGGATAGGCACATTAGGTTGTTTATTGTAATTTATAGGGCCTACCTTTTCTGCTTGTCTCATCTCATTATGATCTGCGGTCTTTAGGGAGGAGAACGCGGACTAACGGTGCCTCATTGGCGTGCGTCTCCGCACATCACATGTATTTATCAACATTCGTACAACGTTCATACAAACGGAGGGCATTAGGCGCATCTTTATGAGCATCTGAGATGGTCGGGGGTGTAAAGGTGTTCTGTTTGACGTGTCAGTGTCAACTGTCTGAGAGGCACTCTTTCATCCCGGGCCCTGGTTCTGACAACACAGTGCGATGACAAGGCATTAATCTGCCTCTCAAACGTACAGCCATCAGTCTCTCTGTCTTCCTCTCGCTCTCATTCTCTTCTGTATGTATCTCTCTCTTCTCCTTGGTCCCTTTGATACTTATTATTCTCTCTCTCTCTCTCTCTCTCTCTCTCTCTCTCTCTCTCTCTCTCTCTCTCTCTCTCTCTCTCTCTCTCTCTCTCTCTCTCTCTCTCTCTCTCTCTCTCTCTCTCTCTCTCTCTCTCTCTCTCTCTCTCTCTCTCTCAGCATGTCTCAGAAAGGGACAAAAAAGGGAGGAGCGCCCTCACCCAGAGCGAGGTAAGTGAGACACACCCTCAAAGATAACGGTGATGACACAACGGCAAAAATTATGATGTTGACAAGGATGAAGTCAGACCCTTTGTCCTATTCTCCACCTCTCCGTCCCCTAACAGCACGTCATCAAACACCCCCTCTGCACACGGGACCCCTGGGCGCTCCGCGCTCCGCCAGCCCAAGTCAGGAGAAAATGGTAGCAGCTCCAAGAGCGGCAGGAGCCACAGCCAGGGCTCTGTAGCAGCCGTCTACCTGTCCTACCTCAATACTCTCTTTGGACAGGTCAGTAGCTCTATCACTTTTGTATACCTCAACACACTTCTCCTGCCTCTCTCACATGCCAAATCAGTTGCACAGTGAGTTGTGATCCAGGATTAAACATTTTAATGTCTGACAGAAAAGTTGGGGTGATTTACACTTTTGATGCAATGCAACCTGGACACAGATCCATAAACCAACTGAAAATGAACAACAACCATATTTCTCACACCTCAATTCCCTCCCCTCGACCCTCAGCTGACAACTATATATCAGCGGATTGGCAACAAACCCTACTCCATACTGACTCTTAACATAGGGGCCCCCCAGGGATGTGTCCTCAGCCCTTTGCTGTACTCCCTGCTCACCCACAACTGCATGGCTTTGCACGACACCAACTCCATCATCAAGTTTGCTGACGACACCATGGTTGTCGGCCTGATAACCAACAACGACGAGTCAGCCTATAGGGAGGAGGTAAGTGAACTGGCATTGTGGTGCCAGGACAACAACCTCTCCCTCAAAATCAGCAAAACAAAGGAGTTGATTGTTGACTTCAGGAAGCAGATCCACATCAATGGGACTGCAGTAGAGAGAGTCAGCAGTTTTAAGTTCCTCGGTATCCACATCACAGAGGACTTGACATGTACCAACAACACTACCACTCGTCAAGAGGGTGCAATAGCGGCTGGAGAAATTCGGCATGCCACCCCGGGAACTCTCCAAATATTACTGCTGCACCATTGAGAGTGTCCTGACCAGTTGCATCACGGCCTGGTACGAGAATTGCTCCGTCCACGACCGCAAGGTCCTCCAGTGGGTGGTGAAGACGGCCCAGTGCATCACTGGGACCGTGTTTCCACCCATCCTGGACATCTACTCAAAATGGTGCCTGAGAAGGCCCGCAGCCACGAGCTGTTCACTCCCGTGGGGCAAACAGTATCGGAGCATGAGATCTGATACCAACAGGCTCAGAGACAGTTTCTATCTACAAACCATCAGACTGCTGAACACTTGAACTGGACTGACCACGCCTTAACACACATGCACTCACTCAAGCACACACACACACACACACACAGAGATATACACTCTTTCTCTCTCTCACACACACACACAGATATACATTCATGCTACACACACATCACAACTGCTGCTACCAGACTCTTATTATGATTGCTAACTACTGCATAATTTAAACACTTGCCCCCCAATCCCCCCTTCCCCATCACACATACAGGAACATAGTGTGTATGTCTTCTGGTTTCAAATCGGTCATAGAAAACCAAACATGACAATCACAAAGCATGAGGAGCACTAAGCAGTTGGATAAAGCACAAACAGATTGACATCCAGGCTACCACAACCCAATTTTCCCAATTTGCAGCCGTATCTCTGCCATGCCCCTTCCTTGGCCCACCCTGCCCTTGCAGTGACATTGCCATAGAGTATTCGTTTTTCTCTGTGCTTGGATACACACAGTGAGAGGAGGTATTAATAACGCCGTTAGCAAGGCTCACTGTCAACCTTCATTAGCCATAATGAGAACAGAGAGACAGACAAACAGACAGATACCAAGATTAATATGCTAGACAGTAAGACGGAGAGATAGATATATGTGTGAGGCAGAATGTATGGCATTTTTGTTGCCAATTTCTTAATGTGAGTTTTAACGTACATTTGTTTGTGTATTGTATGTATGCAGATGCGTGTGTGCGCAGATGTGTGTGTGTTTGTGTGTGTGTGTGTGTGTGTGTGTGTGTGTGTGTGTGTGTGTGTGTGTGTGTGTGTACATGCAGATCTGTGTACCCGTTTTGCATGTGTGTACACTGACTGTCCATGTATCTTCTTTGTGTGTTCGTATGGCTAACGGTTATAAAACACTTTGCTCAGCCACCCATGTGAAAGCAAACAGATTGAAATTAATTGTTAATTGGTCTGTGTATTGACTGATGATTGGAGTCTTGACTTTGGCATACTGTCTAATCTTCTCTGGATTAATAAATCAAATGATTGTGTGCTGACCTTGCCATCTAAAGATGTCCTTGTGTAGTTGTACAGTATATGTCGGAATCTCCTCTACAGTGAGCACTGGAGCACACAGCGTGTCTATACACTATTGGATATTATATTGCTTTTACGCTGCCTGACCATTTTGATAGGGTATTATTTATTTTACATTGGCTAGTTGTTGTTTTCTCATGAATAATCTTTAAAAATAAAAACAAAGATGGTATCCAATGTATACAACAAATTATGCATAGTAACAGGGGTGTTCAAAGACTAGGCTTCCACCTAAGTATGCCATCAAAGTAGAATTTTGGAGAGTTTACACAGTGCAGGTCCTTCACATTTGTAGAGTGACCTTTAACAGTAGCCTAGATGAAAAACATCCTTTTGGCCTGAGTTTTTTTATTTAACCTTAACTAGGAAGTGCCATTGAGGTCAGAGGATCTCTTTCCCAAGGGAGACCTGCGTATGCGTTGTGTTTGTGTCTGCTGCTGACCTTTGGCATAACCTGCATACATTAAACTTGACCCTGATATGTCTGCCTAAATGTGATTCACATGTGTACTGTAGCATGTTTCCTTAGCATCCTGTGTTTCGTAACGCTTGTATCCCAGTTTATAGCATTATCCTTACTGTAATGTCCATTGTGCACATCTATTTGTAGGCTATGCCAGCAAACTTAATGTAGCGAGAAATTTTATAGGACGTCAGAGTTGCTAGCTGTTTGTACAATTATCCTTGCTGAAATGTGCCATTCATGTACATCATTGATATGTATGACAGCATACTTAAATGTGGCTAACATGTTTCGTATGCTAGAGAGGTGCAGAGTGGGTAGTTGGTATGTATCTATTGAGCTACCTGTCGGCTATCTGTACAGCCTGGTCTCATAGACTAGACGTAACATAGTAAATGTAAATCCGAGAAACTCATATTAGTGTATGTTAAGTTTGGTATGGTTACATTAGACAGATGGTTACTGGGGTGGATGGGAGGGCGTATAACACGAACGTCTAGCAACCCAAAGTTTGCAAGTTCGAATCTCATCACGGACAACTTTAGCATTTTAGGTCATTAGCAACTTTTCAACTACTTACTACTTTTTAGCTACTTTGCAACTACTTAGCATGTTAGTTAACCCTTCCCCTAACCTAAAACCCTAACCTTAACCCTTTTAGCTAACCCTTCCCATAACCCTTTAACCTAACTCCTAAACTTAACCCTAACCTTAACCCTAACCCCTAACCCCTAGCCCTAGCCTACCTAGCATTAGCCAGCTAGCTAACGTTAGCCACCTAGCTAGAATTCGTAACATATCATACGTTTAGCAAATTCGTAACAGTTTGTAACATATTCTATGTTTTACAATTCCGTAACATATAATACGAATTGTAATTCGTACCATATCATATGAGATGGGTGATGGACATCCACAAATGAATACATGCCATACGAAACGTAACATACAGTATCACACTAAAAGGACTATTCCCAATTTACATACAGAATCATACAAAATGCTCTGAGACCAGGTTGATCTGTATTCTGCTCCAATGCTGGTTAGCCTTTGGGAACATCTTTGTCCTACCAACATTCAGTGTTGTTTGTATGCTATATGTCATTCTGTTTCTGCTAGCTTGTGGGGCCTGTCTTTGTGGAAGAAGGATTCAATGTTATAAGTATTTTACGTTTTCTATACTGGATCTACAATAGCCTATAAATGCTAAGGGAGTTCAGCTTCACTAGTATGTTGCAATTTCTAGCCTGTGTCACTGTGACAAAATAGAAAGACATGAAGCATAGCATTTATTTTTCTACTCAATAATTCCATCTGCATTCCAGTAGGATCCGCTCACTGTCTAGCATGCAGTTTTTTCTATCTAGCCTACAGGCCTATCTGTGAGTCCAGTAAGACTCATTGACTTTTGCATGTTTCTGCTCCTAGTGTTCTGAGAACTGTGAAAAGTCCCTGTGCTCTGAGCATTGCCTGGCCTTACCACCAGCCACAGTCATAACAAATCTGTCATGACTGAGGGCGCAGACATATATACAGTGACTTCTTCCACATTTTGTTACGTTACAGCCTTATACTAAAATGTATTCAATTGTTTTGTTTTTTGTCAATATACACACAATACCCCATAATGACAAAGCAAAAACAGGTTTTTTGATCTTTTTGCTAATTTATCAAATAAAATAACATTTAAATATCACATTTACATAAGTATTCAGACGCTTTACTCAGTACTTTGCTGAATCACCTTCGCAAGTGATTACAGCATTGTCTAGGCTGTTACTGCTTTGTCTAGGCTGTGTGCTTAGGGTCGTTGTCCTGTTGGAAGGTGAACCTTCACCCCAGTCTGAGGTCCTGAGCGCTCTGGATCAGGTTTTCATCAAGGATCTCTCTGTACTTTGCTCCATTCATCTTTGCCTCGATCCTGACTAGTCTCCAAGTCCCTGCCGCTTTAAAACATCCCCACAGCATGATGCTGCCACCATCATGCTTCACCGTAGGGATGGTGCCAGGACTCCTCCAGAGGTGACGCTTGGCATTCAAGCCAAAGAGTTCAATCTTGGTTTCATCAGACCAGAGAATCTTGTTTCTCATGGTCTGAGAGTCCTTTAGGTGCCTTTAGGCAAACTCCATGCGGGCTGTCATGTGCCTTTTACTGAGGAGTGGCTTCCGTCTGGCCACTCTACCATAAAGGCCTGATTGGTGGAGTGCTGCAGAGATGGTTGTCCTTCTGGAAGATTCTCCCATCTCCACAGAGGAACTCTAGAGTTCTGTCAGAGTGACCATCGGGTTCTTGGTCACCTCCCTGACCAAAGCCCTTCTCCCCCGATTGCTCAGTTTGGCCGGGCAGCAAGCTTTAGGAAGAGTCTTGGTGGTTCCAAACTTCTTCCATTTAAGAATGATGGAGGCCACTGTGTTCTTGGGGACCTTCAATGCTGCAGAACTTTTTTGGTACCCTTCCCCAGATCCGTTTCACAACCTAATTCTGTCTCGGAGCTCTACAGACAATTCCTTTGACCTCATGGCTTGGTTTTTGCTCTGACATGCACTGTCAACTGTGGGACCTTATATAGACAGGTGTGTGCCTTTCCAAATCATGTCCAATCAATTAAATGTACCACTAGTGGACTCCAATCAAGTTGTCGAAACATCTCAAGGATGATCAATGGAAACAGGATGCACCTGAGCTCAATTTTGAGTCTCATAGCAAAGGGTCTGAATACTTATATAAATAAGGTATTTCTGTTTTTTATTTTGTATACATTTGCAAAAATTTATAAAAAACAGTTTTCGATTTGTCAGTATGGAGTATTTTGTTTAGATTGATGAGGTCATTTTTTAAAATGTAATTCATTTCGGAATAAGCCTGTAACGTAACAAAATGTAGAAAAACTGAAGGGGTCTGAATACTTTCCGAATGCATTGTATATACAGTGCTGTGAAAAAGTGTTTGCCGCCTTTCTAATTTTCTCTACTTTTGCATATTTTTTATACTGAATGTTATCACATCTTCAACCAAAACCTAATATTAGATAAAGGGAACCTGAGTGAACAAATAACACAACAATTACACACTTATTATTCAACACCCAAAGCCCCTGTGGGAAAAAGTAATTGCCCCCTTACACTCAATAAGTGTTTGTGCCTCCTTTAGCTGCAATGACTCCAACCAAACGCTTCCTGTAGTTGTTGATCAGTCTCTCATGTCGCTGTGGAGGAATTTTGGCCCACTCTTCCATGCAGAACTGCTTTAACGCAACAACATTTGTGGATGATTAGCTTTTTAGCCATTTTCATGTAGATTTGATTTGTGTGTTTTGGATCATTATCTTGCTGCATGACCAAGCTGCGCTTCAGCTTCAGCTCACAGACGGGTGGCCTGACATTCTCCTGTAGAATTCTCTGATACAGAGCAGAATTCATTGTTCCTTCTATTAAGGAAAGTCATCCAGATCCTGAGGCAGCAAAGCATCCCCAAACCATCACACTACCACCACCATGCTTGACCATTGGTATGAGGTTCTTACTGTGGAATGCAGTGTTTGGTTTTCGCCAGACATAATGGGACCCATGTCGTCCAAAAAGTTGACTCAAGTGTGCCAAAAAGCACCTGGATGATCATCAAGACTCTTGGAAGAATGTTCTATGGACAGATGAGTCAAAATTATAACTTTTTGGATGACATGGGTCCCATTATACCTGGCGAAAACCAAACACTGCATTCCTGGCAGCATCGTGTTATGGGTATGTTTGTCACCGGGAGGGACTGGGGAGTTTGTCAGGAACAAAATAAACATGAAAGGAGCAAAGCCCAGATAAAAAGTTAGCAGAAACCCTGCCTCTGTCTTTTTTTTTCAGCGGGAGAATTACTATTTTATTTAAGCCAAAGACACACCAGAATGACATTTTCTAAGAGGTGTTGAGTGTTGCTGAGTGGTCCAGTCTAACTTCTGATTGAAAATTGCTTCAAAATAAGAGTCAAAGTTTAAATATTGCTGTCCATCTATGATTCCCAACCAAATTTACAGAGCTTGTGTAATTTTGACAAAAAACAAGTATGTTTCCCTAAGAGTTATACAAATAAAATCATATTAAAAATGATTAACAGCTGTATTGGCTGCCAAAGGTGCTTCCACCAAGTATTAACTCTCGGGTGTGAAGACATAAGCAATCAACATTTTTCTTTTTCATTTTTACTTAATTTGGAAAATGTTCAATGAATGTCTTTCACTTTGAACATGTGGAATAGGTTGTTTAGATCTGTCAGGAAAAAAAGCTAAAGTCCCTTTTTAGATGTAATTTTAAAGCAGCAAAATGTGAAGACTGTGCAAGGGGTGTGTAGACTGGAGTCAAAAATTATTGATACCCTTGATTAAGATGAGCAATAATGACTGTATAAAATAAATAATTATAATACTGAGGTACAGTATATTGTATGCTCAAAATCTTTTTGTTTAACAAGTAATACATTTTCTTCTCAAAAAGGTAGGGGTCAAAATTCTTATAATTCTTATAAATAAAGTAGTAATTGGTCCCATATTCCTAGCACGCAATGACTACATCAAGTTTGTGACTCTATAACCTTGTTGGATGCATTTGCAGTTCGTTTTGGTTCTGTTCCAGATAATTCTGTACCCAATAGAAATTAATGGTAAATAATGTATTGGGTCATTTCGGAGTCACTTTTATTGTAAATAAGAATATAATATATTTCTAAACACTTCTACATGAATGTGGATGCTACCATGATTACGGATAATCCTGAATGAATCGTGAATAATGATGAGTGAGAAAATTAGAGGGTCAAATATCATACCTCCAATACATGAAACCTTCCCTGTTATTGGTAATGGGGAGGGGTTAGCATGTCTTGAGGTTATGATCTTGCAACCAACAAGCATCCATGTTTGTAAAGTCACAAGCTTGATGGAGTCATTGCGTGCTAGGAATATGGGACCAAATACTCAACCTTTGACTACTATATTTATAAGAATCTTTAAGGGTGTCAATAATTTTGACCCCTACCTTTTTGTGAAAAACTAAATATATTACTTGTTGAACAAAATCTATTTCTCTGAGCAATTGTACTAGTATAAAATAATATAATTTCATTTTTTTCCATATAATATATACAGTATAGCTTAGTATTTATAATTATTTATTTTATACAGTCATTATTACTCAAGGGTGTCAATCATTTCGGACCCCACTGTATATGTTTGCAGTGGCGGCCACGATTTAGCAGTGGCGGTGCACTCCTGCTAAATTAATATGGGGGAAACACTTGTCTCTTATCTTGAGTAAAGGGTGGTATTAAGTTATGTATGTGTACATTAACGACCTGAGGTGAGAGGGATAGCGTGTGTTACAGTTTCTCTCAATTTCTAAAACACAATTTCTGAAACCTTACTCCATTTCTTGAAAACATTAAACACAAAACCTCATCTTCAAGCACTTTTAACAAAACCTCTGACTCCTCTCGCAAAATGAAACATTTGCCTCAAAACAGTTTTACCTGTGTTCAAAATCAAACACTGCTCTCAAATCATAAACAAAGTGATCAAAATGATATACACTCTCAAGCAGTCAGTAAACAATACACCGAAAAATAGAAAACACATTGTTCAAAGGGAGAAGTACATTTTTAATCTCAAAACAAATGTCATATTTTTCCGTCATTGTCTTTTGATGAACGAAAACATGTTCTATCATAGTAGTATCAAAATTGATCAGAAATGACTACTCTGCTTTGCTCTTTGCAATTTTGTTTTTTGTTCTTCCTCCTCCTTGTACCCCTATTTTTACAGTACTGTACTCTGCATCTCACAAACTTGTCCTTTGTCTCTGTGATACTGTAATTATTGTTCTTTGTTGATATGAACCTGCAACCAGTCAAAATCTATTGAGCAGTCAGTACTGTTAACAAATGGAAAGCACAATGTTCAGGGCCATACAATTTGTCCATTGTACAGTATACAGCCTACAATGCACTGTACTACAGTATACAATACTAAAAGGGACAAAAATCAAAGGAGTAAACATGTGATCAATGTGCTTCTTCTTGTCTTTGGGCTGGGTCAGGCCAGAGCACTTCGTCGACATCACAAGCAATATTGTCCCTCCTGAGGCAACGGAGGAAGAAGCCTCTTGTGTGCCGTATCCAGCCCTGACATGATTCCTCACCTATATCACCACAGGCTAAATCCATGGCTTGCAGCAGATTTACTCTGGTGTAGGGTTGTCTATCATACACTTTCCATCTCCAAGAGGAGAAAAACTTCTCAATCGGATTCAGGAAAGGCGAGTATGGAGGGAGGTACAAGTTCATAAACTGCCCATTGATGTTAAACCATTCCCTTACCTGAGCAGCTCGGTGGAAACTGACATTGTCCCACACTATCACATAGGTGGGAATGGGATTCTCATTTCGCTCTTGACCCTGCTGCTCTTGAACCTGCTGCTCAAATAAAATATATTTAGATTGCCAATAAATCTTAGAAGGTGCTGGGTGTTATATGGCCCGAGTGTAACATGGTGATGTAGAACACCATGGTTGCTGATGGCAGCACAGATTGTGACATTGCCACCTCGTTGACCAGGGACTTCAACAATGGCCCGCTGTCCAATCATGTTTCGGCCTCTCCTTCTCCTCTTTGTTAGATTGAAGCCTGCTTTATCGACAAAGATGAACTCATGGGGTCTGTCCAAGGATTCCAAGTCAAACATTGTCTGTGTAGAAATACAATATACTGTATGTAGGATTTTGTAAGTCGTACAGAGACAGTGCTATACTGTAGAGTACAATTAGGCCTACTGTATGCACTTCTGATTCACATACATTGTATGTACTGAAGAGTAATGTCATTCACATAGTATGTGTTAGTACTGTAGACAATCTGGATTACAGTAAATGTTTCTGAATGTACATGATACTCACACTGTCGATTCACTCGTTCCTGGATTTCTCTGAGTCGTATTGCATTATCTTGAAGGACCATGCCAACTATAACGGCCTCTTGCTCCCGAGTGAATATAGCTGTCCTTCCACCTGCATGTGGCAGCCTTGCAATTCTACAAAAAGTAGTTATGCAGTTACAAAACATATTCATGCAGTACAATACATACAGTGATTAACTTTACAAATGTCTATTGAACCAGCTGCATATAGTGTAGTACAGTAAATTTGCAATTACAAAAATACAGTAGTATACTGTACCTGTTCTCTTCTCTGAATGTCCTTACTATGGTGGACACAGAAAATCGGCTCAAATTGGGTTGCACTCTAAGTCCTGCTTCCCTCATTGTCAGTCCATGGACAAGAACATGGTCTATGACTGTTGCTCGAATTTCATCAGATATTTCCACTCTTTGTCTTCCTCTTCCTCTTCGTCCTCCTCGCATATGCTCTCGTCCTCGTCCTCTCACATTGTTTCTTCTATCCATTCTCAGACTTTCTCCTTCCCACCTTCAACAACCTGTTTGCTCTCTGAACTGGCTTACATTGGTTGTGTCGCATAATTTGAAACAGGTTAAATCCATTTTGAGTGGTTGTGTTAAATCAATGACATGTGTTCTCTATTTGTATTTGATTGTTGCCACTTGTGTTTACCAGTATGGATGACATGTGCATTAGAGTGCAGAATGTGTTTTGAGAATGAGAATGTGTTTAGAGTTTTGCTGAAAAGTCTAAGTGAGATCTGCAAATTGTGTTTTACCATGTGAAATGGTTTAAGGTATTGACAATAGAATGCATTATTAGCTAAATGAGTCCAGGCAACTGAGAACTTTGTTCAGCCAATGGGTTTTAGTGTTTTAGCAATTGAGAAAAACTGTAATAAGTAGTGTGTGTATGTGCATATGCAATGTGTGTGTTTGTGTGAGAGAGAGAGAGAGAGAGAGAGAGAGAGAGAGAGAGAGAGAGAGAGAGAGAGAGAGAGAGAGAGAGAGAGAGAGAGAGAGAGAGAGAGAGAGAGAGAGAGAGAGAGAGAGAGAGTTATTGAGAGTACGGTAGCTGCACTTTGTGTGTGTATCATTGCTCAGATTAGAAAGGCATGTCATGGAGTAATCCAATTAGGGTCTCTGTCAGGAGTGCTGCGGTGGTTGATATGATATGCATGTTACCATAATACGCCAGTAAAAATAAAATAACACAAACTGATTAAAGTGGAGTATATTTCTCAAGGGACTACTCTGCTTTAATGGAGCAGAGATTTACAGAACACACTCATGATCTCTCTTAATCTCCCTCTATCTGTTTACTGCAGGATAGGGAGCTGATGCCTGAGGAGTTGGATGGTAAGTCTTTGTTATTGATTATAGAAATGCACTATGCAAGTGCAGCCCACGCAGTGGGCGAGAGTCCATTTTACCAGCTCACTTAAGGGTAGTGCCAGCGATATGACGTCTTCATACACAGCGAGGCGACTACCTGCATACATAAATCAACATCAACAAAATTATAATCATCCAAGAATGACTATTGGCCCGCCCCAACGTGGCTAGGCCTCAAGGGAGGGTGCCAATTTGGAAGAGCCAATTTGAGGCATTCTTTGCAGATGTCAATGCAGTTGTTGTTGATGTCTGTAAGCAAGAAATCGGCCAACTGATGTCATATTGCTGAGTATATCTTTAAACCTTTGTTAGTGAAATTACTAGTACTAATGAAAGCAATATTATAAGACGTTTTAAGAAACTAAATATTCTACAGGCATACAGCTTATTACCCATAAGGCTTGAGTCTCTCATAAGCTCCACTTACCCTCGTAAGTCATACAGGACACAGTCGTAGCTTGTAAGTGTTACTAGCTATTAGCTTCTTGAAACATCATTCAGCAATACGAGTTTAGGAGCTGCTCGAAAACCACTGCACCACAATTTTTGAAAACTGCAAATATTATAACATTATACACATGGTTGTTGGTGTGTATACACATGGTTGTTGGTGTGTGTGTGTGTGTG
The DNA here is from genome assembly GCF_964263955.1 of Coregonus lavaretus. Taxonomy (NCBI): domain Eukaryota; kingdom Metazoa; phylum Chordata; class Actinopteri; order Salmoniformes; family Salmonidae; genus Coregonus; species Coregonus lavaretus. The sequence goes on along the minus strand of NC_140025.1, from coordinate 27,094,441 downwards.
TGTGTGTGTGTGTACGTGCATGCGTGAGTGTCTCAGAGCTGCAGGTGGCCTTTAAGGAGTTTGACTACGATGGGGATGGCTTCCTGCATTACAAGGACGTGGCCGACTGTATGAGGACCATGGGATACATGCCCACTGAGATGGAGCTCATAGAGATTATACAGCAGATCAAGATGAAATGTGAGCGTGTGTGTTTGTGTGTGCGGAGGGGTTAGTGGTGTGTGTTTGTGTGTGCGGGGGGGTTAGTGGTGTGTGTGTGTGTGTGTGTGTGTGTGTGTAGGTGTGTCAGAGGAGGCTGGTGGGAGAAGCTATAGGAGGACGGGCTAATTGTAATGGCTGGAATGGAATTATTGGAAGAGTCAGAGTCAAACATGTGGTTTCCATATGTTTGATGTGTTTGATACCGTTCCATGTATTCCATTCCAGACATTACAATGAGCCCGTCCTCCTATAGCTCCTCCCACCAGCCTCCTTTGGTGTGTGTGTGTCTATGTGTGTGCGTGACGTGTTTGACTCATGTCTCTCTCAGGGGTCCGTGCATGTGTGTATGATTGATGTCTCCCTCTATGAAGTTAGAGGAGGGGGTAGTGTGTGTGCATGTGTGACACGTGTGCGTGAGACTGTCTGTTTTTGAAGATTGGGACATTATGTATTTGATTGATGTCAGGTGGAAGGGTGCTTTGTGTGTGTGTGTGTGTGTGTGTGTCTGTGTGTGTGTGTGTGTGTGTTTGTGTGTGTGTGTGTGTGTGTGTGTGTAATCTGATGTCTCCCTCTCTGTAGGGGGCGGTCACGTGGACTTTGATGATTTCTGTACTGAGCTGATGGGCCCTAGGATGCTGGCTGAGACGGCTCACATGATGGGGATGAGGGAGGTACGCAGTGCTTTCAAACAGGTGAGAGAAAGACACAAGGAAGTATGGAAAAGCCATAAGAAGTGTGTTTTCAAACAGATGAGAGAGCCCCTAGGAAGTGTGCAAGATCCATAAGATTGTGGGAAAAAAGTATTTGATCCCCTGCTGATTTTGTACGTTTGCCCACAGACAAAGAAATGATCAGTGTATCATTTTAATGGTAGGTTTATTTGAACAGTGAGAGACAGAATAACAACAAAAAAATCCAGAAAAACGCATGTCAAAAATGTTATAAATTGATTTGCATTTTATTGAGGGAAATAAGTATTTGACCACCTCTCAATCAGAAAGATTTCTGGCTCCCAGGTGTCTTTTATACAGGTAACGAGCTGAGATCAGGAGCACACTCTTAAAGGGAGTGCTCCTAATCTCAGTTTGTTACCTGTATAAAAGACACCTGTCCACAGAAGCAATCAATTAATCAGATTCCAAACTCTCCACCATGGCCCAGATCAAAGAGCTATGCAAGGATGTCAGGGACAAGATTGTAGACCTACACAAGGCTGGAATGGGCTACAAGACCATCGCCAAGCAGCTTGGTGAGAAGGTGACAACAGTTGGTGCGATTATTCGCAAATGGACGAACCACAAAATAACTGTCAATCTCCCTCGGCCTGGGGCTCCATGCAAGATCTCACCTCGTGGAGTTGCAATGATCATGAGAACGGTGGGGAATCAGCCCAGTACTACACAGGAGGATCTTGTCAATGATCTCAAGGCAGCTGGGACCATAGTCACCAAGAAAACAATTGGTAACACACTACACCATGAAGGACTGAAATCCTGCAGTGCCCGCAAGGTCCCCCTGCTCAAGAAAGCACATATACATCGTCTGAAGTTTGCCAATGAACATCTGAATGATTCAGAGGAGAACTGGGTGAAAGTGTTGTGGTGGTCTTTGGCATCAACTCAACCTGCCATGTTTTGAGGAGGAAGAATGCTGTCTATGACCCCAAGAACACCATCCCCACCGTCAAACATGGAGGTGGAAACATTATGCTTTTGGGGTGTTTTTCTGCGAAGGGGACAAGACAACTTCACCGCATCAAAGGGACGATGGACAGGGCCATGTACTGTCAAATCTTGGGTGAGAACCTCCTTCCCTCAGCCAGGGCATTGAAAATGGGTCGTGGATGGGTATTCCAGCATGACAATGACCCAAAACACACGGCCAAGGCAACAAAGGAGTGGCACAAGAAGAAGCACATTAAGGTCCTGGAGTGGCCTAGCCAGTCTCCATACCATAATCCCATTGAAAATCTGTGGAGGGAGCTGAAGGTTCGAGTTGCCAAATGTCAGCCTCGAAACCTTAATGACTTGGAGAAGATCTGCAAAGAGGAGTGGGACAAAATCCCTCCTGAGATGTGTGCAAACCTGGTGGCCAACTACAAGAAACGTCTTACCTCTGTGATTGCCAACAAGGGTTTTGCCACCAAGTACTAAGTCATGTTTTGCAGAGGGGTCAAATACTTATTTCCCTCATTAAAATGCAAATCAATTTATAACATTTTTGACATGCGTTTTTCTGGATTTTTTTGTTGTTATTCATTAAAATTATAGACTGATCATTTCTTTGTCAGTGGGCAAACGTACAAAATCAGCAGGGGATCAAATACTTTTTTCCCTCACTGTAGGTTGTTGTAACGTCTACACTTAAAACATGTTGAATGCAGCATTGCTGTATGGTGCGCTCCTAATGTACTGTAGTTGTGTTGCAAGGCTGCTGTTCAAATGGTGCTGTAATAGGCCTACATGTTTCTCCTTTGCATGGTTGTATTGCAGGTTTAGTTTTTAGTTATTCATTCTCAAGCTTTAAAACCGAAGCCAGAGTGCAACATTTTAGTAGCCTAGCTAGGACTGTGGCATGTGTCTGTACACTTTCCCTCCACTGCTAGCTGTAAACCGGACACACGACAGCAGCGCAATTGAAGTTGAATTCAACTAAGCAAGCAGCATTAGGCTGTAATTTCATAAAGTAGATGAGACAACTGTTGACTCTTTTATACTCGCTTGTGTGTCCAATTCGGCCCGTGGGCCTTGTGTTTGACACATGTGCGCTAGCCTATTAGCCACGTTATGACAGACTTATGATCATTGCCCTTGCTAGTTTTATTGTATTGACATTCCCAGACTTACTTACAGTCATCCGTTTTTTTTTCTTCCAAATATTGAGTCATTGAAACTGAAACAATGCATCCCGAATGTGTGGAAGCAGCAAACAATGTACCAGGCCAACTGTGATTTACAACCTGATAGCAATACCTTTTGGACTACCAAGAAATGTATTGGTGAATTACATTAATCATGCATTGACCTGCATCCATCTATTCTGCCAATAATGCCTTACTGAACGTCATGGAATTTTGAGTCAAATAGAACCTATTATTAAAACGTCTTATAACGTTGGTTTTGAAGCATAGACTGGGAATTTGATATGTTGTACTGATATTAGCATTGTCTGTTTGTTTCATATCTGCAAAGTAGTTAAAACGCTGTCACTTCAACCTACCTTTGTAACATCTGCTCGCACTGCAGTGGCACATCTATCTACCTGTCCCTCGTCCTCTTGCTTGTCCTCCACTTCCCTGTCCTCTGTTTCTGTTGTGAAACAGAGTGAAAGTTTTTAAATAACATGCAACAATGTAACCTTTTTAAATAGGCGAACATCTGCTCACACACACCTCCATCTATTTCTTGTCCTTCTTGCTTGTTGACCTCCATTTCATTTCTCTATTACTCTCGGTCCTTATCTGACTAGCTAGCTACAGCGCCTTCAGAAAGTATTCACACCCCTTAACCCCTCCATGCTTCACGGTGGGAACCACACATGCGGAGATCATCCGTTTACCTACTCTGCGTCTCACAAAGACACGGCGGTTGGAACCAAAAATCTCACATTTGGACTCATCAGACCAAAGGGCAGATTTCCACCGGTCTAATGTCCATTGCTCGTGTTTCTTGGCCCAAGCAAGTCTCTTCTTATTATTGGTGTCCTTTAGTAGTGGTTTCTTTGCAGCAATTTGACCATGAAGGCCTGATTCACGCAGTCTCCTCTGAACAGTTGATGTTGAGATGTGTCTCTTACTTGAACTCTGTGAAGCATTTATTTGGGCTGCAATCTGAGGTGCAGTTAACTCTAATGAACTTATCCTCTGCAGCAGATGTAACTCTGTGTCTTCCTTTCCTGTGGCGGTCCTCATGAGAGCCAGTCTCATCATAGCACTTGATGGTTTTTGTGACTGCACTTGAAGAAACTTTCAAAGTTCTTGAAATTTCCGGATTGACTGACCTTCATGTCTTAAAGTAATGATGGACTGTTGTTTCTCTTTGCTTATTTGAGCTGTTCTTGCCATAATATGGACTTGGTCTTTTACCAAATAGGGCTATCTTCTGTATACCACCCCTACCTTGTCACAACACAACTGATTGGCTCAAACGCATTAAAGAAAGAAATTCCACAAATTAACTTTTAACAAGGCACACCTGTTAATTGAAATGCATTCCAGGTGACTACCTCATGAAGCTGGTTGAGATAATGCCAAGAGTGTGTAAAGCTGTCATCAAGGCAAAGGGTGGCTACTTTGAAGAATCTCAAATATAAAATATATTTGATTTGTAGAAACACTTTTTTGGTTACTACATGATTCCATATGTGTTATTTCATAGTTTTGATGTTTTCACTATTATTCTACAATGTATGGAATGAGTAGGTGTGTCCAAACTTTTGACTGGTACTGTATATATACGCATTAAACACAAGAATAATGCTGTGAAATTGTGAAAATTATGATAATGCCCTATAGTGTGGCCCCGTGTAGCTCAGTTGGTAGAGCATGGTGCTTGCAACGCCAGGGTTGTGGGTTCGATTCCCACGGGGGGCCAGGGGGACCAGTATGAAAATGTATGCACTCTAACTGTAAGTCGTTCTGGATAAAAGCGTCTGCTAAATGACTAAAATGTAAATGTAGTCTAAGAGGAGTTTGAAAACAGCCTGTTTTCGTGGGATGGAGTTCTGGCCTGCCTGGTGATATGGCAATGAAGCTATTTTTGTTTCTCTTTTACCATTTTAATTGAAAACAATCATAGTAATGTATTTGATTGTTACCCAGAAATTATTTGATTTTGAGATAAAACGTGTGCATTGAACCTCCTAGCTATTGGTGCTACTAGCTAGCTAGCTAGTTACAGTGGGGGAAAAAAGTATTTAGTCAGCCACCAATTGTGCAAGTACTCCCACTTAAAAAGATGAGAGAGGCCTGTAATTTTCATCACAGGTACACGTCAACTATGACAGACAAAATGAGATTTTTTTTTCTCCAGAAAATCACATTGTAGGATTTTTTATGAATGTATTTGCAAATTATGGTGGAAAATAAGTATTTGGTCAATAACAAAAGTTTCTCAATACTTTGTTATATACCCTTTGTTGGCAATGACACAGGGCAAACATTTTCTGTAAGTCTTCACAAGGTATTCACACACTGTTGCTGGTATTTTGGCCCATTCCTCCATGCAGATCTCCTCTAGAGAAGTGATGTTTTGGGGCTGTCGCTGGGCAACACGGACTTTCAACTCCCTCCAAAGATTTTCTATGGGGTTGAGATCTGGAGACTGGCTAGGCCACTCCAGGACCTTGAAATGCTTCTTACGAAGCCACTCCTTCATTGCCCGGGCGGTGTGTTTGGGATCATTGTCATGCTGAAAGACCTAGCCACGTTACATCTTCAATGCCCTTGCTGATGGAAGGAGGTTTTCACTCAAAATCTCACGATACATGGCCCCATTCATTCTTTCCTTTACACGGATCAGTCGTCCTGGTCCCTTTGCAGAAAAACAGCCCCAAAGCATGATGTTTCCACCCCCATGCATCACAGTAGGTATGGTGTTCTTTGGATGCAACTCAGCATTCTTTGTCCTCCAAACACGACGAGTTGAGTTTTTACCAAAAAGTTCTATTTTGGTTTCATCTGACCATATGACATTCTCCCAATCCTCTTCTGGATCATCCAAATGCACTCTAGCAAACTTCAGACGGGCCTGGACATGTACTGGCTTAAGCAGGGGGACACGTCTGGCACTGCAGGATTTGAGTCCCTGGCGGCGTAGTGTGTTACTGATGGTAGGCTTTGTTACTTTGGTCCCAGCTCTCTGCAGGTCATTCAATAGGTCCCCCCGTGTGGTTCTGGGATTTTTGCTCACCGTTCTTGTGATCATTTTGACCCCCGGGGTGAGATCTTGCGTGGAGCCCCAGATCGAGGGAGATTATCAGTGGTCTTGTATGTCTTCCATTTCTTAATAATTGCCCCCACAGTTGATTTCTTCAAACCAAGCTGCTTGCCTATTGCAGATTCAGTCTTCCCAGCCTGGTGCAGGTCTACAATTTTGTTTCTGGTGTCCTTTGACAGCTCTTTGGTCTTGGCCATAGTGGAGTTTGGAGTGTGACTGTTTGAGGTTGTGGACAGGTGTCTTTTATACTGATAACAAGTTCAAACAGGTGCCATTAATACAGGTAACGAGTGGAGGACAGAGGAGCCTCTTAAAGAAGAAGTTACAGGTCTGTGAGAGCCAGAAATATTGCTTGTTTGTAGGTGACCAAATACTTATTTTCCACCATAATTTGCAAATAAAATCATTAAAAATCCTACAATGTGATTTTCTGGATTTTATTTTCTCAATTTGTCTGTCATAGTTGACGTGTACCTATGATGAAAATTACAGGCCTCTCTCATCTTTTTAAGTGGGAGAACTTGCACAATTGGTGGCTGACTAAATACTTTTTTTCCCCACTGTATATTGGGCTGACAGTTGAACTGGCACAGAAAAGTTTAAATGGCTCGAGCAATTGATACATTTGTTGCAATTTTTGTAGACGAGCCAGACCATACCTTTAGTGAGCCGGTGTCACGGTTCAGACAGACGACCAGAGGACCACAATTGCGTCACACCAGAAAGTTTATTAAACTTAAGGGAAAAGGGAAGTAGGGAGTGAATGAAGGCTCCAGGGGTAACAGGGATCCCGTCCAATGTGCTGGGTCTGTGCCCCCCCCAGTGGCAGCGATGCGTCCTATGAAGCCGGTGGTGGGTGGTCCAGAAGTCCTGGGGGGGGGAGACACAGACACAACAGGGCGGAATGAAACAAGGCAGCAGTACAGTTCAAGGGAAATCCAAAATACGTAGTAGCAAGGCAGAAGGCTGGTCAGAGTTACCGGGATTGAAGAGTAGTCAGGAGTCGTAATGGCAGAAGCAGGTCTGGATCTCCTGAGGCAGAAGAGTATCCAAAAAACAGGCAGGTCCGGGGTCACAAAACCAGGGTGAGCCAGAAGCGCGAGCAAACAGGTTCCGGGTGTGAGCTTTGCAGACGATCTGACACCGGAGAGCTGAAAGACAGGGCCTTAAATACTGGGAGAGGTAGTGGGTAATGCAGCGCAGCTGGCAGAGTAATTAGAGCAGAGCAGAGCAGGGACAGGTGGAGCTAGTTAGGCTGAGTAGAGTGAGTGGTGAGCAGAGTGGAAGAAAATTAAGGTGGTAACCCGGTGGAGTGAGAGGCCCATGACAGAACCCCCCCCCCAAGGGACGGCCCCAGAAGTCCCAAGAGCAACACCACGCCGGGCGGGAGGAGGGGAGCCGGAGGAGGGCTAGAACTCCTCCGAACGGTCCGAGTGAACGTCCTCATCCTCGGAGGAAGCCGGAGGGCCGTGGTCGGGAGATGGGACAGGTCCCGAGACAGGATCAGGCACAGGACAGGAAGCCGAGCGGGCAGGACGGTTAGGGACCCCTCTGGGGCGGCCCCTACGGATTGCAGGTTGATCAGGATGCCGTTGGTGGAAAGCGGTGATGAGAGTCCTATCCACAATCCGACTAGCTGGCACCCAGGTCCTTTCCTCAGGTCCATAGCCCTCCCAGTCAATGAGGTACTGGAGACCCCTACCCCTCCGTCTGGACCGAAGCAGGCGGCGGACGGTGTAAACCAGACCACCATCGACGAGCCGTGGAGGAGGAGGACCAGGCGCAGCAGGGGCCAGCGGACTCTCATGGATGGGCTTAATCTTAGACACATGGAAAGTGGGGTGCACCCTCAGGGAATTAGGCAGTTGGAGCCGGACAGCAGTTGGGCTAATCACTCTTATGATAGGGAATGGGCCAATGAACCGAGGTGCCAGCTTCTGCGACTCCACCCTGAGTGGCAGGTTCTTCGATGACAACCACACCCTTTGACCAACATGGTAGGTGGGAGCAGGAATTCTCCGACGGTTGGCCCCGGTAGTGTAGCTGGCAACGGATCTGAGGAGTGTGGCTCGGGCTTGTGACCAGGTGCGGCGACATCGACGGGCAAAAGCAAGTGCAGATGGGCAAGTAACCTCCTCTTCCTGGCTGGCAAATAGAGGAGGCTGGTATCCATAAACACATTGGAAAGGGGACATACCGATGGCAGAGCAGGTCAGAGAATTGTGTGCGTACTCCACCCATGTCAATTGCTGCGACCAGGAGTGGGGGTTGCGTGAAGTCATGCATCGCAGTGCCTTCTCGAGCTCCTGATTAGCCCGCTCTGACTGCCCATTGGATTGGGGATGGAATCCGGAAGTCAGACTGACTGTGGCTCCCAGCAGGTGACAGAACTCCTTCCAAAAAGCGGAGGAGAATTGTGGACCACGGTCAGAAACTACATCCTTTGGCAGTCCGTGGATCCGGAAGACGTGTTCCAGGACCACCTGGGCGGTCTCCTTGGCGGTTGGGAGCTTGGGGAGGGGAATGAAGTGTGCCATCTTGCTGAAACGGTCAACGATGGTGAGAATGACGGTCATGCCACTTGAAGGGGGCAGCCCCGTGACAAAGTCAAGGGCGATGTGAGACCAGGGACGTCTGGGCACAGGCAGGGGCTGCAGCAATCCGGCTGGGGGCTGGCAGGACGACTTGTGTTGGTTGCAGATGGGGCAGGCTTGGACGAATTCCCGTACATCCTTCCTCAGAGAGGGCCACCAGAACCTCTGGGCGAGCAGGTTGTAAGTGCGGGTGGAGCCAGGGTGACAAGCTAGGCGGGAGTCATGTCCCCACTGAACGACCTGGGACCTCAGGTCTTCGGGGACAAAAAGGCGGTCAGCTGGGCAAGTGCTGGGACCTGGCTGGTTACGGAGAGCCTCCAGCACCTGTTCCTCAACAGCCCAGGTCAGAGCTGCAACGATGCAGGGACTTGGCAGAATCGACACAGGGTCCTTGGAGGGGGTGTCATCCTTCTGGAATTGACGGGAGAGGGCGTCTGGCTTGGTGTTGCGTGATCCAGGCCGGTATGACAGAGTGAAATTAAACCTGGTGAAGAACAGGGCCCAGCGGGACTGCCTGGAGTTCAACCGTTTGGCCGTGCGGATGTACTCCAAGTTCTTATGATCGGTCCAAACGAGAAATGGAATGGTGGACCCCTCCAGCCAGTGACGCCACTCCTCCAAGGCAAGCTTCACAGCCAGCAGCTCACGGTTCCCTATGTCGTAATTGCACTCAGAGGGGGACAACCGACGTGAGAAAAAGGCACAGGGATGGAGCTTCCTATCCTCCGCAGCCCACTGAGAAATCACAGCACCAACTCCCACATCCGAGGCGTCCACCTCCACAATGAATTGCCGGTCCACATCAGGCATCTGGAGGATGGGAGCGGAGGTGAACCTCACCTTGAGGGTACTGAAGGCTTTGTCGGCTGCTGGGGTCCAGGTGAAGGGTTGCTTGGTGCTGGTTAGAGCAGTGAGAGGGGCAGCAACGGTACTGTAGTTCCGGATAAACTTCCTATAGAAGTTAGCAAACCCCAGAAACTGTTGCAGCTTCTTTCTGTTCTCCGGAACTGGCCATGAAGTGACTGCTGATACCTTGGCAGGATCCATTTGGATACTTCCCTCTGCCACTATGTACCCCAGGAAGGCCACTGTCTTGACGTGAAACTCACATTTCTCTGCCTTGGCGTAGAGGGAATTCTCCAGAAGACGATGAAGGACTTGCTGGACATGGCGGGTGTGTTCAGACAGGTTTCTGGAGTAGATTAAGATGTCATCCAGGTAAACGAAGACAAACTTGTTTAACATGTCCCGCAGTACATCATTCACTAGAGCCTGGAACACAGCAGGAGCATTGGTGAGGCCAAAAGGCATAACCAGATACTCGTAGTGGCCTGTTGGTGTATTGAATGCGGTTTTCCATTCATCTCCCTCCCGGATCCGCACTAGGTGGTAAGCGTTTCTGAGATCCAACTTGGTAAAAACAGTGGCTCCCTGGAGCAACTCAAAAGCAGAGGTGAGCAGAGGCAGAGGGTAACGGTTTTTCACTGTGATGTCGTTGAGTCCCCTGTAGTCGATGCAGGGGCGAAGAGATCCGTCCTTCTTCCCCACAAAGAAGAAGCCAGCACCAGCAGGAGATGAAGATGAACGGATTAATCCTGCGGACAGAGAGCCATTGATGTAGTCCTCCATGGACTTTCTTTCAGGAGCAGACAACGAATAAAGACAACCCTTAGGAGGAGCTGTTCCAGGGAGGAGGTCGATGGCACAGTCGTACGGTCGGTGAGGGGGCAGAGATGTGGCTCTTGCTTTGTTAAACACCTCTCTGAGACCATGGTAGCATTCTGGGACATTGGAGAGGTCAGGAGCGGAGTTAGTAGGTACTGGCCGAGGGGGTAGTGCGGCAGCAAGCAGGCAGGTTCGGTGGCAGTCCTCTCCCCACTCCCTGATCACCCCGGTCACCCAGTCGAGCTGAGGGTTGTGCCGGCGGAGCCATGGGTAACCCAGGATGAGGGGTTGGCCTGGAGAGGGGAGCAGGTGAAACTGGATAGTTTCTTGATGGTTTCCGGACAGACCCATCGAGACCGGGGCCGTGACATGAGTGACCGATCCGAGTAAGTGTCCGTCCAGTGCCCGGGCAGGAATAGGAGGTGTCAAACGGAGGTTCTCCAGTCCCAGTTGGCGTGCCAGCTTGATGTCCATTATGTTGGCTTCGGCGCCAGAATCCACCAGAGCAGCCAGGGTGTGAGTTGAGTCAGAGAGGCGGAGGTGAACTTGCAGCAGGGGTTTGCGGTCGGAGGACTGGATGGTCATTGAACTCAACCGGACTCCCCCTATGCCCGGTGAGCTTCGGCCCTTTAAAGGGCAGGTTACCACACGATGTCCATCACCTCCACAATAGAGGCAGAGGTTTGAGGTGAAGCGGCGCTGGCGCTCTGCAGGAGTGAGAGAGGCTCGCCCAATCTCCATAGGCTCAGACTGATCAAGCTGACCTGGGTGAGTGGCAGTAGATGACAGGAGCCCAGTCGGATCTCTCCGAATGCCGGTAGTAGGTGGACCTTGGCGCCCCCTCTCACGACGACGGGTCTGTATCCTTCTGTCGATCCTGACAGTCAGTGCGATGGCTTCATCAAGAGTGGAAGGCAGTTCATGGGAGACCAACTCGTCCTTGATATAGTCAGCCAAACTATGGAAGAACGCGTCCACCAACGATGGTGTGTTCCAAGAACTTCGTCTAGCCAGGGTTCGGAAGTCGATGGAATGGTCTGCGACTGTACGTCTGCCTTGTCGAATACTGAACAGTTCACGAGACGCCTCTGCGGTGGGTGAATCCAGGTCAAACACCTTCAGCATCTCCTCAGCAAACAGGTCGAAGGTTGCACATGCGGGGGTTTGACGTTCGAACTCTGCTGTTCCCCAGAGTCGAGCTCGGCCCGTCAGGTGAGTGATGGCATACCCAACTTTAGCCCCCTCCGTGGCGAAGGTCCTTGGCTGCAAGGAGAACTGAAGTCGGCAGCTAGTCAGGAATGGCCGGACCTGGGTTGAATCGCCGTTGAACCGCTCGGGGTTTCCAATCTTGGGTTCCGGAGCAGCGGCTGCAATGACCGGGGCAGGTAACTCGGGGGCAGGGCTGGTGGGCAGACTGGCTGGGGTAAGGTTGGTGAGGAGTTGAATGATCATGGCGAGTTGTTGTTGCTGCTGCTGGAACTGCTGCTCATGCTCATCGGTTTCCATGTCGGGGAAAGTGTGCGCTGAGTCCATAATGGTCAGATCGTACTGTCACGGTTCAGACAGACGACCAGAGGACCACAATTGCGTCACACCAGAAAGTTTATTAAACTTAAGGGAAAAGGGAAGTAGGGAGTGAATGAAGGCTCCAGGGGTAACAGGGATCCCGTCCAATGTGCTGGGTCTGTGCCCCCCCCAGTGGCAGCGATGCGTCCTATGAAGCCGGTGGTGGGTGGTCCAGAAGTCCTGGGGGGGGGAGACACAGACACAACAGGGCGGAATGAAACAAGGCAGCAGTACAGTTCAAGGGAAATCCAAAATACGTAGTAGCAAGGCAGAAGGCTGGTCAGAGTTACCGGGATTGAAGAGTAGTCAGGAGTCGTAATGGCAGAAGCAGGTCTGGATCTCCTGAGGCAGAAGAGTATCCAAAAAACAGGCAGGTCCGGGGTCACAAAACCAGGGTGAGCCAGAAGCGCGAGCAAACAGGTTCCGGGTGTGAGCTTTGCAGACGATCTGACACCGGAGAGCTGAAAGACAGGGCCTTAAATACTGGGAGAGGTAGTGGGTAATGCAGCGCAGCTGGCAGAGTAATTAGAGCAGAGCAGAGCAGGGACAGGTGGAGCTAGTTAGGCTGAGTAGAGAGAGTGGTGAGCAGAGTGGAAGAAAATTAAGGTGGTAACCCGGTGGAGTGAGAGGCCCATGACAGCCGGACCAGTGATGTAGAGGCATGTTGAGCGAATGAGAATTTATTAATAATAAAATAATAAATATAATAAACAAAATAACACACGTAGTATTTCAATCTCTCAGGCAAACATCAGAATGAATTGAGAAAAGTTCAGAAATATCTTCTGCTCACTTACAAACAGTTTATATTTAATTTAATTATTTGAATTCCAAGTCACTTCCTGAATTGACTGATTTGAAAATAGAATTGACACAAATTATGGTTTGAAACCAATCTCATTCCAGAGCAGGGCCCTAGACTTTTGGGGGCCCTAGGCGATAATTTGGTTGCCCCCCACCCCCACCTTGCGGGCAAAACATTTGAATGGCCCTGCCTATTGACAGCGGAGAGAAAAATGTACCTTTTAAAGTTAGTTTTCTGTCATTCTACACATTTTGCCATAGGGCGTAGAGAAAATGTTGCATTTTTTAAGCACATTTTATGCAATTCTACACATTTTAGTATGGGGCGGAGAGAACTCAAGGTCAAGAAGGTCAAAGCCATAGATCTCATAGTTAGGACTAGTCACCTTATGATCTCTGAATCCCTGAGTTTGGTTTAGACTTTCGTGAAAAACATGAAAGTATTAGAGTTTATACTTTTTTGGGTTATTGCATTGGTTCAATTGCACAGGGCAAACTAAATCAAGCGCATCTCAAGTAACTGAAAGTATTTTAACCAGGTCTGATTTGTTCCTTCTACCCACTTAATTAACTTAATTAACCATCATTAATTGTAACTGATAATCTACTACATAAAAGTCATAATCAGCATAATCATCATTATCTTCATCCACTGCCCTCCATCTGTCGGTCATCATCATCATCATCATCATCTCCCCTCCTCTCCCCCTCCTCTCCTCTCCCCCCAGTTTGACAGCGACGGGGACGGGCGCATCACCTTGGAGGAGCTGAAGGACAGCATGAAGGCTCTGCTGGGCGAGAAGCTGAAGAAGGGGGAGCTGGAGGAGATCCTCCAGGACATTGACCTCAACAAGGACGGTGGGATAGACTTCGACGGTGAGGGGAGGTGGGGAGTTGGATAAGGGGGGCAGGATGAGGGATGGGGGGGTAGAGGAGAGAGGAGAGAGGGAGGGGGTAAGAGGGAGGGAATGGGAGAGGGGATAAGGGTCAAGAGAGGGAAGAGGATGAGGGAGGAGAGAGGATAAGGCAGGAGAAGAGAAAGGATAGGTGAGGGAGGGGACAGAAAAAAAATAGGTCCTAGGAGAAATGAGGGTAGAGGAGTAGAGAGCAGAGATGAGGACTGTGAAGGTAAGGTGGGTGGATAACCCATTCCAATCTCATCAGTAGTGCATTAAGGCAATCATTACAGTGCACATATTGCAGACATGAGTCGGGCATGGTTGCTCATGGTCACGTGATAAGGTAGCCCCGCCTGCGAACTTCAAAAGCAGTGTCTGCCCTTTCCTCTTGGTCTAATGGTCTAAAACAGGGTTACCCAACTGGTGGCATGCAAGACGAATTTGTCATGTGGGTGATTTTATTTGGCCCCCTGTTTTCTGAGCAAAAAAATCTATATTGTTTTTAGTTTTTTTAATTATAATTTTTGGTTAGACATAAAATATTGTAAAAACACCAGGAAATTAGCTCCAAGTGATTTTAATTTTGGAAATCTGTTCCAAAGTACTCCCACGCATAATAGAGAGATGTATGTGATCGTAAACAAATGCAAGCAAGGTTTGGAATGATTATGTTTTAGACAAGTATTATATCTATTTGGGCTTCTTGCAAACAATTTGCAGTCTACAAATTATTTGTAATTATGTTCCGGCCCCCTGATCATCCATTCATGAAAAAATCAGCTTGTGGCTGAATCTAGTTGATGATCCCTGGTCTAAAATGTTGGTTGCTCCTGTGGGAGACCTGGGTTCATATCCTGTGTGTTACATAGGCGCCCAACATGGGGCGGTCTCTTGTGGGGAAGGAGGTGTGAATGTAGCGGACATGAGTTGCTCATGGTCATGTGATGAGGTAGCCCTGCCTGCCTGCGAACTTCAAAACCAGAGTCTGCCCTCAGACCAAGGGGGAATTTGATTTTGGTCTAAGGTTACTCCTGTGGGAGACCCGGGTCCGTAAGTAAGCCCACCCCAAACGCATGCTTGTGTTTGTCCTAGCCAATCGAAGGCCCAATCAATAATAATCATTGGAAACGTGGATGGGAGTCTCTGCGTTAGCAGGGGATCAATAAGCAGGTGGCCCACGCATTATCAGCAATTAGCCCCTGGGATGATACAACTAGCCTATCCCTCTTACTGAGCCCTCCAGCCATCTCTCCAATCAATTGTTGAAGTTGCACACCTATAGCTTTAGAAGAAAAGACATTGGCTGAGATCCAAATGGCACCCTATTCCATACATAGTGCACTATTTTAGGGAATAGGGTGCCATTTGGGACACAGCATATAAGTCATTCAACAGCCATGGTCTTAAAGAAGCATAATGGAAAATGTAACCAGAATTGACCGAGGCACTGAAATGATGGGATGGATGGGACCTGACAATGGTTGTTTAATGGCTACTACTGGGTGGAGCCATGTTGTGAATGACAGGTGGATCGATGGATGTTTGATTGACAGATGGGAGGCATGCTGAGGGTGCAGGAGATACAGTGAGATCGGTCATGCTTGGTTAACCGATTGGTTCGGAGAACTTTACAGACAGGGAAACAGAGGAAGGAGGAACGGGTAGCTACACAGGAAGGGAGATTTAGGAGAGGGGTGGTGGGATGCAACCTGGTCTCAGAACATTTCGTATTATTCTGTATGTAAATCCATCATCCCTTTGGTATGATATGTTATTAATTACAATTCGTATTATATGTTATGAATTTTCAAAACGTATGATATGTTACGAATTCTAGCTAGGTGGCTAACGTTAGCTAGGCTAGGGGTTAGGGTTAAGGTTAGGGTTAAGTTTAGGAGTTAGGTTAAAGGGTTAGGTGAAGGGTTCGCTAAAAGGGTTAAGGTTAGGGTTAGGGGAAGGGTTAGCTAAAAGGGTTAAGGTCAGGGTTAGCTAACATGCTAAGTAGTTACAAGTAGTAAATAGGGATGTAGCTCAGTTGGTAGAGCATGGCGTTTGCAATGCCAGGGTTGTGGGTTCGTTTCCCACGGGGGGCCAGTATAAAATATAAAAAATAAAATAATGTAAGTCGATCTGGATAAGAGCGTCTGCTAAATGACTAAAATGTAATGTAATGTAGTTGAACATTTCCTAAGTTGTCTGTGATGAGATTTGAACTCACAACCTTTGGGTAACCATACCAAACGTAACATCATACTAAATGGACTGTGTTGGATTTACGAACAGAATAATACTAAATGTTCTGAGACCACGTTGTGGGATGAATTCCAATTCAACCCCTATAGTCTCAACATCAACCCTATGCACACCTATGGATCTGAGGGGATCAGGTGGGTTTAAGCAATATACCATGAGATAGATTGGGTGTAGATTATAGCATATTGCTTCATACCTGTACAATTCTTCCAGATATACAAGTGCCTGGGGCCAGTGGTAGGTAGGGGTATGGGCTTGGGTTCGACTTGGAAACTCTAATTGGACACAAATTAACTGGTTACACTTCATTTTACAGCCCCACTATGTACTTAGTTTTAACTAAGAAATGACTAGGTCGTTACACCTAATGAATTCTTTAGATTACTATAAAGTACCCACTGTAGCCACATTTTGTTTTTGTAAATACAAGGTTCATAGAGCAGAAACACTACTGTAAAAATGACTGTCATATAGGACTATAAAATCAAGGGTCACCCTCAAAACTAAAATGGTCCCATCCTCACCCCCCCCAGGCACTGTGCTGTACAGAATCCAAACAATCACCACCTGGCTTTTGTAATTAACTGCGGCCAGAATGGAAATGACATTGTCATTATTATCACACCGTGAGCTCTATTGGCATCCAATACATTTTAATGAGGGCAGATGTAACATGGGGTTGTGTCTTATGTTGTTCCCTGCGATATCTGGAGCCCCCTGCTTCTAATCAATGTATCTGGTGCTGTGTCTGTCTCGGTCTCCCCCTGCAGAGTTTGTCATGATGCTGTCATCGCGGTAGCCTGCCTCCTCCATCAAGCAAACAAACTAACAACATGCACTGGATGAGGTCTGGATCACCAAACAAGTGATATCATTCTTATGTCACTTCCCTGTAGAATTGTGCATAATTTCTGTATGAAATGATTTTGCATATTCATCAGATTTAGATCTGAATGCTTTTGTAGTGTATAGAGGTAGATTGTAAGATATCAATTCAGGTCAAATTGTTGCCTTTATTGATTTTTTTTACAATAAAACTGGTTTAAGCAATGCAGCAGAGGGCGTAGGGTGAGTTATGAAACAAGACTAGTGTTTCATAGCCGCTACATAGCAGTGGTGAGTCTATGTTGCCACCTTCTGGAAGGATTCTGAACAACCAATAGAACAGATTGTATGTTATGGTAGAGTAGTGTGTAATAATGTGTTGTGTTATGTATTGTTTTATTGTATGTAAATTGTGATTGGACTCCAGGAAGAGTAACTGCTGCCTTGGCAGCCGCTAATGGGGATCCATAATAAATACAAATACAAACAGATTGTACTGAATGTACCAAGCATTTCCTGATGATGTAACACCCAATGCATAACACTAGGATCGGATGGTTACATGGACGATGGGTTACATTAAGTCCACTCATTACCATAATACCACTTCAGGCTTCAAGTTGAAAAAAATGAGTTCATTTATTATTGAAAATTGATAACTTAAACATTTGAGGAAAAAGCATGATCTGTCCAAAAACAAAATGATTTAGGCGAAACAAAGCCGCGACTTGACATACATTATACACACTGTGAACGATTCGAGCCATGAGGCGGCTGAAGAAAAGACAAAATAATTAACACAAATATCATAATTACTAGTACTGCAACAGGAATGCTAACCAAGCCGTCGCATTGTGCCGTTCAAAGCCAAATGCTAAAATGGTATAAGGCAAAAATTAGTCTGTGAAATCGACCACCCCAGATATATTCACCTATATTAGTCCTTTTTCCAACAAAAGGCAGGCCGACTGCTACTGGACAACAAGGTGACCTATAACCCTTGCAGTACTGAATGCAGATCATTGTATAGTTTTGTTATTTTCTCCTTTTCACTGTGTCAAAATATTGCAAGTTCCCCTTTTTTGATTTTGTACATACAAACATACTGTCAAAATATATATTTATATATCTCTCCTTAAAAATTACATTGGATTTAAACAGGAAGTTGGAACTTTTGGCTTAGAAGAGAGACAGAAAATACAACACTCGAGTCACATGGATGACTTTTGAGGTTTCTCTCAAGAATCGATAACTCGGAATGGGAAACATCCCCAATGGAAAATTAACAACGCTTCCTAAGCTATCGGGATTCAAGAGGTTCCGTATCCACTGAGAAACAACAACAACAAAACCAAAACCACAGAGTAACGTATTTTGGAAGTCTGGATTTTTTGGAGTTGTGCCTTGTTTTTAGCTGAGAAAAAAAACAGTTAAGAGCACAGAACTTGGGAGCGTTGCGACACCAGAGTCTCACATCTGTAGCTATACTACAGACTGGACTAAATGGCTGCCACGAGGGTTTTCTTTCTAAAGTCTTTGAAGAAAACAAAAAATGGACAAAAAATAAACAAAATCGGGAGACATTAATAAAAAATGGGGAACCTCTCTTTTTCATCAGAGTCCACCACCACTAGGTGGAAGCGGTGAAGGAAGTTGTGCGTTTAGTAGACATAGAGAAGTGACAGAGGGGCTTAATGCTCGGAAGAGTAAGATTCGCACATTTTTGTTTTCAGTGTCGTAAGGCTGCACCATCCCACTTGCTGGGCTTTGTAATACACGAACAATTCTAGTACCCCCTCTCTCCATTTGTTACCACCAACCTTTTACAATTCATCCACCCCCTCCACCCAGCCCCTCCCTCTCTCGGACTCAATTTCAGCATTTAGAATTTGCACTGAAGCACCGCCAACCCATAGAAACAAACACACATACACCCGCCCCCACCGAATAGACAGTGAGGCTGCTTGGGTAGTCTTGAGTAGACAATACAACGGAGACATCTCTTCACCAATCTCTCTCTCTCTTTCTCTCTCTAGTAACCAAGCTGACAGTGGCAGGTGTTGAGGGTGGCTGGTGTCACTGTTGAGGCCAGCGTTGAGTATAGACAGAAATACCTTTATTGTTTAAACAACAACATCAGAGAGAGAGAGAGAGAGAGAGAGACAGAGAGAGAGAGAGAGAGAGAGAGAGAGAGAGAGACATCTATTTCAGCCTACCAAAGAAACAACATCGCCCCTGGAGGGTGGAGAGAGAGAGACCAAAAGAGAAAGCATCATTACAAGAGATAAGACCAGTTCTTAGAATTCGGCTGATTTCTCAGCAGCCTGTGGCTTCTCGCCGATGTAGCTAGCTGGTGTGTGGTAGCTGTCGTGCTGCTAAAGCTAGCTCCTTATTTGACTGGGATCTTGCTGGTGTCTCAGAAGTGTTGTGTGATTCTGTCTTCTCAGGGAGATGTCTCATTGATGTTTCATTGTCCAGATGTCTCACGGATGTCTTGTGGCGGATGCCTCAGCAGTAATAAAGAGTGAAATCCGATGTATGGAGTCGTATGAGTCTGTGTTGTTTGATGTGGTATGCAGGTACATGGTGCCTGGACCAGGGAGTAGGAAGTAGTTGTGGTAGGGTGGAACTCTACTCTTCTACTCGTTGGGGATGCTCTGCAGGTAGGAGAGGATGTGCTGGATCTTGACCAGACGTTCGCGCAGCGTGGTCATGGAGAGCACCGACAGCTGGTAGCGAGGGTCGATGGGCAGCACGGCCAGCAGCCACCAGCAGCAAGCCGGACCGTTGGGAGTTGCCTGGAATAGAGGAGGAGAGGAGGAAAGGAAATCACTGATAAGAAACATGATATCACTCACCCAAAACAATGGGTTGACAATGGACAGACAATGGCTTGTTGGCTATTGTTTTTTTGCTGGGCCACAGAAAAATTCAAAAGGCTTTAGGGGGGTCACAGTTTAAAAAAGTGATTGGATAGGTTTAAACATTATCATCATGACTTTACCTTGCCATTTGATAGACTAGGTAGAATAATTGCCATGTTGGATACACCTATCCAATAATTTCAGATCTATAGGGGACTTGAGAGTAGAGGCTAGGGAGTCAGCCGGAGTTCAGTACATGGCTTACATCAGACAGATATGATGGAGACGCTTTAGATTTACAAGATGTAGTAACTCATTTAGAGAGTCGGTATCTTAAATAGGTCGTCCTATAATTGAGCCAAGAATCTCAGAAAATGACTGATGTGGTGAATTAGCTTTCATCCAAAGCAGCTTGAACTTAATCTGCCACTTATTGGATGTTGCTGTGTCAGAGTTACATGTTAAACTGGGTTGATTATAATCTGGGTGGTTCTAGCCCTGAATGCTGATTGGCTGAAAGCCGTGGTATACCAGACCATATACCACGGGTATGATAAAACATTTCTTAATAGAAACACGCACACACACACACACAGCGGAAATGTAACTTAAGCTTGACTATGGTTAATCCCCGGACACTCATCATTAATCCTATTATCTCCATACATAGCCAGGGTCTGCTCTAACCATCCATTATCCCAATTATATAACTGTACCATTCCAAATGTTCCATTGACAAATGCTATGCCTCCATTGGATATTGCCTGTCCAATTGTATATCTGCTTGTGTGTGTGTGTGTGAAGTAAGTGTAGGGGATGGGGGGGTTGTCGTAAGGACACACTTGTGACGTAACCTTTCCCCAGTGGATTAGTTAAGAATTACCCACACGGAGCTACTTCCTGTATGTAAACCTGGGTCGTATTAATTTAAGAACCAAATGGAAGAAAGCCTGAAACAGGGAGGGACTAAATGAACTTGTCCAATTTTCATATTCTGTTGCAAAACGTTTCGCTACAGTGTGCCCTAATGAATGACTTTGGAGAAGGGGAGGGGGAACACTATATGATGGGATGCGGTTTGTGTCTTAGCTCACCTGTATGTCAGGTTAAACCTGGTGGACACACACACACACACACACACACACACAATATGTGCCGGGGAAGCGGTTTTTGTCTTAGCTCTTACCTGGATGTCGGGCTCCCTCTCGGGCATGGCGCCAAAATGCTGAAGGATCTGGTTGCGGAAGCGGTTCTTGAGGTTCTGGAACCAGGTGCACGCTTGTTCGTAAACGGCGTCGTGCAGCTGCTGCAGCTGTGTCAACTCCTCGCCATCGCTCACCTGTCAATCAATCAATCAATTAATCTCAACCATACAAGAGGGACATTAGGTTTGAAAGCAGGGGTCACATGACAATGACAACTACATAGATTGCAGTGTAGCGTTCACCAAAACACCACACTACCATAAACCATTAACAGATGGCCTCTGATAAACTAAAACACAATTTCGTTTTTTCCAGGAGGATTATTAAAATTAAAAAATTTGGCTAATTTAAGCTGTGCTAAACTTGTAAGCGGGTGTGAGTGGGAGTTATTATTAAGGTATTCACACCTATGGAAAATGGATTTCAATATAATTTTCTCTCTATGCTTTTGTGTTTTTTATGGTATAATTGAGTATTATTTTGTAATCCTTTCTTTACGAATAAAAATATAACCAAATATATTACCAAAAAAGACAAAGAACAGAAACTCTCCATTGAAAAAACAAACATCCGAACCAGTATTTTTGAATAAGAGAACATGGGTTCTTACCCTGGTATCCTCCAGGTACTTGATGTCTGCGATGCAGTACCCATCCTTCATCCCACGGGTCAGCACTCGGAACCTCTTCCCTCCGATGGTGTCCACCACGGAACGCCCGTCTGGGAGGAAGTGGACGCTCCTGATGATCAGCATACAGCCGTAGTCCACAAATCTGAGACAGGAATATTTAGAATTTTAGTTTGTTGTAATCATATAGTCATTTTGAGGTGATTTGTCAATGGTCTATATTGCTAAATTAAAGTTGCATACATAATTACATTTAGCAGGCGCTTTTCTACAAAGCGACGTAATCATGCCTGCATACATTTTACGTATGGGTAGTCCCAGGAATCTAACCAACTATCTGATATGAGGTTTTATAGTGTAATGATGTCATGTCATTGTATCGTGGGGACTAGGTTAGAGTTACTAGATAATTGGCTTGGTGCCACAGAGTCTACATTCCGTTATGTCAAAGGCGATTACTGATGTTTATGATATCATGATTGATGGACAGGATATACTGACTTGGGGTAAAGGGTAAAAACATCAAAGAATGGGAGTGCCCATGATGATTACCAGATGTTCGTGGAGAGACTTGTAACAGAGTGTATATATATAGAGAGAGTGGATCTTTGTTCTGGAGTGAGGGAGATGACAGAGGCAAAGCTCTGTCCTTCTGTGATAACTAACCACATTACCATATTAAATACTAATATGAAATCCCCATCAAAAGTGTCTAAGTACATCCTTACATTCGTAATCACTTGATACCCTAGAAAATCATCATAACACTATCCTGGCGTTGCAAGCGCCATGCTCTACCAACTGAGCTAAAGAGGACCACAAATATATTGCATATATCAAAGCATTGTGAAAATGTATTGGCTCATTGTAAGCAGTCAATTGCAGTGATTAGTCAATGGCCTATTTTGTTTAAGTGAAATTACACAGGGCCATTGCATAGTCAAGTCAAACGTCAGCATTCAACAACTTTGAGAGAAGGTACAGTGGCCTAATGAATCTTGAAACACTTAAATATGAGCATATATATGCTTAAACTCATGAAATGTTTGAATTGTCTTTTTCCATCAGGAGGATGCTTCAAAGTTGGATTTGATTTTATATTTCAGTCAAAGTCCTATTAGCTAGTATTTTCATAATTCTGCAGGCCCCGTCTCTCTCTCTCTCGCTCTCATCCAGGGTGTAACAGCATTTTAATTAGTTCTCCAGGGTGAGGTGACGCATTGGTGTGCAGCAGAACGGTGTGTGTGTGTGTGCATTTGAGTGAGTGTGTATGTGCAAATGTGTGTGTGCTTGCCTACGTGAGCAGGTGCTTGTATCGGGTGCCACTGTGCCTAGCACTGTGCCACTGTTCCTACCCTTTCTGAGCGTTGTTGATGCACATCCCAAACTGGCGCGTGCCTGTCTCCATGCAACGGCGGATCATGAGGCGGTAGCGCGGTTCGAAGACGTGCAGGGGGCAAGGCACGGTCGGGTAGGCCATGGTGCACACGAAGATGGGGACATTCTTCATCAGGCTGCGGAGAGAGAGAGAGAGTTAGATGATGCTAAGACACTCAAGCATCTCTCACAAGTAAAGTGATACAAATTTGACATATGCATTCCAAAGATGAAGTAAAAATAGATATAAATATACTTCCATCTAACAGTCAGCGCTAACATTAGGTGAACCTGTCTGCTGTGTACCTGTCTGCTGTGTGTGTTTTGTATGATCTTTGCTGCATTCATTTATTTATTTTTAAGTAGGACAACCAGGGAGAAAGAGAAACAAGGGTTCAGAGAGAAGGCAGAAGCCATAGCAATACAATTACCAGAATGGACATTCTAGGTTAATTCTGTCCGAATTCTATGTTAGGAGGACAACTCACTCTGCCAGCTCTTGGGTCTCCTCCAGGTGAGTCTTCTGCCGTTCCGAATGCTCCTCAGACAGGTACTGCTTAATCACTCGGTCCAGCACACTGGTGACTGTGTACTTCCTGGCTGCTAGATACTGATGGGGGGGGGGGAGAGAGAGAGAGAGAGAGAGAGAGAGAGAGAGAGAGAGAGAGAGAGAAAGGAAGGAAAGAAGATTAAGGTTTTCTTTTTGAGGACATGCCATTTAAGAAGAGGTCTTCCCCAAGTTAATTAATTGTCTTATGTTCCCTATTTAGTGCACTACTTTTGACCAAAGCCCTATCGGCCCTGGTCAAAAGTAGTGCACTATAAAGGTAATAGGGTGCCATTTGGGATGCACTTAAGACAATTAACTTGGGGAAGACTTCTTAAATGGCACGTCCTCAAAAAGAAAGCCTAAGGACTCCCTTCCAGTTCTAAGAAAAGCAAGCGCTTGGTCGTGGTTGGTGGCGGTGTCCTCTTACCTCTTTGAGGCTCTCCTTGCAGAGAGGGCACTGGGGTGTGTGGTCCAGACAGCGCTCCAGACAGTTTTTACAGAAGGTGTGACCACACGGCGTGGTCACTGGCTCGTAGAACAATCTAATGCAGAGGGAACACTCCAGGTCGTTGGGGTCCAGTAGGTCCCTGGGTACGACTCTGTGAGCTCGGGCTGAGGCTCCGTGGCTCGACGCTCCACAGGCCACTACAGAGGAAGCGACAGGAGAACGTCAAGCACTTCACACACACACCCAAGTACGCAGACGCATACAAACACAGACACAGCAAAGGTACCTGGCAGTGCAATGGCTAATGGGACCGTTGCTAACTGGTACTGTGACGATTGCAGCTATGCCACTGATATACAGGTAATGCATATTTTAGCTGCTTTAACCCAGGAATAATCCAATTTAAAACAATATAAAGAGCCAGCACTCAAGCTAAACCAGGGTTCCCCAACTGGCGGCCCACGGGTTATATTTGGCCCCCAAAGTTTTCTGACCCCCCCCCTCAAAATAAACGTGATCATATACAAATGTAAGCAAGGTCTGAAATAATTATGTCTTAGTCAAACATTATATCTGTTTGGGCTTTTTGCGGTCAATTAGCAGTTTACAAACTATTTGTAATTACGTTCCGGTCCCCCGACCATCCGCTCAAGAAAAAACGGCCCGCGGCTGAATCTAGTTAATGATCCCTGAGCTAAACTATTCCCTTTCTATTTACGACAGCAGCAGTTTTGATTTTCACCTCCTTGTTTCTTATGCTTGCTCCCGTGGCTGTAGATGACATGGGGTCCGCCCTCGGACGCCGACAGCTTCCTCTTCAGCAGCATGCCTTTCTCCTGGTGCCCCAGCTGGGGCGCGGAACAGACACGTTTAAGACCCTCATCCAAGCCGGCCAGACCCAGGCCCGGCCCGTGGGCTCGCATCGAGCTGAGGCCCGAACGCTCCAGGCTCCCGGAGCGACCTGGTTTCTGGACGGAAAGAGAGGATGAGGAGGAGGAGGAGTGAGGGAGACAGTTAGAAAGTTAAAAGGAGTGTTAGACATTGTTGGTGCATTTTAACTGAACAAACACCAAACTAATATCAAAACATAATTGACTTTGAAGGCTCCCTAGTGTTTCAGGGCTGTATCAAGCACACAGTCCAGTTAGCGTACCTCGTGTTGTGCGTTGGGGTGTGCCGAGGAGGTGCGAGCCTGGACTTGGTGCAGGGCAGGGTTTTTGGCTTCGGCCTGATGCTGTTGGGCTCTGGCCTGGGCGTCCGCTACCACCATTTTACTACGCAGGTGAGGCGATGTGCTCTGCGCCGTCTCCCTCAGTCCCACCTTCACGTTCTCGCCGGCCGGAGACAGCAGGTCGTACAGTATCTGTGGTATACATTGCATTAGCCATAGGAGCAGTGCAACTGGAAAGAAAATCCCCCCAAAATGGCAGAATAGGAGCCTAGTTCACAAGGAACTTATAACACGATATCATGACAGATTCACATGAACAGTGTATTAAGAAAAAAAACAAAATAGTGGATTAGAAGCCAAGTTCAAGAAGAAGGTGGGGCGGCAGGTAGCTTAGTGGTTAAGAGCGTAGTGCCAGTAACTGAAAGGTCGCTGGTTCTAATCCCCGAGCCGACTAGGTGAAAAATCTGTCGATGTGCCCTTGAGCAAGGCACTTAACCCTAATTGCTCCTGTAAGTCGCTCTGGATAAGAGCGTCTGCTAAATGACTAAAAATGAAAATGAAAATGAAGGTAATAATACAATAACAATATAACAAAATAACACAATATCATGACAGATTCACACTAACAGTGCATAAACATCCAAACTAGACAGTACAGAGCAGGGGACATAAGATGTGAAGCAAGGGTCAATCTCTTTTTAGGGATGCCCTCTCCAGTCAGACAGAGATGTAGTTAGGGGCTAAGTTTAAGGTCTTGAAGCAGTAGGGGGAGTCAGATGGAACGGAAGCTAGGCTATGCCAAGTACGTGTCCTCCGACTAGACCGCAATGCAGGACAGTGGCTAGCCAAGACTGGGAGTGACCACTGGCCAGCCGGACTAGTCTGCCATCCACATGGCCATCCTGGCACCAATGTGGATTTAGACGTAGAAAAACGTACTTGTCCACACAATGTGGAAATGTGGCTTTGGCTTCACAATCACATGATTGAGGTCAAAAACAAAAAAGGTTCAATCTGCAGTAAGGTTCACTTGTAGGATATAAATATGTGTTGGTTGTTGCACCCTCCCTGTCACTCAACTTCCACCTAATTCCTCTCATCCTATGTATCAATGTTCTTCTCCTCCCTATAACTTCTCTTTCTCCCTTTTACGCTTCTGTGTTTCACCTTATTTCGTTCTCTCAGAGTCCATTACATGTTATTAGATGCTGAAGAACACCCGGGCCCCATTCCAATCGCTATAAATCGATGTAATCCTCATCCATTCCGCTGTCCTCACAGACAAACAAAATGGCCAACTTTTGTATCTGGTAACCTGGGGCCCATCCAGGATCACAAGATGGGGAATTTGTGTTTACATCAGCATTTAAAATGAGATGTTTTAAGCACAATTTTGGAGTACCTTATGATATAAGCTACTCACTGTATTAGATGAGTTAAAGAAAACAGAAACACACATTTGCTTAGGCACACAGACACAAACATCACACACAGGCAATCCCATATAGCTCTTTTCAATCAAACCTTGAGAGCCATTCAAATCCTCAACCAAACAAAGTTCTTCTTAAAGACTGAAACAACAAGAACGTAAATCCACACATCAACTACACGATCAAAGTAACACAGGCCTACTTTGTCACTCTACCAGAGTATTACCCTTAACATTTCACATAGCCTCGGAAACCCTGTCAGGGATTGTAACCGGACAACAGTCCACAGTGTCTCTGACTTATGCAACCCTGCGTCGTCACAGTACTTTGTCTTAGTCCCAAATTACACCCCATTCCCTACATAGTGCACTACTTTTGACCAGAGTCCATAGACCATAGCCCCCATAGGTCTCTGGTCAAAAGTAGTGTGCTATATAGGGAATAGGGTGCCATTTGGGATTAAACCTTTGTCTAGTGAGGCTAATGTCATTACAGGAGGGGAGAGTCACAAGGGCTGACGCACTGGAAAGTAAACCTATGTAATTTGATTACAGAAATGGCATGAAACACAGCCTTTAGTCTAAGCCTAAAAAACATGGGAGTCTCCGCTGGGATGTGGTGTTGAGGGAGGGGGAAAAAATGCTGACACTTTATTTGAACTGAGACACTATATGGTAATTTGTGAATACAGCATCATTAATTACTAGCTAAGACTTACTTCTTCGTCATGGGGATTCAATTGTAACAAATAACGTTAAGTCCCAACTGTTACCATGTACTTTCATAGTACATACCAAATAGATACAAGTGGTAATAGGAAAATAAAGTGTAACCAAAAAGAGTGGCAAAGCGATGGATAGGCCTAACTATGCCCATTCCAACTCTTATTCAACAGGGTGTCAACAAAAACAAGAAATACGCTTACTGCGCTCTGAACTTCCACTCAGTCTGACAGGTGATTCATCATGGAAGCAAAACTCACAGTGTATCGTAGTCACTACATTTTCTGTCACCCGCAAAACAGACGCTTTTCTCTATAAATAATGTGATTTAGTCATTAAGGCCACTGTCAGCCCGATATATTCCATCTCTCACGCAAGCGCCTAAGGGTTTGATTCCATTAGGCCGATGCTAAGGATAATAACCTAGCTAGCCGACGCTAGGCTATCAGCAAAGGAATGGACACTGTGTTCCTTTTCATGGATGGTAAGCAAATCAGTGCCGGGAAACGCATGGCTTAAGTCAGACAAAATGGGGTACTCAGAGAGCACCTGGCTTCTTATGAAACGGCCTATGGCGCTAAGGGGTCTAGACTTCAAACGCTCCTGGAGATAAAAAAAAAAACAGTATTTATACTAAGTTATAAGCTTAGGCATTTCAATTAGTGATAGGCCTAGAGATTGTAAGGGTTGCACGTTCCCAGGAGCTAAGGGGGGGGGGGGTCTATCATTGATACACAGAGAGGAGGTTTGGCTCAACAGAGCAACCTCTTCACAAAGAAAAGAAAGACATTGAGAAGATAACATATCTCCTTGCTTTCTTGCCCTCAAGTCAAGTCCCAAAGCTTCCAGGAAGAGTAAGGGGACTTAACCATCACTGCCAAAGCAAATTAGTTCAACAACAACATCACTCTCCCTCCAACTCCTTCTCTCACCATTTCCACCTCTCGTTTGGCCAGGGTGAAGTCCTCGTCCAGGGCCAGACAGTGGAGGAAAAACTGCAGCGAGTCGTCCGCCTGGCCCATGTCCTGGAGCACCTTGGCCTTCCAGTAGAAACCCTGAGAGAAAGAGAGAAGGGGGGGGGGGTTTATAAAGAGTGCAATACTTCCAGTGGAGACTCTGGAAGAGAGGGAGAGATAGGTTATGTCGCTGCATTTCAACTGGACAATACTTTATTTGAACGGCAGCCAGAGGGTGAACCGCTAGCGAGAATGGTAGAGAGACGAGAGAGAAAGAGTGACGAGAGAGAGAGAGAGAGAGAGAGAGAGAGAGAGAGAGAGAGAGAGAGAGAGAGAAGGGACCCTAGTTAGAACACAATGCAGGTAGCCTGAAAACAAGAGTCAACAAGACCTGGATCACTTAACATAAATTCAGTTTTGCCAGGCTTCACTGAATAGGATTAACATATATTGCAAACCAGTTTGTCTTCTCTCTAGGAGAGGCATGACTCTTGTTGAGTAGCCTAGTTTGCTAAATTACACATTACCAACTAAATCAGCAGTTATGGGAAATACAAATTTAAATAAAAGATGTACCCTATGTGGCTACTAACCTCTCACCATTAAGAATAACAGGGGAGGTTAGCATGTCTTGGGGGTATGATCTTTGACCCTCTGTAACTTTCTCACACATCATTATTCACAATTAATTCAGGGTTATCCGTAATTATGGTAGCATCCACATTAATGTAGAAGTGTTTAGAAACATATTATATTTTTTATTTACAATAAAAGTCCTTCCAAAATGACACAATACATTCTTTACCATTAATTTCTATTGGGCACAAAATAATCTGAAACACAACCAAAACGAACTACAAATGCATCCAACAAGTTTGTAGAGTCACAAGCTTGATGTCGTCATTGCGTGCTAGGAATATGGGAACAAATACTACACTTTTGACTAATTTATTTATACGATTATTTAGGGGTGTCAATAATTTTGACCCTTACCTTTTGAGAAAAAATAAATATTACTTGTTAAACAAAATCTATTTCTCTGAGCAATTGTATTAGTATAAAATAATATAATTTCCCAAATTTCTTGAGCATACAATATAGATCAGTATTTCTATTATTTATTTTATACAGTCATTATTGCTCATCTTTATCAAGGGTGTCAATAATTTCGGACCCCACTGTATATTTCCACACTGTGAGGTTGGAATAATACTGTGAAATTATTAAAATTATGATATTGCCCTTTTAGAGTAAGAGCTGTTTGAAAAGACCGCCTGAAATTTCAGCCTTGGTGGGATGGAGTTTTGGCCTGCCTGGTGACATCACCAGTCGGAAAATTAGTTAATAGACCAATAAGAAAGCGAGTTCCAAACCTCTCTGCCAATAAAAGCTAGTTTTCAATTTTCCCCTCCCCATTCAGACAACTTCCAGACAGTCTTAGCAAAATTCTTGCTTGTGAAATTGCTCTATGCTAAGAAACTATTTTTGTTAATTCTTTACCATTTTAATTGAAAACAATCACAGTAACGTTCTTAATTGTTACCCAGAAATGATTTGATATTAAGATAAAAACATCTGCTTTGGACCTTTAAAATAGCTCAAGGTACAGTAAAAAGAAAGTGTGACTAAATGTGTAACAAACAAACTCTCAAATGAGAGGCTCTGAACCCTCAATCAAAAAAATTATGTAAAGGGAAACAAATCAACATTTGATAAAAGACATCATTTCAAAAGGTATAGAAGGTTATACAGTAATTTCGATTATAATTTAATAAGACTTAAAAATAGAATTAGAGGACATTATAGTGATCAATGCTGTTTATAGCGCTAAAACGTCCTAAAATATATCCTACCGGTTGTTATTCAGGATGGCCTGCTAACACATTTAGACTTACTAACACCTGGCTGAGCCTCTAATCAGCCTCCACTTTCCCTCCATGACGCATCACACGGTGTAGTAAAGTGTGGAGGATATAACCGGAGCTATAGGCTTCTAGTTTACTATGTCAAAGCGCCACAGGGTGCCTGGTAAGGACTAAGGATAATGATAGAGCTGGGGAGGTAACTGAAGAAGCCCTCAGCAAACTTAAAACCTCCCATAACAACATTTGTTTTAATTTCCTAAATATTTATTTTTACTTGTGCCTACTGAACTCAACACACAGTTTCCCCCATTGGTCCAGTAACCTACCTCTGCAGAGTGGGTGGAGCTAAGACAAAGTTCAGCGTCCTCCAGGGCCAATCGGTACTGCCGGAGCCCGGTGTAGGCCTTGACCCGTGACCACCGCACTGCCTCATCCCCAGGATCTGGAAAAAAGGAGGGAAGGATAAAGGAGGAGAGGAGAGACAGACTACTTGATTAAAAAGCAGAAAACTTTTACATTTCAGACAAAGCCCATTTTACAAATATTTTTTCTTTCTCAAGATCTGTCACCGAAGATGACCATAACTCTAGGGCAAAATATCTGTGTCATGAGAAATGCATACATTCAACATAATAGCAAATTATGACGGAATGAAAGGCTATATCCATAGAAGGAATAATGTCAAACACATGAAATGAAGACCCATAGACATTAAAACCAGCAGATAGTGATAGCATTTACGTCATCCACATTTTCGTATGGAAAACTCCCGATGGCGCATGAAGCCGTAAATATTTGAATTTGAAGCGCGCCATATTGCTGAATAGGGCTGAATGGCACCAAAAAATTGCTAAGGATCATGGTCGATGTAGTCGTTTTCATCCTGCCTGAGAGAGGTAACCCAACGCTACTTGATGACGTCGGCGTCAATAACGGATACCACGTGAATACCATGTGCAAAGAGTGTGCATTAGGGAGCGAGCCTTTGCTTGTCATTATGAGGTATTGTGTGTAGATTAATGAGGGGAAAAAATGATATAATCCATTTTAGATAAGGCTGTAACGTAGCAAAATGTGGAAAAAGTCAAGGGTCTAAATACTTTCCGAATGCACTGTAAGTTAATGATCCAAGGCATGAAATCGGTCCAGAAGGCGTCTTAAATCAGTCCAGAATTGCCGGCAGAGAGAAAAATCCTGCAACTCTATAAATTGTTCTATGGAGCTGAGAGAAACTTCTGCAGTGTGAGAGCTAATTTCCTGCAATTCTACGCATTTTGCCATGGCTATTTCTGTGTTCTTATGCTCAAACATTATAACAAAATCAATGGGGACCCCAATCGGGGCACCTGGGCATATACCCAGCCATGCCAAAAATACTTCTAAATTCATTGTTTTGGGAATTTTCGATTCTCCCTGACTGTGATTTGGTGATTTCTAGTTCTCAAAGATTATATTATAAAACAAATATGTAGGTCAATTATATTTTCTACATACTTTGTGTGGGTTTAGCCATTTAAATTTAGCCAAAGTGTTTTTCCATCGCGAAGATTGTTTAAGAGAAAAAATAATAATAATATATATATATATATATATATATATATATATATATATATATATATATATATATATATATATATATATATATATATATATATATATATATATATATATACACTTAGACCAGGTTAAGCTGCCCAGCTTTCAGCTGAGGTCATAAACTAGGCCTATCTGGTCTTCTATGATGAATGTTCAAGATAATGTGTGTTGCTGGCAAGGTAAAAGACACTGTGGCATCTTGATTGCGGTTTGTAGTCCAAGATGGGCCTCTGTGATTCTGAGCCTGCAGCTGGAGGTGACATGTCTACAAAACGCAAAAGGGCTGCATCTCCATAGTTCAAAGTGGCTTCCTTTCCCGGTCTCCTTTCCTTCACCCACACTGCTCTGGAAGAATTCAAAGAGTAAAAAGCATGACCCCTGGACAGGAGACACTGTCTGGTTTGCTTTAACCTATCATGTCTTTGTAGATCAGTACAGCTGAAGGACAAGGTCAAGGAAACTAAGCCCCATTAGACTATTGAGATGCACCCCCGGTGGGTTTTCCGTTGTATGGGGAAAAAGCCAGATTTCAATAATAACTGTGTGATTCACTTTACTAGAAGGGGGATCACTCCATATTAGCTTATGTGCTTCAAGCTTGGCTAGCTCAGCAAGTCTCAGACAGATACAGTGATGTCATAGCGTTGGCAACTCTAGCCTGGTTCTTGCCGCTCTGCGGCGGTGACTGACTGTGCCACCAGCATTGGCACTGCAACTGTGTCACACGTCTGGGCTCCAAAAGTCACCTCAGCGAAGTCCTTAGCTGACGCAATGTGCGACACTGGCTATGGGCTCTAACACTTGCTACAGTGTCTCGCAGTTGCCAACATTTCCGCATTAAACAATGTTTAAAGATAAGGGCATAACTTTCCACCTCTAGACCTAACAATGTTCTTTGCGCTCAATTAGACTCAAATCAAAGAAAGTAGCTTTAGGCTACACTTATATGCAATAAGTGCTCATATATTTATTATTGGGCAATGTAAAATGTGTAACCCCTTTATTAATAAGTGATAGTTTCATGTCAAGAGAGAGGGGAGCCTGTGCAGTTTGATGAGTTATCTTCAGTGACAGAGGGGCAAAGGTCTTGGAGGTGACATTATAATATGGCCGATGCCTCATATTTCTGAACAGCTGCGATTTGAACAAGCTTTCCCAAAATATATATGAAGGCTACATTACAACCATCTCATTCTGTTGTAACGGATATTAGCGTAGCACAAGCAAGACGCAGTCTACACATTGCAATGGGGGGAAAAAAAATAGCGTTTTGTATGATGATGTAATCTTTATAGTTATGCTGCCATTTAGCCAGCAGTCTGCTTCCTGTTTAGCCAATGTTTGCAATGACTGCCTGTCTGTGACTTGCTTGTTTGATATGCTGTGCAGGCTTTAGCTTCTGTTGCGCTTATGTTTACAATAGTATGCAGTGTATTTGTATTTTTTACAACAGTCAAAAGAACTATGTTTATTCAAACTATTTTGTGTACAAGCGGCAGCGGAGTCACGGAGTGACTGAGCAGTAACCGAAAGGAGGTAGGCTAGTGGATCTAGCAGACATCTTTGTATTTTTAGCAACAGCAAGTCGGGTTCTAGAAAATCCGGAAACGCAGCCACTCCGTTGTAATATTACATCACAGCATGAACAACTTCGGGTTGACACAGATATCTGTCATCTTTATGTTATACCTCCACACCCCCTTATTAAAATGTATAAACATATTCCAGTTTAGCATGGCCTAGAAGGGTGATTTTTTTACTCTTTGGCATTTACATTTCTTCTGAAGAAGAAACAGCTTCTGCATCATTTGGTCAACAACATTACAAGAGATTGTTAGCCTAATTTTCTCTCTGATCATTCAGTAAGTATTTACGTGACATTCTAGGCCTACATGTAGCATGTCATTGTGCAAAGCGTACTGCTCGATGTAATAACATGCATCTACATAGGTGCCATTAGAATTCCTGAGTAGGCCTTAACATTATGGAAAGCATTGCCTTGGTTAGTATCTGTAACTGTTGATCTGATCGATTTTAGACTTATTTTACAATAATAAATTACTTTCAGAGAAGCTTTACCATCAAACAAGGACTATGGCTGTCAAGGTGATATTTTGAGGTCGGATCGGTTTCGGTTATATTATTACAAAATCATTTTTTTTTTTGGGGGGGGGGGGGGGGGGGGGGGTTCGATTATGTTTTCAACATTAAATGCACTATGCATTATGTGGGTTGAATGCTGTAACAACACAGAATAAAACTATTAATAAAAGTCCCATGATGGTAGTGACTGCCCATTACTGCTTATCACTTATTAACCATCATTTATTCACATTACTTTAATAAAATATTTAAGTTGTTGTGTACATTAAATGTGTTTTATTTGATGACTTTATTATTTCATTCCAAGTCATCATCTCATTTTCAGGTAGAGATACTTAGCGAAGCAACTGCTCTCTATCCCACATTCTTCTATCTCTTCTCTCCATGTCTGCCCCACACTAACCTAACATAGCAGGCCTAAAAGGCTGCGTTTACACAGGCAGCCCAATTCTGATCTTTGTTCCACTAATTGGTCTTTTGACCAATCACATCAGATCTTTTCACATCAATATCTTTTTCAGAGCTGCCCTGATTTGTCAAAAAACTAATTGGGGGGGAAAATATATCTGAATTGGGCTGCCTGTGTAAATGCAGCAGAACAAACAAAGACTGGACAAGTAGGCACCTAATGTATTATGGTAATTTGTGGTCAATTACTATGTTTTCTGCACTAAACTATGTAAAATTCTGGTCTGTTGTAAACTACAACTCCCTACTAGGCCTACATCGCACAGTTTGGGCTTGATCTATTTTTTTTTCTAAAGAAACAGCATTGAGCTCACAGAAAAAAAAGAACAAAATGGAATTCAGATAATTGAACCGATGTTGTTTAAAAACCGAAAAATAACCGAAATGTAGGTTAATCGCTCAGCCTTACCCATAGGAGACCGAATGCCAACTTTCTTAGGTATACATTTTTTAAGTATCACTTATTGTATGTCTGGTGTCATTAAAACCCCAAGTAATCTAATAACTTAATGAATCTAGACATAGCCTACAGCAATGACTATAGACTTCAGTGCTGTCACTTTCTATTGCCTTCAAAATATTTGCATTGACACTCTGCATTTTGACTTTTTAGTGTCTTATGCACCAGTAGAGACTTGGCAACATAAAGGTTTACACCCGTTTGTTACGTACAAATGCTATCACGTGAACTGCATCGCCATGCCTTGATTGGGCAGCACATTTTGCCTTTTTTTGTATCTTTTTCGGACTTGAGAGGGGACGAAACGTTATAAAGTTATTGTTTGGCAATCCCATCACCCGCTACTTAGTTACAAAACGTTCCACTGTGTCACCGCCTGCCTTATGAAACTCGCTGCTTGTGCGCATGCCCAATTTACGAAATTTCGTAACAGGGTGGCACGACCATTACATCAGTGACACGAAGGCCCAATTCTGATACTTTTTCCACCAATTGCTCTTTTGACCAATCACATCAGACCTTTTCACATCAGATCTTTTTCAGATCTGATCTGATTGGTCAAAAGATAAATTAGTGGGGAAAAAAGATGAGAATTGGGCTGCCTGTAAACGCAGCCAAAGAAGCTACAGTCAAACACATGACAAGCGGGTAACCTTATTATTGGTCAGTGGAACTCCCCTTCCCTACTCTTTGATAATAAAGACCACAAATAGTATCAGGGAATGACTAAAATAACATTTTGTTTTCATGCTTTGACAGGTTTCCTAAATGTCTCATCATAGCATACAAAACAAGGATGCGCAGTGGTGGTCTCCACAAGCCTTTCCTCCCCCCACTCACCAGATTCAATCACAGCTGTCGCTAGTGATACGGCCTCCTCGAAATGTTTCCTTCTAGACAGGTCTTCAATTTCACTAATAGCTCTAGACCTTTTCAGCTCCTCGGGAAACCACTTTTCCAAAAGTCCGAATAGAATCACATTCGTTTTAAGCTCTGTCGGCCTGCCTCCTACCTCGCCACACAGCTTGCATTTGGAGAGCAGCTGATGTTGTAAACATCTTTTACAGTACGAATGTCCACAGCGGATAGTCACGGGCTCGCCTAGAAATCTATGACAATTCGGGCAGTCAAAAACATCCTCCTCCCCGGCGTTATCCATAATATGTAGCGTTCGTTCCGAAGGCGCCTCATCCTGTCCCAGCTTTCTCTTGAAGTTGCGCAGAATACAATCCACTAAAGTGCTCATCTGCTCCGGCACTACAGAACCATATCTCAAGGCCATCGAGTAAACATCGATGGCTTCTTTGAGACGGTTTTCTGATGCCAGTGCATCGGCTTTTTGTAAAATAAGTTTGTGGTGGTCGACATTGTCCTGCTCCTCGTCCCAGTCGTATTCTGGTTCGATGAAGAATCCTTTTCTTTCTTCGACCGCGTCCTCTCCTTCGGGGTGTTGGACCGACATTGTAGGCTAGATGTTCGGCATACAATGCATGCCGGTTATTATAAATGTTTTTAAAAAATGTGTTTAGCCATAGCTGTAGCCTACAATGTGTCTAGCTTACGTGCCAGTAGAATTGGCAACATACAGGT
This sequence comes from Coregonus lavaretus, assembly GCF_964263955.1. NCBI lineage: Eukaryota > Metazoa > Chordata > Actinopteri > Salmoniformes > Salmonidae > Coregonus > Coregonus lavaretus. Next base: position 27,058,265 of record NC_140025.1, on the reverse strand, counting down.
GAACACCCGTTTGTTACGTAAAAATGAGATCACGTGAACAGCATCGCTGTGCATTGATTGGCCAGCACGTCTCGATTACAAAACCTGAGTTTAGAAGTTTCATAACTACTAAAAGGATCTGACGAAAAGTACGCAGACGCAGAGTGTATCACATTGAGCTAGCAATAAAAAAAAAGAGAGGCGCGAACAGCTCTTCTCCCTGTGTGATCACTAAATAATGCAATGGCGTCATTTCAGCTAAACCCAGGGAATGGCAAAGTGGGATGAGTTGGAGTGGGGGTGATTTCAAAGCCTCCAAGGAATTTTGGGTAAGTTGACGCTCATTTAGGCCTACTGCATTTCTACACAATTTAAAAACTCTAAAATGGTATTTAGAGAACAGCAAAAACAAACAAAAATGGCCCAGCCATTAATTATCACCGCAATATTAGGTTTAAAGGTCTGTGGAACGGTTTGTACAATGTTAGCTACTCAACCTCATCATAAATTGACTCATTTACGTGTGGAACGCCGCATACAGTGCACAAAGTAAAATATGCATAATACACGCTATCAAATAGCAAGGCCGACTTCAAACATCAATGTGAAAGTAACTGATGCATAAAACAGTTGACCGGTAATGCAAACTATGCCAGATAAATCCTACACATGCCTTGAAATAAAATGCATATATCAAAGGACTGAGGCCTACAATCGACAGGGATGCATGAAGAGATACAAACTCCACCAAATAATGACGGAAATCACGAAATACAAAAGGAAAATCTACACATGCCTTTTTGAAGGGAGCTAAGGCCCCGCCCATGATTCAGCTCTTTTGAATGGACAGCTCCTCCATACAGTTAGGCATAGTGGAGCTCGTGGTGTGGTGCTGAATGGACAGCACCTATGTTTAGTTGCCAGCTATACAGTGCTATGGAAAAGTATTTGCCCCCTTTCTAATTTTCTCTACTTTTGCATATTTGTGATACTGAATGTTATCAGATCTTCAACCAAAACCTAATATTAGATAAAGGGAACATAAGTGAACAAATAACACAACAATTACATATTTATTTCATAAACAAAGTTATGCAACACCCAATTTCCCTGTGTGAAAAAGTAATTGCCCCCTTACACTCAATAACTGGTTGTGCCACCTTTAGCTGCAATGACTCCAACCAAATGCTTCCTGTAGTTGTTGATCAGTCTCTCACGTCGCTGTCGAGGAATTTTGGCCTGCTAAGAACTGCTCTAACTCAGTGAGGTGTGGGTTTTCAAGCATGAACTGCTTGTTTCAAGTCCCGCCACAACATCTCAATTGGGATTAGGTCTGGACATTGACTAGGCCATTCCAAAACTTCAGATTTGTTGCTTTTTAGCAATTTTCATGTAGACTTGATTGTGTGTTTTGGATCATTGTCTTGCTGCATGACCCAGCTGTGCTTCATCTTCAGCTCACAGATGGATGGTCTGACATTCTCCTGTAGAATTCTCTGATACAGAGCAGAGAATTCTCTGATACATGGTTCCTTCTATTAAGGCAAGTCGTCTAGGTCCTGAGGCAGCAAAGCATCCCCAAACCATCACACCACCACCACCATGCTTGACCTTTGGTATGATGTTCTTACTGTGGAATGCAGAGTTTGGTTTTCTTTATAATGTCGAAATAAACATATCACACACTCACAAACTGTAATTATACAGTACCAGTGAAACGTTTGGACATACCTACTCATTCCAGGGTTTTTCTTTCTTTTTTTAAACTATTTTCTACATTGTAGAATAATAGTGAAGACATCAAAACTATGAAATAACACATATCTTTTACCTATTTGGTAAAAGACCAAGTCCATATTATGGCAAGAACAGCTCAAATAAGCAATGAGAAACGACAGTCCATCATTGCTTTAAGACATGAAGGTCAGTCAATATAGAACATTTCAAGAACTTTGAACGTTTCTTCAAGTGCAGTCGCAAAAACCATCAAGTGCTATGATGAAACTGGCTCCATTGACGACCGCGACAGAAATGGAAGACCCAGAGTTAACTCTGCTGCAGAGGATAAGTTCATTAGAGTTACCAGAGTTCAAGTAACAGACACATCTCAACATCAACTGTTCAGAGGGGACTGTGTGAATCAAGCCTTCATGGTCGAATTGCCGCAAAGAAACCACTACTAAAGGACACCAATAAGAAGAAGAGACCTGCTTGGGCCAAGAAACACGAGCAATGGACATTAGACCGGTGGAAATGTGTCCTTTGGTCTGGAGTCCAAATTGGAGATTTTTGATTCCAACCGCCGTGTCTTTGTGAGACGCAGTGTGGGTGAATGGATGATCTCTGCATGTGTATTTCCCACTGTGAAGCATGGAGGAGGAGGTGTTATGGTGTGGGGGTGCTTTGATGGTGACACTGTCTGTGATTTATTTAGAATTCAAGGCACACTTAATCGGCATGGCTACTACAGCATTCTGCAGCGATACGCCATCCCATCTGGTGTCGGCGTAGTGGGACTATCATTTGTTTTTCGACAGGACAATGACCCAACACACCTCCAGGCAATGTAAGGTCTATTTTACCAAGAAGGAGAGTGATGGAGTGCATCAGATGACCTGGCCTCCACAATCCCCGGACCTCAACCCAATTGAGATGGTTTGGGATGAGTTGGACCGCAGAGTGAAGGAAAGCAGCCAAGAATTGCTCAGCATATGTGGGAACTCCTTCAAGACTGTTGGAAAAGCATTCCAGGTGAAGCTGGTTGAGAGAATGCCAAGAGTGTGCAAAGCTGTCATCAAGGCAAAGGGTGGCTATTTGAAGAATCTCAAATATAAAATATATTTTGATTTGTTTACACTTTTTTGTTTACTACATGATTCCATATGTGTTATTTCATAGTTTTAATGTATTCACTATTATTCTACAATGTCAAAAATAGTAAAGATAAAGAAAAACCCTTGAATGAGTAAGTGTGTCCAAACCTTTGACTGGTAGTGTATGTGTACATTGTACTATCAATTGGGGAGAGAAAGCTTCAAATATCACATTAATTTGTGCATATCCACTGTATACATATGAATCGCGGCAAAGTTGCTTGCAGGCGATGGCTGCAAGTTGCAGCTGGTGAGGAGCAACTGCAGAAAATTGAAGTAGACTGCAATCAAAACTTCATGACCGTTGATCACATGGTTGTTGTGAAGTTCATGAAGTCGACATGTAGGCGCAATTCTGAATATTGTTATCTTCATAATGCAACACACTTTGAAAGGCGGTGAAAAACCATTGTCACCAACTTGACAAAAGTGATCCACTTGAACAAAAGGCACACAGGGTGGCAGCTGCTCTCTGAGCGATGCTCCGCATGGTCCTAAAGCCAGCACGAGTATGCGGAACAGCCGTTGCGTTTTCATCGGGCCTTTCGCAATATTTAAAATGCAATCAAGGGAAAACACAGGTTGGAAAGCAAATGGCTCCTACTGAAAAGAGAAGACTCTATGCTGTAGGCTACCAAAATATTTGATCAACTTCCAAATATTGTTTTACGAGAGAGAGCGAGAGATAGGCTTTTGGCACGATCGCATCGGCAATCACCAGCGAGTGAGCTGCGCATCATTGGGTGTGTCAGTGAAACTGGAAAGCATTTTTCTGACTATAATTTCCTCCTCACATTGTAGCCTACAATATGTGTCTCCACACATCTAGGCCTAGGCTATTGATGGATTCAAGACATGGTCGTTTTTATTGATCTCAGATTCTCAGTTCGTCAGTGTCAAAGTAGCCTGCCATTTCAATTATTTGTGTCTATTAAAAAAGGTTCTACCAAAGTCTCCAGTCATGTAAAATGACGTAGAATTACATGAAATGTGTTCATAAAAGGCCACATTTTTCCCGGACCCTAGGCTACTAAAAATGTTCCCAATGTGTGCAACCTCTGTAAGTGCCTCTACTCTACTGCTCTATGCCTGTCACGGATTCTGCCGAGGCTGCTCCTCCTCCTTGCTCGGGCAGGCTTCGGCGTTCGTCGTCCCCGGAGTACTAGCTGCTGCCGATCGATGTTTCTGTGTTTGTCTTGTTCTGTCTTGAGTGGTTACACCTGTATGCTATTATGTTTGATTGTAGTCCCTATATTTACCCATGTCTCTCGTTTGGTAATTGTGTGTTATTGTTTTGTGTCTCGTATGGTCGGCATTGCTGTTTGTCGTATGCGTGTATTTGTTTTCCTCCCTGTTAGGGGGTTTTGTTTTGTATGTTCTTTACTAACTAGTAAAGGACGTCTGCCAGTAGCTCTGTGTCCTGCGCTTGACTTCGCTCACCGCATACACATCGCCCTTGACAGAATAACACACCAGTCATGGAGTCAGCAGGATCGGCGGTGCCAATGGGATCACTGGAGGAGCGCGTTATCCACCAAGCGGCCATGATCCAGGATCTTGGCACCGCCATACAAGGAGTGATTGAAACCTTGAGGCGATGGGAAGGAGGAGGTTTGCCCACACCTCCTCCAACGATACCACCACCATCTGCCATACCCATCGTTCCACCTCCGGAGTCCAGTGGGATTCGGCTCTCGCTCCCGAGGGCTTATGATGGCACCGCGGCCGGGTGTCAGAGTTTCCTGCTCCAAGTGGAACTCTACCTGGCCACCATCCACCCGGCGCCCTCGGGATACGAGAGCTTTTCCGCCCTCATCTCCTGTCTGTCCGGCAAGGCACTGGAGTGGGCCAACGCAGAGTGGAGGGGAATAGACGCCGCTACAGTCAGCTATGCGGAGTTCTCCCGCCGCTTCAGGGCGGTTTTCAATCATCCCCCAGAGGGGAAAGCGGCGGGTGAGCATCTGTTCCACCTCAGACAGGGGAAGAGGAGCGAGCAGGAGTTCGCACTGGACTTCCGGACTCTGGCTGCCAATGCGGGATGGAATGAGAGGGCCCTCATCGACCACTACAGGTGCAGCCTAAGGGAGGACGTTCGCCGAGAGTTGGCCTGCAGGGACACCAACCTAAGTTTCGATCAGCTGGTGGACATGTCGATTCGTCTAGATACCCTGTTGGCTACCCGCGGACGTCCGGAGTTGGGGCCGTCCATTCCATCCCCCAGCACCTCCGAGCCGAGCCCTATGGAGCTCGGGGGTGCTGGTGCTAGAGAGAAGAGGAGAGAGACTAGGAGAGAGGCCGTCCCCTGCACCAACTGTGGCCGCAGAGGACACATTGCGGTTCGGTGCTGGGGAGGGTCTCCTAGGGATCGAGGCAGCAGGCCACGCACTGATGAGTCATTCCAGGTGAGTAAGCACCCAACTCACCCAGAGCTCTCTGTTGTACATATGTGTATTAAAGTTGTGTTTCCCGAGGTTTCTTCTCACTCCCAGCATAAGGCGCTAGTCGATTCAGGCGCAGCTGGGAATTTTATCGATCGCTGTTTCTCGTATAAGTTAGGGATTCCCCTTATACCAGTTGATGTGCCCTTCCCCATCCATGCCCTAGACATCCGCCCTTTGGGGTCGGGATTGATTAGGGAGGTCACAGCGCCACTTAAGATGAAGACGCAGGGGGGTCATGAGGAGATTATACAGTTGTATTTGATTGACTCTCCTGCGTTTCCCGTGGTGTTGGGGCTTCCCTGGTTAATATCTCATGACCCCAACATTTCATGGCAACAGAGGGCTCTCAAGGGATGGTCTGATCAGTGTGTCGGGCGGTGTATAGGTGTTTCCGTAGGGGCAACGACGGTGGAAAGTCCGAACCAAATGCCCGCAATGCACATTCCTCCTGAGAATGCAGATTTGGCACTCGTCTTCTGTAAGAAGAAGGCGACTCAATTACCACCTCATAGACAGGGGGATTGTGCGATAGACCTCCAGGCAGGCGCTGCACTTCCTCGTAGTCATGTGTATCCTCTGTCTCAGGAGGAGACGGCGGCTATGGAGACATACGTCACCGAATCTCTGGGACAGGGATACATTCGGCCGTCCACTTCCCCTGCGTCCTCAAGTTTCTTTTTTGTGAAGAAGAAGGATGGGGGTTTGCGCCCGTGTATTGATTACCGTGGTCTTAACCAGATTACCATTAAATACAGCTATCCTCTCCCTCTGATTGCGAGTATGACGGAGTCATTACACGGGGCGCGATTCTTCACAAAATTGGATCTCAGGATCGCTTACAACCTGGTGCGCATTAGGGAGGGAGATTAATGGAAAACAGCATTTAGTTCCACCTCGGGTCACTATGAGTATCTCGTCATGCCATACGGGTTAATGAATGCTCCTTCAGTCTTCCAATCATTTGTGGACGAGATTTTCCGGGATTTGCATGGACAGGGTGTAGTGGTGTATATTGATGACATTCTAATATACTCCGATACACGAGCCGAGCATGTGTCCCTGGTGCGTCGGGTGCTGGGTAGACTGTTGGAGCATGACTTGTATGTGAAGGCGGAGAAATGCCTGTTTTTCCAGGAGTCCATCTCCTTCCTGGGACATCGATTGTCCGCGTCAGGGGTGGAGATGGAGATTGACTGCGTTTCAGCCATGCGTAATTGGCAGACTCCCACCACGGTTAAGGAGGTGCAGCGGTTTTTGGGTTTTGCCAATTACTACCGGAGGTTTATCCGGGGTTTTGGACAGGAGGCAGCTCCCATCACCTCCATGCTAAAGGGGGGCCCGGTGTGTTTGCAGTGGTCGGCTGAGGCGGACAGGGCGTTTAGACATCTGAAGGACCTGTTCACCTCGGTTCCGGTGCTGGCACATCCGGACCCCTCTTTGGCGTTCCAAGTTGAGGTGGATGCGTCCGAGGCGGGGATAGGTGCTGTACTGTCTCAACGCTCGGGCACGCATCCAAAACTCCGCCTCTGTGCTTTTTATTCCAAGAAGCTCAGTCCGGCGGAACGCAATTATGACGTGGGGGACAGGGAGCTGCTAGCGGTGGTTCAAGCCCTGAAGGTGTGGAGGCATTGGCTTGAGGGGGCTAAACACCCTTTCCTCATTCTGACTGACCATCATAACCTGGAGTACATCCGGGAAGCGAGGAGACTGAACCCTCGTCAGGCTAGGTGGTCCATGTTTCTTGCCCGGTTTGTATTTAAGCTCACGTATATACCAGGGTTACAGAACGCTAAGGCAGACGCCCTGTCCCGGCTATATGACACAGAGGAGAGGTCCATTGAGCCCACTCCCATACTCCCGGAGTCTTGTCTAGTGGCACCGGTGGTGTGGGAGGTCGATGCGGAAATCGAGCAGGCGTTACGTACCGACTCTACTCCCCCAGAGTGTCCAGAGGGGCGGAGGTACGTGCCGCTCGAGGTCCGGGATCGACTGATATATTGGGCTCACACGTCACCCTCCTATGGTCATCCGGGTATTGGTCGAACGGTGCACTGCCTTAGCGGGAAGTACTGGTGGCCCACCTTGGCTAAGGACGTGAGGGTTTACGTTTCTTCCTGCTCGGTGTGCGCTCAGTGTAAGACGCCTAGACACCTGCCCAGAGGGAAGTTACAACCCCTACCCGTTCCACAACGGCCGTGGTCTCACCTATCGGTGGATTTTGTCACGGACCTTCCCCCCTCCCAGGGGAATACCACGATCTTGGTCGTTGTGGATCGGTTTTCTAAGGCCTGCCGTCTCATTCCGATGCCAGGTCTCCCCACAGCCCTACAAATGGCCGACGCCCTGTTTACTCATGTCTTCCGGCACTACGTGGTGCCTAAGGATATAGTGTCTGATCTGGGTCCCCAGTTCACCTCTAGAGTCTGGAGGGCGTTTATGGAATGTTTGGGGGTCTCGATTAGCCTTTCCTCAGGTTTTCACCCTGAGAGTAATGGGCAGGTGGAGAGAGTAAACCAGGATGTGTGTAGGTTTCTGAGGTCCTATTGCCAGGACCGGCAGGAGGAGTGGTCGGGTTATATCCTCTGGGCAGAGATAGCCCAAAACTCACTTCGCCACTCCTCCACTAATCTTACGCCTTTTCAGTGTGTGTTGGGGTATCAGCCGGTCCTGGCACCCTGGCATCAGAGCCAGATCGACGCTCCTGCGGTGGATGAGTGGTTTCAGCGCTCGGAGGAAACATGGAACGCTGCGCATGTCCATCTGCAGCAGGCTATCAGTAGGCAAAAGGCGAGCGCCGATCACCACCGCAGTGAGGGTCCGGTTTATGCACCTGGAGATCGGGTCTGGCTCTCGACCCGAAACCTGCCCCTTCGCCTGCCCTGCCGGAAGCTGGGTCAGCGGTTTGTGGGGCCATTTAAAGTCCTGAGGAGATTGAACGAGGTATGTTATAGGTTACAACTGCCCATAAATTACCGCATTAACCCCTCGTTCCATGTGTCTCTCCTCAGGCCGGTGGTAGCTGGTCCACTCCAGGAGAATGAGATACGAGAGGCTCCTCCGCCCCCACTAGACATCGAAGGGGCTCTGGTGTACTCAGTCCGTTCCATTGTGGATTCGAGGCGTCGGATGGGGGGTCTGCAGTATCTCGTGGAGTGGGAGGGGTACGGTCCGGAGGAACGGTGCTGGGTCCCTAGGAGAGACATCCTAGATCCCTCCCTGTTGACGGATTTCCACCGGAGTCATCCGACTCGCCCTGCTCCGCGTCCTCCTGGCCGTCCCCGAGGCAAGGGGGGGGTACTGTCACGGATTCTGCCGAGGCTGCTCCTCCTCCTTGCTCGGGCAGGCTTCGGCGTTCGTCGTCCCCGGAGTACTAGCTGCTGCCGATCGATGTTTCGGTGTTTGTCTTGTTCTGTCTTGAGTGGTTACACCTGTATGCTATTATGTTTGATTGTAGTCCCTATATTTACCCATGTCTCTCGTTTGGTAATTGTGTGTTATTGTTTTGTGTCTCATATGGTCGGCATTGCTGTTTGTCGTATGCGTGTATTTGTTTTCCTCCCTGTTAGGGGGTTTTGTTTTGTATGTTCTTTACTAACTAGTAAAGTACGTCTGCCAGTATTTCTGTGTCCTGCGCTTGACTTCGCTCACCGCATACACGTCGCCCTTGACAATGCCACTACGCCAATGCGATGATATGCATGCAATGCTTTATTATAAAGGTACTTTTTTTTCTCATGCGTTCCGGTACCTCAGAATTCTTCAGGTCACCCACCTCTCGCGCACACATTTTGTTCCGGCACCTCCTGATTTACAAATTAAGGACTGGTTATTGGTTATGTCACTCGCAGAAACAATTGATGTTTGCTGAATTCTGATATCAGACCAAATCCCAGACTAAATGTCTGTCCCTTTCCCAAAATATTTAGACTATAGCACAGCAATAGGCTGTCTATAAAATGGAATTCTGTCAATGAACCAACAAGGACATGTTAATCATACATCCGGGATCTGATATGAGTTCAAAGGAATGTTATGACTTAATCACTCACTCATACTGTAATTCCATTGCAGACACAACACAATAGCATGAGCAGTGGCGAGCCGTCATTCAGGGCAGGTGGGGCGGAGCCCGACCAGTTTTGAGCGCCACATTTTATGCAACAAAAACAATATATATACAGTCGTGGTCAAAAGTTTTGAGAATGACACAAGTATTGGTCTTCACAAAGTTTGCTGCTTCAGTGTTTTTAGATATTTTTGTCAGATGTTACTATGGTATACTGAAGTATAATTACAAGCATTCCATAAGTATCAAAGGCTTTTATTGACAATTACATTAAGTTTATGCAAAGAGTCAATATTTGCAGTGTTGACCCTTCTTTTTCAAGACCTCTGAAATCCGCCCTGGCATGCTGTCAATTAACTTCTGGGCCACATCCTGACTGATGGCAGCCCATTCTTGCATAATCAATGCTTGGAGTTTGTCAGAATTTGTGGGTTTTTGTTTGTCCACCCGCCTCTTGAGGATTGACCACAAGTTCTCAATGGGATTAAGGTCTGGGGAGTTTCCTGGCCATGGACCCAAAATGTCGATGTTTTGTTCCCGAGCCACTTAGTTATCACTTTTGCCTTATGGCAAGGTGCTCCATCATGCTGGAAAAGGCATTGTTCGTCAACAAACTGTTCTTGGATGGTTGGGAGAAGTTGCTCTCGGAGGATGTGTTGGTACCATTCTTTATTCATGGCTGTGTTCTTAGGCAAAATTGTGAGTGAGCCCACTCCCTTGGCTGAGAAGCAACCCCACACATGAATGGTCTCAGGATGCTTTACTGTTGGCATGACACAGGACTGATGGTAGCACTCACCTTGTCTTCTCCGGACAAGCTTTTTTCCGGATGCCCCAAACAATCGGAAAGGGGATTCATCAGAGAAAATGACTTTACCCCAGTCCTCAGCAGTCCAATCCCTGTACCTTTTGCAGAATATCAGTCTGTCCCTGATGTTTTTCCTGGAGAGAAGTGGCTTCCTCACTGCCCTTCTTGACACCAGGCCATCCTCCAAAAGTATTCGCCTCACTGTGCGTGCAGATGCACTCACACCTGACTGCTGCCATTCCAGAGCAAGCTCTGCACTGGTGGTGCCCCGATCCCACAGCTGAATCAACTTTAGGAGATGGTCCTGGCGCATGCTGGACTTTTTTGGGCGCCCTGAAGCCTTCTTCACAACAATTGAACCTCTCTCCTTGAAGTTCTTGATGATCCGATAAATGGTTGATTTAGGTGCAATCTTACTAGCAGCAATATCCTTGCCTGTGAAGCCCTTTTTGTGCAAAGCAATGATGACGGCACGTGTTTCCTTTGCAGGTAACCATGGTTAACAGAGGAAGAACAATGATTTCAAGCACCACCCTCCTTTTAAAGCTTCCAGTCAGTTATTCTAACTCAATCAGCATGACATAGTGATCTCCAGCCTTGTCCTCGTCAACACTCTCACCTGTGTTAACGAGACAATCAGTGACATGATGTCAGCTGGTCCTTTTGTGGCAGGGCTGAAATGCAGTGGAAATGTTTTTTGGGGGATTACGTTCATTTTCATGGCAAAGAGGGACTTTGTAATGAATTGCAATTCATCTGATCACTCTTCATAACATTCTGAAGTATATTCAAATTGCCATCATAAAAACTGAGGTAGCAGACTTTGTGAAAAGTAATATTTGTGTCATTCTCAAAACTTTTGATAACGACTGTAAACTACCAGTCAAAAGTTTGGACACACCTACTCATGCAAGGGTTTTTCTTTATTTCACTATTTTTACATTGTAGAATAGTAGTGAAGACATCAAAACTATGAAATAACACATATGGAAACATGTAGTAACCCAAAAAGTGTTAAACAAATCAAGATATATTTTATATTTGAGATTCTTCAAATAGCCAACCTTTGCCTTGATGACAGCTTTGCACACTCTTGACATTCTCTAAACCAGCTTAATTAATGCATTTCAATTAACAGGTGTGCCTTCTTAAAAGTTATTTTGTGGAATTTCTTTCCTTCTTAATTTCTTTGAGCCAATCAGTCGTGCTGTGACAAGGTAGTGGGGGTATACAGCAGATAGCCCAATTTGGTAAAAGACCAAGTCCATATTATGGCAAGAACAGCTCAAATAAGCAAAGAGAAACGACAGTCCATCATTACTTTTAAGACATGAAGGTCAGTTAATATGGAACATTTCAAGAACTTTAAAGTTTCTTCAAGTGCAGTCGCAAAAACCATCAAGCGCTATGACGAAACTGGCTCTCATGAGGACCGCAACAGAAATGGAAGACCCAGAGTTAACTCTGCTGCAGAGGATACGTTCATTAGAGTTACCAGCCTCAGAAATTGCAGCCCAAATAAATGCTTCACAGAGTTCAAGTAACAGACACATCTCAACATCAACTGTTCAGAGGGGACTGTGTGAATAAGGCCTTCATGGTCGAATTGCTGCAAAGAAACCATTACTAAAGAACAACAATAAGAAGAAGAGAACCGCTTGGGCCAAGAAACACGAGCAACGGACATTAGACCGGTGGAGTCCAAATTGGACATTTTTGGTTCCAACCGCTGTGTCTGTGAGACGCGGTGTGGGTGAACGGATGATCTCCGCATGTGTAGTTCCCACCGTAAAGCATGGAGGAGGAGGTGTTTTGGTGTGGGGGTGCTTTGTTGTTGACACTGTCTTTGATTTATTTAGAATTCAAGGCACACAACCAGCATGGCTACCACAGCATTCTGCAGCGATACACCATCCCATCTGGTTTGGGGTTAGTGGGACTATCTTATATTTTTCAACAGGACAATGACCCAACACACCTCCAGGCTGTGTAAGGGCTATTTGACCAAGAAGGAGAGTGATGGAGTGCATCAGATGACCTGGCCTCCACAATCCCCGGACCTCAACCCAATTGAGATGGTTTGGGATGAGTTGGACCGCAGAGTGAAGGAAAGCAGCCAAGAATTGCTCAGCATATGTGGGAACTCCTTCAAGACTGTTGGAAAAGCATTCCAAGTGAAGCTGGTTGAGAGAATGCCAAGAGTGTGCAAAGCTGTCATCAAGGCAAAGGGTGGCTATTTGAAGAATCTCAAATATAAAATATATTTTGATTTGTTTACACTTTTTTGTTTACTACATGATTCCATATGTGTTATTTCATAGTTTTAATGTCTTCACTATTATTCTACAATGTCAAAAATAGTAAAGATAAAGCAAAACCCTTGAATGAGGAAGTGTGTCCAAACCTTTGACTGGTAGTGTATGTGTACATTGTACTATCAATTGGGGAGAGAAAGCTTCAAATATCACATTAATTTGTGCATATCCACTGTATACATATGAATCGCGGCAAAGTTGCTTGCAGGCGATGGCTGCAAGTTGCAGCTGGTGAGGAGCAACTGCAGAAAATTGAAGTAGACTGCAATCAAAACTTCATGACCGTTGATCACATGGTTATTGTGAAGTTCATGAAGTCGACATGTAGGCGCAAGTCTGAATATTGTTATCTTCATAATGCAACACACTTTGAAAGGCGGTGAAAAACCATTGTCACCGACTTGACAAAAGTGATCCACTTGAACAAAATGCACACAGGGTGGCAGCTGCTCTCCGAGCGATGCTCCGCATGGTCCTAAAGCCAGCACGAGTATGCGGAACAGCCGTTGCATTTTCATCGGGATTGAAATGATTTTAGTCTATTCTTTATTTTGTTGCCTACTTTACATTTTTGGTATTGAGCTAGGGTATACCCAACTGACGCCCCTGTGTATGTTTCTCATATCAAAATAATGACTGCGCACAGAATGCATCCCTACGCGTCTTACAGATAGAATATCAAACAGAGTTCAGAGCGTAATGTCAGATATGTCATATCAGAATGAGTGCTTCATCCAACATCACGTGTGACAGCTGTGAGCATCCAGCCGCATCCCCTAACCAGCCATTAGCCTACTCAGCTGCTTCTCTCCGTCCATTCTTTCTGCGCATCTCCATCAGTTTTAAAATGTTATTTAGCTGTGATGGCAAGCTGGGGTGTGCAGAGAATGATGGGCTTTCTGTTGTTGTTATATTTGTTTATTTATTGGAGTGAAGTAGATACGTATCTTTTCATTTCATCTGTAAGAACGTGCAGTAACAATGTAACACCAAATGGATTTGGATTGATTACAAAAGTGTAAGAGGGGTTATGTTCAGTCTTAATTTGAGCCAGATCCTGCCGGAACAGTTTGAGACCAACGTGTGGCTGTGGCTGTGGCTGTGGCTGTGTGAGAATCACGCCAGTATCTCTCACACAAATAGAATGAGATTCACTTACTATGATCTCTCTCCCTCTCTCTGCTCTGATAGACATGAGCCTGCAACTCTCATCTCTCCAGCGTTGCACTTCATCATTTATTTCCTTATAGAATCATAGCCGCGCGAAGGGTTCTGGAGGAGCTGCAGCACCCTTGATAAATTGAAATAAATTTGCCAAACTTCTAGAATTACTGCTGTCTGTTCAGAAATAAATGAAATAATTCAGAATAGCCTACTACACCATGAGAAGGCCAATAATTTAGCCACAGAGAATCAATTGCTTCTTTTAAAAAATAGCCTAGCTGTGGATTGTAGCCCAATAACAAGGAATAGCCTACAGTCGGGAACAGGCCTTTCGCAATATTTAAAATGCAATCAAGGGAAAACACAGGTTGGAAAGCAAATGGCTCCTGCTGAAAAGAGAAGACTCTATGCTGTAGGCTACCAAAATATTTGATCAACTTCCAAATATTGTTTTACGAGAGAGAGCGAGAGATAGTCTTTTGGCACGAGCGCATTGGCAATCACCAGCGAGTGCATCATTGGGTGAGTCAGTGAAACTGGACAGCATTTTTCTGACTATAATTTCCTCCTCATATTGTAGCCTACAATATGTGTCTCCACACATCTAGGCCTAGGCTATTGATGGATTCAAGACATGGTCGTTTTTTATTGATCTCAGATTCTCAGTTCGTCAGTGTCAAAGTAGCCTTCCATTTCAATTATTTGTGTGTATTAAAAAAGGTTCTACCAAAGTCTCCAGTCATGTAAAATGACGTAGAATTACATGAAATGTGTTCATAAAAGGCCACATTTTTCCCGGACCCTAGGCTACAAAAAATGTTCCCAATGTGTGCAACTTCTGTAAGTGCCTCTACTCTACTGCTCTACGCCACTACGCAAATGCGATAATATGCATGCAATGCTTTATTATAAAGGTACTTTTTTTTCTCATGCGTTCCGGTACCTCAGAATTCCCCAGGTCACCCACCTCTCGCGCACAGTTTTTGTTCCGGCACCTCCTGATTTACAAATTAAGGACTGGTTATTGGTTATGTCACTCGCAGAAAGAATTGATGTTTGCTGAATTCTGATATCAGACCAAATCCCAGACTAAATGTCTGTCCCTTTCCCAAAATATTTAGACTATAGCACAGCAATAGGCTGTCTATAAAATGGAATTCTGTCAATGAACCAACAAGGACATGTTAATCATACATCCGGGATCTGATATGAGTTCAAAGGAATGTTATGACTTAATCACTCACTCATACTGTAATTCCATTGCAGACACAACACAATAGCATGAGCAGTGGCGAGCCGTCATTCAGGGCAGGTGGGGCAGAGCCCGACCAGTTTTGAGCGCCACATTTTTTGCAACAAAAACAATATATATACAGTTGTGTTCAAAAGTTTTGAGAATGACACAAGTATTGGTCTTCACAAAGTTTGCTGCTTCAGTGTTTTTAGATATTTTTGTCAGATGTTACTATGGTATACTGAAGTATAATTACAAGCATTCCATAAGTATCAAAGGCTTTTATTGACAATTACATTAAGTTTATGCAAAGAGTCAATATTTGCAGTGTTGACCCTTCTTTTTCAAGACCTCTGAAATCCGCCCTGGCATGCTGTCAATTAAATTCTGGGCCACATCCTGACTGATGGCAGCCCATTCTTGCATAATCAATGCTTGGAGTTTGTCAGAATTTGTGGGTTTTTGTTTGTCCACCCGCCTCTTGAGGATTGACCACAAGTTCTCAATGGGATTAAGGTCTGGGGAGTTTCCTGGCCATGGACCCAAAATGTTGATGTTTTGTTCCCTGAGCCACTTAGTTATCACTTTTGCCTTATGGCAAGGTGCTCCATCATGCTGGAAAAGGCATTGTTCGTCACCAAACTGTTTGTGGATGGTTGGGAGAAGTTGCTCTCGGAGGATGTGTTGGTACCATTCTTTATTCATGGCTGTGTTCTTAGGCAAAATTGTGAGTGAGTCCACTCCCTTGGCTGAGAAGCAACCCCACACATGAATGGTCTCAGGATGCTTTACTGTTGGCATGACACAGGACTGATGGTAGCGCTCACCTTGTCTTCTCCGGACAAGATTTTTTCCGGATGCCCCAAACAATCGGAAAGGGACTCATCAGAGAAAATGACTTTACCCCAGTCCTCAGCAGTCCAATCCCTGTACCTTTTGCAGAATATCAGTCTGTCCCTGATGTTTTTCCTGGAGAGAAGTGGCTTCCTCACTGCCCTTCTTGACACCAGGCCATCCTCCAAAAGTATTCGCCTCACTGTGCGTGCAGATGCACTCACACCTGCCTGCTGCCATTCCTGAGCAAGCTCTGCACTGGTGGTGCCCCGATCCCGCAGCTGAATCAACTTTAGGAGACGGTCCTGGCACTTGCTGGACTTTCTTGGGCGCCCTGAAGCCTTCTTCACAACAATTGAACCTCTCTCCTTGAAGTTCTTGATGATAAATGGTTGATTTAGGTGCAATCTTACTAGCAGCAATATCCTTGCCTGTGAAGCCCTTTTTGTGCAAAGCAATGATGACGGCACATGTTTCCTTGCAGGTAACAATGGTTAACACAGGAAGAACAATGATTTTAAGCACCACCCTCCTTTTAAAGGTTCCAGTCTGTTATTCTAACTCAAAAGCATTACAGAGTGATCTCCAGCCTTGTCCTCGTCAACACTCTCACCTGTGTTAACGAGACAATCACTGACATGATGTCAGCTGGTCCTTTTGTGGCAGGGCTGAAATGCAGTGGAAATGGCAAAGAGGGACTTTGCAATTAATTGCAATTCATCTGATCATTCTTCATAACATTCTGGAGTATATGCAAATTGCCATCATAAAACTGAGGTAGCAGACTTTGTGAAAAGTAATATTTGTGTCATTCTCAAATCTTTTGACAACGACTGTACACTACCAGTCAAAATAATAATAGTGTAGAATACATTGTAGAATAATAGTGAAGGCATCAAAACTATGAAATAACACTTATGGAATCATGTAGTAACCCAAAAAGTGTTAAACAAATCAAGATATATTTTATATTTGAGATTCTTCTAATAGCCACCCTTTGCCTTGATGACAGCTTTGCACACTCTTGGCATTCTCTAAACCAGCTTAATGAATGCATTTCAATTAACAGATGTGCCTTCTTAAAAGTTAATTTGTGGAATTTCTTTCCTTCTTAATTTGTTTGAGCCTATCAGTCGTGTTGTGACAAGGTGGGGGGGGGGGGGGACTGTTTTGTTCTGGAACCTATTTGCCGGATCCGGTACCTCTCGATGCATGAAAAATAATTTTCACATTTTACAATGTAAAAATTCGAATAAAAGCGAATTGACTCTTCCTTAATTTTCCTGCCCCCACAAAAAAACGTAATGTGAAAAGGTTGATTTTCAGCACGGGCCTAATATTCTAAGTTGATTCGGGTTGGGCAGGCCCGGATTGATGGTTTGAGCAACATTGTAACCCATGTTTGAGACCAACGCGTGGCCGTGGCTGTGGCTGTGTGAGAAGCACGCCAGTATCTCTCACACAAATAGAATGAGATTCACTTTCTATGATCTCTCTCCCTCTCTCTGCTCTGATAGACATGAGCCTGCAACTCTCATCTCTCCAGCGTTGCACTTCATCATTTATTTCCTTATAGAATCATAGCCGCGCGAACGGTTCTGGAGGAGCTGCAGCACCCTTGATAAATTAAAATAAATTTGCCAAACGTCTATAATTACTGCTGTCTGTTCAGAAATAAATGAAATAATTCAGAATAGCCTACTACACCATGAGAAGGCCAATAATTTAGCCACAGAGAATCAATTGCTTCTTTAAAAAAATAGCCTAGCTGTGGATTGTAGCCCAATAACAAGGAATAGCCTACAGTCGGAAACAGGCCTTTCGCAATATTTAAAATGCAATCAAGGGAAAACACAGGTTGGAAAGCAAATGGCTCCTGCTGAAAAGAGAATACTCTATGCTGTAGGCTACCAAAATATTTGATCAACTTCCAAATATTGTTTTACGAGAGAGAGCGAGAGATAGGCTTTTGGCACGAGCGCATTGGCAATCACCAGCGAGTGCATCATTGGGTGAGTCAGTGAAACTGGACAGCATTTTTCTGACTATAATTTCCTCCTCATATTGTAGCCTACAATATGTGTCTCCACACATCTAGGCCTAGGCTATTGATGGATTCAAGACATGGTCGTTTTTTATTGATCTCAGATTCTCAGTTTGTCAGTGTCAAAGTAGCCTTCCATTTCAATTATTTGTGTGTATTAAAAAAGGTCAAAGTCTCCAGTCATGTAAAATGACGTAGAATTACAAGAAATGTGTTCATAAAAGGCCACATTTTTCCCGGACCCTAGGCTACAAAAAATGTTCCCAATGTGTGCAACTTCTTTAAGTGCCTCTACTCTACTGCTCTACGGCACTACGCAAATGCGATAATATGCATGCAATGCTTTATTATAAAGGTACTTTTTTTTCTCATGCGTTCCGGTACCTCAGAATTCCCCAGGTCACCCACCTCTCGCGCACAGTTTTTGTTCCGGCACCTCCTGATTTACAAATTAAGGACTGGTTATTGGTTATGTCACTCGCAGAAAGAATTGATGTTTGCTGAATTCTGATATCAGACCAAATCCCAGACTAAATGTCTGTCCCTTTCCCAAAATATTTAGACTATAGCACAGCAATAGGCTGTCTATAAAATGGAATTCTGTCAATGAACCAACAAGGACATGTTAATCATACATCCGGGATCTGATATGAGTTCAAAGGAATGTTATGACTTAATCACTCACTCATACTGTAATTCCATTGCAGACACAACACAATAGCATGAGCAGTGGCGAGCCGTCATTCAGGGCAGGTGGGGCAGAGCCCGACCAGTTTTGAGCGCCACATTTTTTGCAACAAAAACAATATATATACAGTCGTGTTAAAAAGTTTTGAGAATGACACAAGTATTGGTCTTCACAAAGTTTGCTGCTTCAGTGTTTTTAGATATTTTTGTCAGATGTTACTATGGTATACTGAAGTATAATTACAAGCATTCCATAAGTATCAAAGGCTTTTATTGACAATTACATTAAGTTTATGCAAAGAGTCAATATTTGCAGTGTTGACCCTTCTTTTTCAAGACCTCTGAAATCCGCCCTGGCATGCTGTCAATTAAATTCTGGGCCACATCCTGACTGATGGCAGCCCATTCTTGCATAATCAATGCTTGGAGTTTGTCAGAATTTGTGGGTTTTTGTTTGTCCACCCGCCTCTTGAGGATTGACCACAAGTTCTCAATGGGATTAAGGTCTGGGGAGTTTCCTGGCCATGGACCCAAAATGTCGATGTTTTGTTCCCCGAGCCACTTAGTTATCACTTTTGCCTTATGGCAAGGTGCTCCATCATGCTGGAAAAGGCATTGTTCGTCACCAAACTGTTTGTGGATGGTTGGGAGAAGTTGCTCTCGGAGGATGTGTTGGTACCATTCTTTATTCATGGCTGTGTTCTTAGGCAAAATTGTGAGTGAGTCCACTCCCTTGGCTGAGAAGCAACCCCACACATGAATGGTCTCAGGATGCTTTACTGTTGGCATGACACAGGACTGATGGTAGCGCTCACCTTGTCTTCTCCGGACAAGCTTTTTTCCGGATGCCCCAAACAATCGGAAAGGGACTCATCAGAGAAAATGACTTTACCCCAGTCCTCAGCAGTCCAATCCCTGTACCTTTTGCAGAATATCAGTCTGTCCCTGATGTTTTTCCTGGAGAGAAGTGGCTTCCTCACTGCCCTTCTTGACACCAGGCCATCCTCCAAAAGTCTTCGCCTCACTGTGCGTGCAGATGCACTCACACCTGCCTGCTGCCATTCCTGAGCAAGCTCTGCACTGGTGGTGCCCCGATCCCGCAGCTGAATCAACTTTAGGAGACGGTCCTGGCACTTGCTGGACTTTCTTGGGCGCCCTGAAGCCTTCTTCACAACAATTGAACCTCTCTCCTTGAAGTTCTTGATGATAAATGGTTGATTTAGGTGCAATCTTACTAGCAGCAATATCCTTGCCTGTGAAGCCCTTTTTGTGCAAAGCAATGATGACGGCACATGTTTCCTTGCAGGTAACAATGGTTAACACAGGAAGAACAATGATTTTAAGCACCACCCTCCTTTTAAAGGTTCCAGTCTGTTATTCTAACTCAAAAGCATTACAGAGTGATCTCCAGCCTTGTCCTCGTCAACACTCTCACCTGTGTTAACGAGACAATCACTGACATGATGTCAGCTGGTCCTTTTGTGGCAGGGCTGAAATGCAGTGGAAATGGCAAAGAGGGACTTTGCAATTAATTGCAATTCATCTGATCATTCTTCATAACATTCTGGAGTATATGCAAATTGCCATCATAAAACTGAGGTAGCAGACTTTGTGAAAAGTAATATTTGTGTCATTCTCAAATCTTTTGACAACGACTGTACACTACCAGTCAAAAGAATAATAGTGTAGAATACATTGTAGAATAATAGTGAAGACATCAAAACTATGAAATAACACTTATGGAATCATGTAGTAACCCAAAAAGTGTTAAACAAATCAAGATATATTTTATATTTGAGATTCTTCAAATAGCCACCCTTTGCCTTGATGACAGCTTTGCACACTCTTGGCATTCTCTAAACCAGCTTAATGAATGCATTTCAATTAACAGGTGTGCCTTCTTAAAAGTTAATTTGTGGAATTTCTTTCCTTCTTAATTTGTTTGAGCCAATCAGTCGTGTTGTGACAAGGTGGGTGTTTGACCCAATTTGGTAAAAGACCAAGTCCATATTATGGCAAGAACAGCTCAAATAAGCAAAGAGAAACGACAGTCCATCATTACTTTAAGACATGAAGGTCAGTTAATACGGAACATTTCAAGAATTTTTAAGTTTCTTAAAGTGCAATCGCAAAAACTATCAAGCACTATAATGAAACTGGCTCTCATGAGGACCGCGACAGAAATGGAAGACCCAGAGTTAACTCTGCTGCAGAGGATAAGTTCATTAGAGTTACCAGCCTCAGAAATTGCAGCCCAAATAAATGCTTCACAGATTTCAAGTAACAGACACATCTCAACATCAACTGTTCAGAGGGGACTGTGTGAATCAGGCCTTCATGGTCTAATTGCTGCAAAGAAACCACTACTAAAGGACAACAATAAGAAGAAGAGAACTGCTTGGGCCAAGAAACACGAGCAATGGACATTAGACCGGTGGAGTCCAAATTTGACATTTTTGGTTCCAACTGCCGTGTCTGTGAGACGCAGTGTGGGTGAACGGATGATCTCTGCATGTGTTGTTCCCACCGTAAAGCATGGAGGAGGAGGTGTTATGGTGTGGGAGTGCTATGCTGGTGACACTGTCTTTGATTAATTTAGAATTCAAGGCACACAACCAGCATGGCTACCACATCATTCTGCAGCGATACACCATCCCATCTGGTTTGGGGTTAGTGGGACTATCTTATATTTTTCAACAGGACAATGACCCAACACACCTCCAGACTGTGTAAGGGCTATTTGACCAAGAAGGATGGAGTGCTGCATCAGATGACCTGGCCTCCACAATCCCCCGACCTCAACCCAATTGAGATGGTTTGGGATGAGTCGGATGTCAGAGTGAAGGAAATGCTAAACATATGTGGGAACTCCTTCAAGACTGTTGGGAAAGCATTCCAGGTGAAGCTGGTTGAGAGAATGCCAAGAGTCTGCAAAGCTGTCATCAAGGCAAAGGGTAGCTATTTGAAGAATCTCAAATATAAAATATATTTTGATTTGTTTAACACTTTCTTGGTTATTACTACATGATTCCATATGTGTTATGTCATGGTTTTGATGTCTTCACTATTATTCTACAATGTAGAAAATAGTAAAAATAAAGAAAAACCCTTGAATGAGTAGGTGTGTCCAAACTTTTGACTGGTAATATATATATTTTTTTGTTGGGGTTTTCCTGTTTTGCATTTTATTTTGGCATTAATACGTGTCACATATCAGTTTGTAAACAATGTAAACAAAAATATATATAATTGAGTTAATAAAGTCACATACAAACATGGTCTCTTTTTTGCTTT
The DNA here is from genome assembly GCF_964263955.1 of Coregonus lavaretus. Classification (NCBI taxonomy): domain Eukaryota; kingdom Metazoa; phylum Chordata; class Actinopteri; order Salmoniformes; family Salmonidae; genus Coregonus; species Coregonus lavaretus. Next base: position 27,036,526 of record NC_140025.1, on the reverse strand, counting down.
ATTGAATAAGGCAGCTCCAAAATGCAGGTATTTCAGCCTAGCTCAGTGCTTTCTGTGGTGGTGGGGCAGCCAGTGGAAAATACGGAGCGTAGGTATTGGTAATGTTCTAGTTGCGCTGTGATTGGTGTTCTGTCACTCAGTGTTCTGTCACTCATGGGGACACTACCTCACCGTCAAGTCTAAGGGTCGAGCTCGAAAATTCAAGTCCTTTGGGTGCTGCCATAGAGTTACATTAGAATTGCCCATCCAAGAAGGCTCAAGGTCATTGGCCACAGATAAAATTGACGTCAAATCACGTTATATCTACAGTTGCTTTGATTGGACTGATCATGTCAACATCATATTTCCAAAAAATCTTAGCTAGCAGTCATCGTTGTCACGATCGTCGTCTACAGAGGAGGACCAAGGCGCAGCGTTGCAGGCAAACATACTCTTTAATTAGAGACACGATCAAACACAACAAACGATACGTGACAGTTCACGGTCTAACATAAACAGACTAGAAACAAGAAACCACAATGAATGAATGCCTAATGGCTACCTAAGTATGACTCCCAATCAGAGACAACGAGCTACAGCCGTCTCTGATTGGGAGCCACCCTGGCCAACATAGATATACAACAACTAGACCCTAGAAATGAACACCCTGGCTCAACATACGAGAATCCCCAGAGCCAGGGCGTGACAGTACCCCCCCCCCCCCAAAGGCGCGGACTCTGACCGCGCCAACCAAACACAACAGGGGAGGGACCGGGTGGGCACTCCGCCTCAGCGGCGGATCCGGCTCCGGACATGACTCCCACTCCTTCTCTAAACCCCCAAAGTACCCCTGGTCCGGTCTGGCCCTGCTGACCGGAGCTGGACTGCACACTGGTGGAGCGGATTGCTCTAGCTCCGGCGTGACGCAGCTGACCCGTGCCGACCCAGGCACCGGTGGAACAGGCACGGGCTGTGCCGGACTGACGACGCACACCACTGGCTTGGTGTGGGGAGCAGGAGTGGGCCGAACCGGGCTGACGAAACGCACCACTGACTTGGTGCGGGGAGCAGGAACGGGCCGAGCCGGGCTGACGAAGCGCACCACTGACTTGGTGCGGGGAGCAGGAACGGGCCGAGCCGGGCTGACGAAGCGCACCACTGACTTGGTGCGGGGAGCAGGAACGGGCCGAGCCGGGCTGACGAAGCGCACCACTGACTTGGTGCGGGGAGCAGGAACGGGCCGAGCCGGGCTGACGAAGCGCACCACTTACTTGGTGCGGGGAGCAGGAACGGGCCGAGCCGGGCTGACGAAGCGCACCACTGACTTGGTGCGGGGAGCAGGAACGGGCCGAGCCGGGCTGACGAAGCGCACCACTGACTTGGTGCGGGGAGCAGGAACGGGCCGAGCCGGGCTGACGAAGCGCACCACTGACTTGGTGCGGGGAGCAGGAACGGGCCGAGCCGGGCTGACGAAGCGCACCACTGACTTGGTGCGGGGAGCAGGAACAGGCCGGACCGTACTGGGGACACACACCACTGGTCCTACGCAGGGATCTGGAATGGGCCGGACCGGACTGGTAAAACACCCCAGTACCTCTCGCCGTGCCTCTACACCTTCCATCCCCTCTTCGACCAGTGGCCCCCGTAACCTGGCGGCCTCCTCTGCCAACCCGCTGGGCCGCTCTGCCGCGGTCTCCTGCTGGCCCGTCGTCCACGGCGTTAGCCCCCCCCTAAAAAATTTCTGGCCGTCTCTCCTACCCGTGGACCAGGTCTCCATGTCCCTCGCCAGCCTTTCGCCCTTCTGCCTCCATGTCAAGCCCTTCTCTTCCTCACCCGGCTTGACCCAGTCGAGGAGGCGAAGGAGATCTGCTAGAGATCTCCCTTGCAATGGCTCCTGGACACGCTGCTTGGTCCAGTCTTGGTGGTTTCTTCTGTCACGATCGTCGTCTACAGAGGAGGACCAAGGCGCAGCGTTGCAGGCAAACATACTCTTTAATTAGAGACACGATCAAACACAACAAACGATACGTGACAGTTCACGGTCTAACATAAACAGACTAGAAACAAGAAACCACAATGAATGAATGCCTAACGGCTACCTAAGTATGACTCCCAATCAGAGACAACGAGCTACAGCCGTCTCTGATTGGGAGCCACCCTGGCCAACATAGATATACAACAACTAGACCCTAGAAATGAACACCCTGGCTCAACATACGAGAGTCCCCAGAGCCAGGGCGTGACAATCGTCATGAATCAAGTCGACAATCTACTGGCAAATCCTTTTTAATCCTTGTCATATGAAGATAAATAATGAAGAAAAATTATAGATAAAACGTATCGGTGCTCATCGGCCATTGGACATAAACATTACACAACAAGTTGGAAATCGCAAATTCAACAATGAGGAATGAATGAGTGGCTAACTGCAGGCATTGCAAAGCAATCACTAGCCTGCTATTCAGTGGAGTGGCTGTGTGGTCCTCGTCTGGGATTCAGGGTCTCTTTTCCAAGCTTAAAATGATAAACATTCAACATTGGCCATGCTGTCAATGAAGCATGATTTTTGCCGTGCTCAAAACAACTGTTAACTCGGAACTGCAAAATCTGACTTCAGTGAGTTCAAGACAACTGGGAACTCTGGAAAACGAGCTCCGACTGGGAAAATACATTTTGAACGGTCATCCAACTCGGAATTGTAAATCCGGAACTCGGGCCTCTTTCTAGAGCTACGACCTGAAGATCACTGATGTCATCATGATTCGACCTTATTTTTTTCTGAGTTCCCAATTGTCTTGAAAGGACCATAAATCCAGGGAATGCCAGACTTTGATTACAAAATTTACCCACCAAGGACCGCCGTGTCACCTTCCTGTTCAAGTGAGCACAGCACAACAAGGTGAGTCCAAAAATGTATTGTATGCTACTGCATAAATGATGTAAAATGCAAGGGAGATATGTATACTGTAGATAAGAAAGTAATACTAAGTGTATGTTGTGCAGTAAGCTGTTAGTAGCCCATGTGCCTCACCCTAATAATTTGGTCTAATTTTCCCTCTTAATTTCGCCTACTGTTCTGACTTGTTGGTGCACATGTAGCCTATAACCTGTTTTAGAGAAATGTAATCATCGAATATTGTAAGAGCTTTCATTGTCTCTGTCACGACTTCCTCCGAAGCTGCCTCCTCTCCTTGTTCGGGCAGGCTTCGGTGTTCGTCGTCACCAGCCTTCTACCCACTGCCGCATCACATCTCATCATTCTATTTGTTTTGTCTTGTCTATTACACACACCTGGTTCATATCCCCTCATTAGTACGTGTATAAGTGTTCCCTCTGCCCCCTTGTCCTTGTGGTTGATTGTTTAATGTGAGGAGAGAGTAGCTCGGTTGAGCTACGTTTATTTTGTATTGCCGCGGTATATTTTCCCTGTGTGCCTGTTTTTTGTTTCAGTGTGCCTGTTTTGCGCTCTGGACTGTTTGACGCTATCCTGCGTAACTCTGTATTCTGGAATAATCTCTGTATTCTGTGATTTACCCTCCTGCTTCTGACTCAAATCACCAATCACAGTCTCCTTATATGCCCCCTTTATTTATCCTACGGTTCTGACTTGGTGTACATGGAAATTACGGATTGCCTCTTATCCTCTTGTCGTCCCTATATGCCGCAGTTTGTACATCTCAATTGTCAGTAGAAACCACACGTTTTTAAGCAAGTCAGCCATATCAGCTATGTTTTTTTTAAAGGCAGTAAATGAGGCTGAATGAACCGTTTCGCTGCCAGACAAAGCTCCGCTGATAGCCAGGTGTAGCAGTGGTAAGGTGTTGGGACTGCTGTTGGGACTCTGCTTTTGGGACACCTTTAGGTAGGCCCTAACAGTTTATTGTCACCGTTTGTCACCGTTATAGTGCAATTAATGTATTGTTTAGTGTTGTGTTGTGGCTTTGCTGGCATGCATCCCACATGTTTTTGTTGTTGTTTGCCACCAAGATTTACATGCTAAAATTGCCACTGAGCATGAGTGCCCCTTTAATGTAGCCCATTGAACTTATTGAATGTAAATTACATGGTTAAAATTGTTGTTGACTAGTCAAACAGCTGCTTGGTAAATGTATCAGTATGTATGGTCCAGTAGTTAAGAATAGGCTATTCGGAAGGTATTCAGACCCCTTCACTTTACAGCCTTATTCTAAAATTGATCAAATAAAATAAAATCCTCATCAATCTAAACACAATATCCCATAATGACAAATCCAAAACATGTTTTTAGAAATTTTTGCAAATGTATTAAATATAAAAAACAGAAATACCTTATTTACATAAATATTCAGACCCTTTGCTATGAGACTCGAAATTGAGCTCAGGTGAGTCCTGTTTCCATTGATCCCTTGAGATGTTTCTAAAACTTGAATGGAGTCAACATGTGGTAAATTCAATTGATTGGACATGATTTGGAAAGGCACACACCTGTCTATACAGTGCATTCGGAAAGTATTCAGACCCATGGACGTTTTCCACATTTTGTTACATTACAGCCTTATTCTAAAATTGATGAAATTGTTTTTTCCTCATCAATCTACACACAATACCCCATAATGACAAAGCAAAAACAGGTTTGTAGAAATTTTTGCAAATTTATAAAAACAAAAAAACTGAAATATCACATTTACATAAGTATTCAGACCCTTTACTCAGTACATTGTTGAAGCACCTTTGGTAGCGATTACAGCCTCGAGTCTTCTTGGGTTGGCGCCCCCCCCTTGGTTTGTGCTGTGGTGGAGACCTCTGTGGGCTATACTCGGCCTTGTCTCAGGATTGTAAGTTGGTGGTTGGGGATATCCCTCTAGTGGTGCGGGGGCTGTGCTTTGGCGGAGTGGGTGGGGTTATATCCTTCCTGTTTGGCCCTGTCCGGGGGTTTCTTCGGATGGGGCCACAGTGTCTCCGGACCGCTCCTGTCTCAGCCTCCAGTATTTATGCTGCAGTAGTTTATGTGTCGGGGGGCTGGGGTTAGTTGGTTATACCTGGAGTACTTCTCCTGTCTTATCCAGTGTCCTGTGTGAATTTAAGTATGCTCTCTCTAATTCTCTCGTTCTCTCTTTCTCTCTGAGAACCTGAGCCCTAGGACCATACGTCAGGACTACCGGGCATGATGACACCTTGCTGTCCCCAGTCCGCCTGGCCTTGCTGCTATTCCAGTTTCAACTGTTCTGCCTGCGGCTACGAAACCCCTACCTGTCCCAGACCTGCTGTTTTCAACTCTTAATGATCGGCTATGAAAAGCCAACTGAGAGACCTGAGCCCTAAGACCATACGTCGGGACTACCGGCCGTGGTGACTCCTTGCTGTCCCCAGTCCGCCTGGCCTTGCTGCTATTCCAGTTTAAACTGTTCTGCCTGCGGTTATGGAACCCCTACCTGTCCCAGACCTGCTGTTTTAAACTCTTAATGATCGGCTATGAAAAGCCAACTGAGATTTATTCCTGATTATTATTTGACCATGCTTGTCACTTATGAACATTTTTGAACATCTTGGCATGGTTCTGTTATAATCTCCACCCGGCACAGCCAGAAGAGGACTGGCCACCCCTCATAGCCTGGTTCCTCTCTAGGTTTCTTCCTAGGTTTTGCCTTTCTAGGGAGTTTTTCCTAGCCACCGTGCTTCTACACCTGCATTACTAGCTGTTTGGGGTTTTAGGCTGGGTTTCTGTACAGCACTTCGAGATATTAGCTGATGTAAGAAGGGCTATATAAAATAAAATTGATTGATTGATTGATGATGCTACAACCTTGGCACACCTGTATTTGGGGAGTTTCTCCCATCGTTCTCTGCAGATCCTCTCAAACTCTGTCAGGTTGGACAGCTATTTTCAGGTCTCTCCAGAGATGGTTCAAGTCTGGGCTCTGGCTGGGCCACTCAAGGACATTCAGAGACTTGTCCCGAAGCCACTCCTGCGTTGTCTTGGCTGTGTGCTTAGTGTCGTTGTCCTGTTGGAAGGTGCACCTTCGCCCCAGTCTCAGGTCCTGAGCGCTCTGGAGCAGGTTTTCATCGAGGATCTCTCTGTACTTTGCTCCGTTCATCTTTCCCTCGATCCTGACTAGTCTCCCAGTCCCTGCCGCTGAAAAACATCCCCAAAGCATGATGCTGCCACCACCATGCTTCACCGTAGGGATGGTGCCAGGTTTCCTCCAGATGTGACACTTGGCATTCAGGCCAAAGAGTTCAATCTTGGTTTCATCAGACCAGAGAATCTTGTTTCTAATGGTCAGAGTCCTTTAGGTGTCTTTTGGCAAACTCCAAGCGGGCTGTCGTGCCTTTTACTGAAAAGTGGCTTCCGTCTGGCCACTCTACCATAAAGGCCTGATTGGTGGAGTGCTGCAGAGATGGTTGTCCTTCTGGAAGCTTCTCCAATCTCCACAGAGGAACTCCGGAGCTCTGTCAGAGTGACCATTGGGTTCTTGGTCAACTCCCTGACCAAGGCCCTTCTCCCCCGATTGCTCAGTTTGGCCGGGTAGCCAGCTCTAGGAAGAGTCTTGGTGGTTCCAACCTTCTTCCATTTAAGAATGATGGAGGCCACTGTGTTCTTGGGGACCTTCAATGCTGCAGACATTTTTTGATGCCCTTACCCAGATCTGTGCTTCAACACAATCCTGTCTTGGAGCTCTAAGGACAATTCCTTTGACCTCATGGCTTGGTTTTTGCTCTGACATGCACTGTCAACTGTGGGACCTTATATAGACAGGTGTATGCCTTTCCAAATCATGTTCAATCAATTGAATTTACCATAGGTGGACTCCAATCAAGTTGTAGAAACATCTCAAGGATGATCAATGGAAACAGGATGCACCTGAGCTCAATTTAGAGTCTCATAGCAAAGGGTCTGAATACTTATCTAAATAAGGTATTTATGTTTTTAGGTTTAATATATTTGCAAACATTTCTAAAAACCTGTTTTCACTTTGTCATTATGGGGCAATGTGTGTAGATTGATGAGGATTTATTTTTCTTTAATCCATTTTAGAACAAGGCTGTAACGTAACAAAACGTGGAAAAAGTAAAGGAGTCTGAATACTTTCCAAATGCACTGTATCAACTACGCCATAAATACTGCCCAATTTGCTTTCATATGACTATGACTATTGTAGCTCTGTCATAAGTGCTTAGGGATGCAGCCCAAAACGGCACCCTATTCCCTATATAGTGCACGACTTTTGACGAGACCCAATAAGTCTCTGGTCAAAAGTAGTGCTATGTAGGGAATAGGGTGCCATTTGGGATGCACACTAGGTCACACATTCCACCTCGGGTCAGGCAGCGTGTTATGTAGATAAGGCACTTAACCATAATTGCTCTTGTAAATCGCAAGAGCATCAGCTAAATGACTAAAATGTAACTAGTCGAGTGTAGAGCTGTAATGTGGAGCCTAACAATTGTCAGGCTGATGCTTTGTGCTGTGTTGGGAGAAATACAGCCCTGGTATGACTCTATGAGTAATCTCCCTTCTTGGCTCGTAAATGTGTCATGACCAACATAATCTCGATGCATGGTTTGGAGAGAGAGAGAGAGTCGGCCTAGATAATATATGGGTAGACCATGCATACATACTCAGCTCACACACACACACACACACACACACACACACACACACACACACACACACAGACTCAGTGCTCAAACACAGCTACAGGTCCACATAGTCTCAGCACACATGCATGCACACACAACACACACACACACACACACAGGTTTGGACACACTTATTAATTCCAGGGTTTTTCTTTATTTTTTACTATTTTCTACATTTTCTACAATAGTGAAGACATCAAAACTATGGAATAACACATATGGAATCATGTAGTAACCAAAAAAGTGTTAAACAAATCAAAATATATTTTAAATTTGAGATTCTTCAAAGTAGCCACCATTTGCCTTGATGACAGCTTTGCACACCCTTGGCATTCTCTCAACCAGCTTCATGAGGTAGTCACCTGGAATGCATTTCAATTAACAGGTGTGCCATGTTAAAAGTTAATGTGTGGACTTTCTTTCCTTCTTAATGCGTTTGAGCCAATCAATTGTGTTGTGACAAGGTAGGGTTGGTATACAGAAGATAGCCCTATTTGGTTAAAGACCAAGTCCATATTATGGCAAGAACAGTTTAAATAAGCAAAGAGAAATGACAGTCCATCATTACTTTAGGTCAGTCAATACGGAACATTTCAAGAACTTTGAAAGTTTCTTCAAGTGCAGTTGCAAAACCCATCAAGCACTATGATGAAATTGGCTCTCATGAGGACCACCACAGGAAAGGAAGACCCAGAGTTACCTCTGCTGCAGAGGATAAGTTCATTAGAGTTATCAGCCTCAGAAATTGCAGCCCAAATAAATGTTTCACAGAGTTCAAGTAACAGACACATCTCAACAACAACTGTTCAGAGGAGACTGCGTGAATCAGGCCTTCATGGTCGGATTTCTGCAAAGAAAAAGGACACCAATTAGAAGAAGAGACTTGCTTGGGCCAAGAAACACGAGCAATGGACATTAGACCGGTGGAAATCTGTCCTTCGGTCTGATGAGTCCAAATGTGAGTGTGCAAAACTGTCATCAAGGCAAAGGGTGGCTACTTTGAATAATCTCAAATATAAAATATATTTTGATTTGTTTAACACTTTTTTGGTTATTACCTGATTCCATATGTGTTATTTCATAGTTTTGATGTCTTCACTATTATTATACAATGTAGAATATAGTACAAATAAAGAAAAACCCTTGAATGAGTAGGTGTGTCCAAACCTTTCTCTGGTACAAACAGTTCGGAAGAGTTCGTGGATATATTATGATGACATTCGGTGATGTTTTTGTTCGTTTTGGACTTCGGTGCGGGTTTTTATGGCTGTTCGGCCACACACCCTTTTTTCTGGAGACAAGCCGAAGTTCGCAGCCGAAGTCTACAGCCATTCGTTTGTGATTGGTCAACAGTAGGGATTCTTCAATAAAGTATTTGTTGTCATTCAACGAGAGACGACTCATTTTCATGCAAATGTTTTAATTAAGAAATATGATCGTAAGAAAATCCATATGCAAATGATTAGGATCGTAAGAAAAGCCTTGCGTGAAACATGAACATAAACATGACATTTCATCTGTGAACATACAAACACCATATTACGATTACCGACTAACATTTTAGGCTTGATCAAATCTTGTTTTGCAATTCTGACGTACAATAATACCTTTCAGAGTTTTGGAAGTTTCATCTCACCAACAAAAAAAACGTACACCAAACTGCCTGTGAGGAGTGCTACCTGAACAAGCATGACACAGTATAAAAAAAACGGAAGTCAGGGGAAACCGGAAAGATGTATCCTGCACGTTTTCAAGTTAAAAGTCTCCATTGTCTATTACTCCTCAGTTGAGTTTACTTCACATTTAGGTAGCTAATGTAATGGATTTGTTTGCCAGCGCAAGTCTAGATAGCACTAGCTGTATTATGCTACAACAGTGAAGTTTCAGTCCGCTAGGTGTATCTCTACAGCATGGGCAGAGATGTGGACATGGACATCCCCATGCATGCACCTTATCAAAATCTGACTAATTCAGGATTGCACCATCCCATTCTCTGGGCTCTGTCTGCAATCATAACCAGTAGTATATACCAGGAATAATGAAACATATAATAATAGATGTTTGGTGAATCTATGAATTATGTATGACCACTGTAGTCTTTGCCACTCAAAATATTTTTTTATAGAATATTTTGATATTTATTTCAACACTCAAAATCATGCCAAAGCATATTCTGTAGGAGGGGTTAATATGAATTTAAAATAATTTGACATGATTTATATTAATCGGGTCATGAACATATGGACTTTGAAATGAACAAGGGAGAGGTTAAACGTAGGCTAAGTCTGGCATAAGCTTATTCCCACACTTTACAATAACTATGTTGTAGTGGTCTTAGGTAGTCTCTATATAGGCTATTACCTCCATTGTGACACTGCTGCCCAGTTGAAGAGCTTGTGATCTCTATGCAGCAAAATGCACCTTGGGAAAAGCACCCCTCAGCCTCAGAAGATGCCCTTCTGGAGGCATGCAGTCATAGAGTCAGTATACCCTAATGTAGGCCTATTTCCATACTAGCCAAATAAAGTGCAGAGCATGCATGATGCGTGCATGATGATGCATGAAAATGCTAAATGACGTAAATGTAAATGTAATGATGCGTGCAACTCGTCATTCCAACATATTTGAACATTTAATTCATCCTTCATTTAGTTCAGTCAGTCAGTATGTCATCCATTCAGTCATTTGTCTGAGTTGCAATAGGAACTAAATCAAAGAGAATAGAACAGTCTTATCCATTTGTGTATTGAAATCCAAGTGTGTATTCAAAAATTGTCTAAATTCTCCAAAGTTCTTTAGCCTATCACTTTAATAATTCAATGTTTAATTTAGGCCTATCCAAATAAAAAAGAGGCCTTCAATTTGTAGGCATTGCAATTTAGGCTATCATTTTGAGTACTGGTGTCTTGCGGAATAATTATAGAACTCTATTTTGTGTTTTATAACTTTTTATTACAGGGCTCCCCTTAAAAAGAGACCCTAGCTCACAGGCATCTAAATATAGCCTCTAAATAAATGTTAAACAAAATAGTTGAAGAAGCACATGCAGTGTCTGATAGGGAAAACAGATCTGGCAATAACAATAGGCTATATATAGTCTTGACCTTTTGGGACCCCTTGGCTATTTCGCACAGAACAGGTTATAGCTAAGACTTAATCAATATTTTGTCTTGTCTCATTTATTGATATGGATATAGCCTCTGCGTGATGGAGTTGTGAAACGCAAATGGCTATAACAAGCCTACATACAGAGTGGAATTCACTAAAACAGTCAAAATGCCTAATATAAGGACTACAGTCCATGCTCCCAAATACTGGAAAAAAGTGTGATTCATTAGGTTACATGATCACCACAGTAGCCATACACAAATAGGGGGGCCAGTATGAAAAAAATTAAATAATAATAATAATAATAATAATGTATGCACTCACTAACTGTAAGTTGCTCTGGATAAGAGCGTCTGCTAAATGACTTAAATGTAAATGTAAATGTATAAAAATAAATTATGCAATTATATGGCCATTAAATAACACACAACAGCATGGCATATTTAGATAACGGAAGAGGCCTAAATCATATTGACTTTCTATTTTGCAGCTCAGGCGGTTATGCTAGACAAGGCTCTTCTGTGTCTATCATTCTCACACAAGTCATTTGCTGAAGGCCCATGCCTACATTATGCCACCTACTGGTATAACGTCGGTATTGAATGCAGTTCTAAAACAAGCTTTTATTTGGGAAACGAAACTGCAAAGCAACTCTATCGTCTGGGCTAGAGTTGCTTGATTGACTAGCTAACTATGACTGGCTACTTTCGGTTCTTGTCCTTTGCAGATGCCACATTACTGACAAAATGTTGTACGTATAAAAAAGATCTGTAACTGAGTAAAGGGAGACGTAAAGTCATAATTGAATGTGTAAATGTTTATTCATAGTCGTAACATTTACAGATCTAATTTAAAGTTTACTTTTCATATTTCATTTCTTTTCTTATGATCCTAACAATTTACACCACCGGTCAAAAGTTAGAATAGAATAATAGTGAATACATCAAAACTATGAAATAACACATACGGAATCATGTAGTAACCAAAAAAGTGTTAAACCAATCATAAAATATTTGAGATTTGAGATTCTTCAAATAGCCACCATTTGCCTTGATGACAGCTTTGCACACTCTTGGCATTCTCTCAACCAGCTACAAATGGAATGGTTTTCCAACAGTCTTGAAGGAGTTCCCACATATGCTGAACACTTGTTGGCTGCTTTTCCTTCACTCTGCGGTCCGACTCATCCCAAACCATCTCAATTTGGTTGAGGTCGGGGGATTGTGGAGGCCAGGTCATCTGATGCAGCACTCCATCACTCTCCTTCTTGGTCAAATAGCCCATACACAGCCTGGAGGAGTGTTGGGTCATTGTCCTGTTGAAAAACATATTATAGTCCCACTAAGCCCAAACCAGATGGGATGGCGTATCACTGCAGAATTATGTGGTAGCCATGCTGTTTAAGTGTGCCTTGAATTCTAAATAAATCACAGACAGTGTCACCAGCAAAGCACCCCCACACCATAACACCTCCTCCTCCATGCTTCATGGTGGGAAATACACATGCAGAGATCATCCATTCACCCACACCGCGTCTCACAAAGATACGGCGGTTGGTACCAAAAATCTCCAATTTGGACTCCAGACCAAAGGACACATTTCCACCAGTCTAATGTCCATTGCTCGTGTTTCTTGGCCCAAGCAAGTCTCTTCTTCTTATTGGTGTCCTTTAGTAGTGGTTTCTTTGCAGCAATTCGACCATGAAGGCCTGACTCACGCAGTCTCCTTTGAACAGTTAATGTTGAGATGTGTCTGTTACTTGAACTCTGTGAAGCATTTATTTGGGCTGCAATTTCTGAGGCTGGTAACTCTAATGAACTTATCCTCTGCAGCAGAGGTAACTTTGGGTCTTCCATTCCTGTCAAGGTCCTCATGAGGTTGAAAAATATACGGCAAATAGAAATCCAATATGGATGGTGTTATGAGATATATGGGAGGGGTTGAATGGAGCTGAAGGTTGGGACTAATAACAATTAATAACAACTAATAACAACAAAATAACTAATGTAAAACATACTGTGTCCATAATAAGTATATAGGTTATAGGTTGAGAACTTTTGTGAAAGAGCACAGTTTGAAAGATATGGCATATAGAAGCAAACCGGATGGACATCATGAAAATGATCGGAGAGGTTGAGGGTAGAGGAAGTTGAGGAGTAAAAACAAACAAAATATAATTATTGTAAAATTGACTGTGTCAATTTGCATACCGCTCCATAACATGTATATATTATGTACAAGCTGGAAGTAGAGGCCTAGGCGTTGTTGTTCACTAGTTTACTCCAATTAGGGGAGAGGTGGTGGGGTTGGAAAGTAATAACGGAAAATATATTTTTAAAAGGATATGTGTGTATATATATATATATATGTATGTATGTGTATATGTATTTATATGTATGTATGTGTATATGTATGTATGTTTATGTATCTATATGTATATATATACAGTGGGGGAAAAAAGTATTTAGTCAGCCACCAATTGTGCAAGTTCTCCCACTTAAAAAGATGAGAGAGGCCTGTAATTTTCATCATAGGTACACGTCAACTATGACAGACAAATTAAGATTTTTTTTTCCAGAAAATCACATTGTAGGATTATTTATGAATTTATTTGCAAATTATGGTGGAAAATAAGTATTTGGTCACCTACAAACAAGCAAGATTTCTGGCTCTAACAGACCTGTAACTTCCTCTTTAAGAGCCTCCTCTGTCCTCCACTCGTTACCTGTATTAATGGCACCTGTTTGAACTTGTTATCAGTATAAAAGACACCTGTCCACAACCTCAAACAGTCACACTCCAAACTCCACTATGGCCAAGACCAAAGAGCTGTCAAAGGACACCAGAAACAAAATTGTAGACCTGCACTAGGCTGGGAAGACTGAATCTGCAATAGGTAAGCAGCTTGGTTTGAAGAAATCAACTGTGGGAGCAATTATTAGGAAATGGAAGATATACAAGACCACTGATAATCTCCCTCGATCTGGGGCTCCACGCAAGATCTCACCCTGTGGGGTCAAAATGATCACAAGAACGGTGAGCAAAAATCCCAGAACCACACGGGGGGACCTAGTGAATGACCTGCAGAGAGCTGGGACCAAAGTAACAAAGCCTACCATCAGTAACACACTATGCCGCCAGGGACTCAAATCCTGCAGTGCCAGACGTGTCCCCCCTGCTTAAGCCAGTACATGTCCAGGCCCGTCTGAAGTTTGCTAGAGTGCATTTGGATGATCCAGAAGAGGATTGGGAGAATGTCATATGGTCAGATGAAACCAAAATATAACTTTTTGGTAAAAACTCAACTCGTCGTGTTTGGAGGACAAAGAATGCTGAAATGCATCCAAAGAACACCATACCTACTGTGAAGCATGGGGGTGGAAACATCATGCTTTGGGGCTGTTTTTCTGCAAAGGGACCAGGACGACTGATCCGTGTAAAGGAAAGAATGAATGGGGCCATGTATCGTGAGATTTTGAGTGAAAACCTCCTTCCATCAGCAAGGGCATTGAAGATGAAACGTGGCTGGGTCTTTCAGCATGACAATGATCCCAAACACACCGCCCGGGCAACGAAGGAGTGGCTTCGTAAGAAGCATTTCAAGGTCCTGGAGTGGCCTAGCCAGTCTCCAGATCTCAACCCCATAGAAAATCTTTGGAGGGAGTTGAAAGTCTGTGTTGCCCAGCGACAGCCCCAAAACATCACTGCTCTAGAGGAGATCTGCATGGAGGAATGGGCCAAAATACCAGCAACAGTGTGTGAAAACCTTGTGAAGACTTACAGAAAACGTTTGACCTGTGTCATTGCCAACAAAGGGTATATAACAAAGTATTGAGAAACTTTTGTTATTGACCAAATACTTATTTTCCACCATAATTTGCAAATAAATTCATAAAAAATCCTACAATGTGATTTTCTGGATTTTTTTTTCTCATTTTGTCTGTCATAGTTGACGTGTACCTATGATGAAAATTACAGGCCTCTCTCATCTTTTTAAGTGGGAGAACTTGCACAATTGGTGGCTGACTAAATACTTTTTTCCCCCACTGTATATATATATATATATATATATATATAGATATATATATATATATATATATATATATATATATAAATAAGAAGAGACAGAATACCAGAAATGCGCAATTAGCAGATTTACAGACTGAGTTTGTAATTCCAACATGTTTCAAGCAGACCACCGTAGCACTCATGTCTGTAGCCATGAAGTGCTTTGAAAGGCTGGTCATGGCTCACATCAACACCATTATCCCAGAAACCCTAGACCCACTCCAATTTGCACACCGCCCCAACAGATCCACAGATGATGCAATCTCTATTGCACTCCACACTGCCCTTTCCTACCTGGACAAAAGGAACACCTACGTGAGAATGATATTCATTGACTACAGCTCAGCGTTCATCACCATAGTGCCCTCAAAGCTCATCACTAAGCTAAGGACCCTGGGACTAAACACATCCCTCTGCAACTGGATCCTGGACTTCCTGACGGGCCGCCCCTAGGTGGTAAGGGTACGTAACAACACATTTGACAAGCTGATCCTCAACACGGGGGCCCCTCAGGGGTTTTTGCTCAGTCCCCTCCTGTACTCCCTGTTCACCCATGACTGCATGGCCAAGCACTACTCCAACACCATCAATAAGTTTGCCGATGACACAACAGTGGTAGGCCTGATCACCGACAACGATGAGACAGCCTATAGGGAGGAGGTCAGAGACCTGGCCGTGTGGTGCCAGGACAACAACCTCTCCCTCAACGTGATCAAGACAAAGGAGATGATTGTGGACAACATGAAAAGGAGGACTGAGCACACCCCCATTCTCATCGACGGGGCTGTAGTGGAGCAGGTTGAGAGCTTCAAGTTACTTGGTGTCCACATCACAAACAAACTAACATGGTCCAAACACACCAAGACAGTCGTGAAGAGGACACGACAAAGCCTATTCCCCCTCAGGAGACTGAAAAGATTTGGCATGGGTCCTCAGATACTCAAGAAGTTCTACAGCTGCATCGAGAGCATCCTGACTCGTTGAATCATCGCCTGGTATGGCAACTGCTCGGCCTCCGACCGCAAGGCACTACAGAGGGTAGTGTGTACGGCCCAGTACATCACTGGGGCCAAGCTTCCTGCCATCCAGGACCTCCATACCAGGCGGTGTCAGAGGAAGGCCCTAAAAATTGCCAAACACTCCAGCCACCCTATTCATAGACTGTTCTCTCTGTTACCGCACTTATTTTTTCTTAAAACTGCATTGTTGGTTAAGGGCTTGTAAGTAAGCATTTCACTGTAAGGTCTACACCTGTTGCGCATGTGACAAATACAATTTGATTTGATTTGAGTGACTTCAAAATGTCAAAGTAGCATAGGCTTCAGATAAGCATACCTACTGTATGTAATAGAGTTGAATTACAGTAGCATGTTTTAGACTGTCAGAATGAATGAAAAACTGTCTGGATGAATTGACTACAGCTAAGTAAGTGAAAAATCATGTTTAGGCTATTTACATTTTGAGGGATGAAATAAAGACTTTCAGATATCTAAAGAATGTGTGATGTGATGTATAGGGAAAAAACGAGGAGTGAGCACGCCCCCATTCTCATCGACGGGGCTGTAGTGGAACAGGTTGAGAGCTTCAAGTTCCTTGGTGTCCACATCACCAACAAACTATCATGGTCCAAACACACCAAGACAGTCGTGAAGAGGGCACGACAAAGCCTATTACCCCTCAGGAGACTGAAAAGATTTGGCATGGGTCCTCAGATCCTCAAAAAGTTATACAGCTGAACCATCGAGAGCATCCTGACTGGTTGCATCACCGCCTGGTATGGCAACTGCTCGGCCTCCGACCGCAAGGCACTACAGAGGGTAGTGTGTACGGCCCAGTACATCACTGGGGCCAAGCTTCCTGCCATCCAGGACCTCTATACCAGGCGGTGTCAGAGGAAGGCCCTACAAATTGTAAAAGACTCCAGCCACCCTAGTCATAGACTGTTCTCTCTGCTACCGCACGGCAAGCGGTACCGGAGCGCCAAGTCTAGGTCCAAAAGGCTTATCAACAGCTTCTACCCCCAAGCCATAAGACTCCTGAACAGCTAATCACGGCTACCCAGACTATTTGCACTGTCCCCCCACCCCTACCCCATCCCCCTCTTTTACGCTGCTGCTACTCTGTTTATTATTTATGCATAGTCACTTTAACTCTACCCACATGTACATATTGCCTCAATTACCTTGACTAGCCGGTGCCCCCGCACATTGACTCTGTACCGGTACCCCCCTCCCTACTGTTATTTTATTTTACTGCTGCCCTTTAGTTATTTGCTTTTTTTTTTTTTACTTAACACTATTTGTTTTACTTTTTTCTTTAAAAAAACTGCATTGTTGGTTAAGGGCTTGTAAGTAAGCATTTCACTGTAATGTCTACACCTGTTGTATTCGGCGCATGTGGCAAATAACATTTGATTTGATTTGATTGGATGTGATAGTATTTTTCTTGGAGAAGGCCCAAGCAGTCCTCGGTGTGCGGAGCGATAAGAGCACCATTGTAGTAGTTGGAGGGTTGTTGGAGGGAGCCAGCCTTCATTGCACAAGTTCTACTTGGCAGTAGACACACATTACCTCCATTTTGCCCGAGCATGTTGCAATTTTATGGTCACTGTGTCAGAAAATGAACGCTTAGTTTTTTGGTTGGGATCATGAGGCGAGCGAGGGTGTGGGGTATTGTACAAATGTGGAGGTGATCATTTAAACGGCCAATAGGTCTGTGATGTGGAGCTTTAAAAAACGTTTATATTTCTCTATTTATGTGAGACACTTTAGAGCTTGACTTGATGTAATTCACAGATGAGGAATTCATTCAACTGAATTATAAACAAGTTGATATCGCCCTCTGCTGGACAATATGATTATAACGCACCACCAATGCTTAGACTATGACATTAATCTGTTTAACGCTTTGTGATATAATGACATGACATCGGATCTGCGCAAAGATAAGATTGTGACTGTAAACAATGTCATCATGTTCCCCAACTGGTGGCCAACGGGCCGAATTTGGCCCGCGGGTGGTTTTATTTGGCCCCTCAGAAAAAGAAAAAAAAACAATAATAATATATATATATTTGTTGTTGAATTTTCATTGTTGGTCATAAAAGACTGTAAAAACACCAGATCATCAGCTCCAAGTGATTTTAATTTTGGAAATCTGTTCCCAAATATTTCCACGCATAATAGAGAGATGTGATCGTATACAAATAATAATAATTTATTGGATTTATATAGCGCTTCTCTACCAACTGAGGTACTCAAAGCACTTTACATAGTAGGGGGAAACTCACCTCATCCACAATCAATGTGTAGCATCCACCTCAGTGATATACACTGTGACCATTTTTGTGCCAGAACGCTCACCACACATCAGCTATCAGGTGGAGAGGTGAGCAGTGATATTAGCCAATTAGGAATGAGGGGGATGATTAGGTGGCCATGATGGAATGTGGCCAGGTTGGGAATTTAGCCATGACACCGGGCTGAACACCCCTACTCTTACAAAAAGTGCCATGGGATTTTGAATGACCACAGAGAGTCAGGACACCAGTTTTAACGTCCATTTTGTATTGCCTCTTGTTCATCTTTCCTTGACCATGGAATATGATGCTTTCATGACAACTGGGAATTCGAAAGAAAATGAGGTCGAATCATGATGTCAGTGATCTTCAGGTAGGAAAGTCAGGAGCTTTAGAATAAAAGGGGGGGGGTGAGTTGAATTGGTTGGTACTGTATGTGCCTTTAGGATCCTGTCTATGTGTAGGCTATTGTCCTGGCCTGTGTGGTACAGTCTTTCATATGTGTAGTAGTTTGTTGCATCGTATTGCTTAGTTTATCATTTGTGTCGACTTTTAATTCAATCTAAGCCAGAGATTGTTAACTTCCTACATTTTGTACTTGACCTTTATAGATGCAGACATGAAGACATTCAAGCAGCACTTTGAAAGCAAGCATCCTAAATCTCCAATGGTCCACCACACTCAAATGGGCCTAAAGCTGGGGTTAGATTCTTCCATCATTTACACCTGGTAGACATAGTGTAAACCAGTGGTTCCCAAACTGTGCCCCCCCCCCACATCCTCTCGTCATGTTAGTCATTGCATACCTTAGACAGTCATTTATAATGTGTCAGAAATGTCCAGATCAACTAGCCCATGTCAGCTAACATTAGTATTTTTTGCCCATATATATTGTTGTAATTGTTTTACTCACTCAAATATCACGAATACACATTAGACATGGCAAAATGTATTGCAAGAAAATTTTGCTTTTAAACTGCTAAATTTTCTTTGCAGCCCATGACAAAATGTGTAGAAATGCAGGACATAAGCTTTAAACCGGCAAAGTTCTCTCCACCAACAAGAGGGGTGTGAACAGTGTGTCATGAACAGTGCTTGTGCGCATAGAAATAGACGTGGTGCATGCACGCGCACGCTTGGGGGGGCACAGGATGCTCCCCAATGCTCCGAGTGAAAAAGTTTGGGAACCCCTGGTGTAAATCACCATGTTGTCAACAAAATGCTGTCCTCAATGCTTAAGTTGTATTGTCTATGGCTCAATTTGTGTAAATGCTGTGATCACTCTTCGTCTTTAATGATTCACAGACACAGGATGACCACGATTTGAATGCTGCAAGTGAGACGGAATGACTTCGAGTGACATACGCTGACTGGACACGGGCCGGATATTTGTGACAACGACCTAAAAGAGCCACACCAGCGCCCCTTTTTATGTTTTATTCCATGGTCAACAATCTCTCTAGCTACCCCTTATTCCACACTATGCCTTTTATGCCCCATAGTCCCTTAACTTTCGGACACTGTGGAACTCTCCATTTTATCGCTATAATCCCAACCTACCTTTACCCATTTTCTCTATGCTGCTTCCTTCACTTGTTCTTCTCCCGATTTGATACAATCAACATTTACATTTACGTCATTTAGCAGACGCTCTTATCCAGAGCGATTTACAAATAATCTAGACTCAGTAACACGTTTAAAAGTGTTGTGGTGTACTGTTTTTGCTCCCTTTTTTTCACCTGTGTAATGATGTCCTGCTTATTCTGGGGTTCAGACTAAATGCAGTGGTAAATGTGCTGCTCACGATTGACAGCAGCAACATGGACCTGTTAAATTGACAAGAAGGGTGTTTGATATAGCTACGTTTAGGCATGGCTTCCTTGTTTTGAGTCTGTTAAGTGTGTTTCTCATTCTGCTAGAGTTGACCTAGCATTTTATATCAAACCTACCTCACACATCCAGTCTTTCCATTTGTCACTCACCCACCAAAATCACATTATGCTGTTTTACATTTTGTGTTTGTTTGTGCTGGTCCAATTCCTAAAATGGAAAAGCAGAAGAATCTGTGCACTCTCAGATAGTAATAATAGTTCATATGGTGCGCTTCGATGTCCCAGGTTTGTGGAATTTATGAATATATAATTTCATGTTTATTTATACTGAACAAAACAATACATGCAACAATTTCAACAATTTTACTGAGTTACAGTTCATATAAGGAAATCAGTCCATTTAAATAAATTAATTAGGCCCTAATCTATGGATTTCACATGACTAGGCAGGGGTACAGCCATGGAGGGGGCCTGGGAGGTTATAGGCCCACCAACTTCAAATCAAATCAAATGTTATTGGTCACATACACATGTTTAGCAGATGTTATTGCGGGTGTAACGAAATGGGTGCCAGGCCCACTCACTGCGGAGCCTGACCCAGCCAATCAGAATGCCTTTTCCCCACTAAAGGGCTTTATTACAGACAGAAATACTCCTCAGTTTCATCAGCTGTCTGGGTGGCTGTTATCAGACGATCCCGCAGGTGAAGAAGCCGGATGGGGAGGTCTTGGGCTGGCGTCGTTACACGTGGTCTGCGGTTGTGAGGCCAGTTGGACATACTGCCAAATTCTCTAAAACAATGTTGGAGGCAGCTTATGGTAGAGAAATCAACATTACATTCTCTGGCAACAGCTCTGGTGGACATTCTCGCAGTCAACATGCCAATTGTCCCTCAAAAGTTGAGACATCTGTGGCATTGTGTTATGTGACAAAACTGCACATTTTAGAGTGGACTTTTATTGTCCCCAGCACAAAGTGCACCAGTGTAATGATCATGCTGTTTAATCAGCTTCTTGATATGCCATACCTGTCAGATGGATGAATTATCTTGGCAAAGGATAAAATGCTCACTAACAGGGATGTAAACAAATATTGCATATAATTTGAAAGAAATAAGCTTTTTGTGCATATGGAAAATTTCTGGGATCTTTTATTTCAGTTCATGAAACATGGGACCAACACTTTACATGTTGCGTTTATATTTTTGTTCAGTATAAATTCAGATGTTTATGTTATGTATAAAAGGCATACGTATGCATTGTTTAATATTTTGATTTCTTTAAAACAATGTCATTGTTGGAGCTCAGGTGTTTGACGTGATTGATGGGTGACTAGGTGCATTCTTGTCAAAAAAATATGCTTATTCATTCGTGATTATGGATACATTCTGAAATGAGTGAATCTGGCTTTGAATCTGCAACAGAACATGTCAACAAGTTAGTTCTGAATTGCTTTAATACAGCAGTGCATTCTGACACCATGAATTGAAATAGATTTCACCTTGTTCATATAGTTGGCAGAAATGATAAGGGATTAAATAAAGACCTCCACCGGCTGAAGGAGAAGAGGATCTGGTAAAATAAGGGTATATTGCTAATATCATCTAGGTAGGTAGCTAGCTAGCTACTGTTGAAGTCGTAAGTTTACATACACCTTAGCCAAATACATTTAAACACAGTTTTTCACAATTCCTGACATTTAATCCTAGTAAAAATTCCCTGTTTTAGGTCAGTTAGGATCACCACTTTATTTTAAGAATGCGAAATGTCAGAATAATAGTAGAGAGAATGATTTATTTCAGCTTTTATTTCTTTCATCACATTCCTAGTGGGTCAGAAGTTTCCATACACTCAATTAGTATTTGGTAGCATTGCCTTTAAATTGTTTAACTTGGGTCAAACGTTTCGGGTAGCCTTCCACAAGCTTCCCACAATAAGTTGGGTGAATTTTGGCCCATTCCTCCTGACAGAGGAATAGGCCAGCATACTTCCAAAGTTGTGGCCATCACAAAGCCCTGACCTCAATCCTATAGAAAATGTGTGGGCAGAACTGAAAAAGCGTGTGCGAGCAAGGAGGCCTACAAACCTGATTCAGTTACACCGGCTCTGTCAGGAGGAATGGGCCAAAATTCACCCAACTTATTGTGGGAAGCTTGTGGAAGGCTACCCGAAACGTTTGACCCAAGTTAAACAATTTAAAGGCAATGCTACCAAATACTAATTGAGTGTATGGAAACTTCTGACCCACTGGGAATGTGATGAAAGAAATAAAAGCTGAAATAAATCATTCTCTCTACTATTATTCTGACATTTCACATTCTTAAAATAAAGTGGTGATCCTAACTGACCTAAGACAGGGAATTTTTACTAGGATTAAATGTCAGGAATTGTGAAAAACTGAGTTTAAATGTATTTGGCTAAGGTGTATGTAAACTTCTGCCTAGTATTCATGACACATTATACATATCTGAACGCTACTAGGATAGTATTCTGTACAAGACACAAGACCAAATGAATAAATAAGACAAATATTGGTCTAATAAAATACAGAACAGTAAATTAAAATGTTCAATATGTCTTTAGTTTTGGATCAAGGTAGCTAGTAGCTAGCTACCAGCAAAGGTGTCAGCTAAACATGGCGTGCAGGAGCTTTCATTGAGTTGTAGTCTTGCATGATGTTTACTTTGATGCTAAATAGCATTTTCGAATCTGAGAGTAAATAGAGCCGAATATATTGATAAAAGTCACCTTGTCCTGAGATTATGTCTTATGCTCTACCGACTGAGCTAGCCGGGCTAAAGTACAGAGAAATTCATATACAAATTATTTGTCAGAACATGTTTCATTTTAGGGCTGGTCAATATCGTATGTTAATATCGTATGTTAACAACAAGGTATACCAGTATCGTATGTCAATAACAAGGTATACCGGTATGGCTACACATACCAGTATGCATTTTTATACAATACCGTCTACGAAGATATGTTGATACAATACTAAATAAATGAAAAGTTCACTGTCAGTTTTTTCCTAGTTTGGTTAAGTATACAACAATCATAATGGCGAAAGCCCATTAATAGCACTTATATTTTTTTACCATAACCTGGATCATGCACTACTCATAAAACATATTGGAACTTTTATTATTCCGAAAATTAAAATACTGTCAAATACCGCCATACCTTCAAAAATGAGAAAAATATTGTGATATTATATTTTGGCCATAGGGCCCAGCCCTACTTAATGTTATGCTTTAGAAAATATTTAAAACTAATCCACTTATTGAATTTATTGAAAAGTACTAGAGGCTGAAACAATCCTGCAAGTTAGTAAAACCATCTCTAATGAATGTTATCACAGACAGCACAAAAAAAATTATTCATATATCATAATAATGCATGGCCACTCACTAAAACATTGATTGTGTTAATCAATGTTTTAGTGAATGACCAATACATTATTCCGATTATTATAAAACGGACAATATGTTCAGATTTTACATACAGATGATATTGCTACATAAAATGGAATCGAGCCATTACAAAAAGTGTAGTTCCCTGACCGGGAATCGAACCCGGGCCGCGGCGGTGAGAGCGCCGAATCCTAACCACTAGACCACCAGGGAGCGGTGTTGGTAAAAGCTTGCATTTCGTTATATAAATGCAAGGCATCCATTCTACGTTACATTACATTCCTTCTTCGAAATATGTTTTCCTTTATCACCAAATAAATTCCCTCAACTGCCTGATGATTCCCTTAGCTAGCTATTAGATCTAGCTAGTTTTCACATTCCACATTCCAGCATTTGCTCCCCATTTTCAAGCTAATGTTAGCTGGTAGAGAGGTAGCTAAACGCTCGCATGTGCGCTGGCTTGCATGCATTGTCAATGGGGTTTCTAAACCAACCCGTGTGTAATATAATTATTGGCCACTGGTTGTTTTTGTGGCGCAAGTCTGATTTCCCATAGGGAACACTGTAAACAAGAAGTGCATATTTCTTCGCCCAGCAGCAGTCACTGAGCTAGCAAGCTAAAGTTAGCTAGTAATGAGTCACATACATTTACGTTCAGTTAATTATTTCAGTCAGATTGGACTTATCTTACTAAAGCATGGCTTAACATAGTTTCTTTCGTTTTTGACCTCGAGATTTTTGCTGGATAGATAGTTTAATAGCTAACATGCTAGCTAACGTCCTATGTTGATGCCTCCATCTAACGTTAGTTCCCAAGAGTAGCAGACCGGGAAGTCAACTTTGCAATCATCTCTAAAGTTGTTTTACATGTAATCATAGTAGCTAGATAGATATTTAGTTTAAAAGCCTGTTTATGTCATTGGTTGTTTCTTTAGAGCTAGCTAGTTAAGCTATCACTAGTTAGCTAGGTGGTTAATGTGGTGTACAGTAGGCTACAGTACAACATTACACAATTATAACAACGTAGCCTTGTCGCTAGATAGTAGTTGGTTGATGGGGTGGTGTAGAGTAGGCTACAATACAGCAACAATAGCCTTCCTACTGTTTTGTTATTCGTTGGGTCTGGAAATTGTTAAATTAGCTAATATTATAGAGAGATCACACATTCATGCAGCTGTGGTGGTGTCACATTGTCTTTATCCATACCATAGCTGCTGCTATGGATATGCCTTTTACTTGAGAGCTCTGCCCTCTGCTAGGTCTCCCTTGACGAAATTGTGTTACCTTTGACCTGGTAAAATAAGCTAACGGTTGTGTGCACTCTCACTAGATACAATTGTGTGGTTCAGTGGCATATTTTCAAACGAAAATAGACATATACAGTATATCATCAGCAATTCTCAATCAGAAGAGATACACATCTAACTCAAATTGAATTTCATTCATAAATGTGGGCTCTAATTATAGTTAATATTCCAATTCTCTAGGTCCTCCATTCCCAAACCCGAAGCCCCCTGTCCCCAGCAGGAAAGACCAGGAAAAAGTGTTGGCTTAACGTACAACTTCCTATTAAGGAAATGTAAGATAACTTAATGTCATATTTAGAGTTACTGACATGAATAGAAGCATATACAAACAATCAATTATATGCATTTTATAAAGCCCCTTTTACATCAGCAGTTGTCACAAAGTCCTTATACAGATACCCAGCTTAAAACCCCAAAGAGCAAGTAATGCAGATGTAGAAGCACAGTTGCTAGGAAAAACTCCCTAGAAAGGCAGGATCCTAGGAAGAAACCTAGAGAGGAGCCAGACTCCGAGGGGTAGCCAGTCTTCTTCTGGCTGTGCTGGTGGAGACTATAAAAGAGTACAGCCATTTAGGCCAGATCGTTCTTCAAGACGTTTAAATGTTCATAGATGACCAGCAGGGTCAAATAATAATCACAGTGGTTATAGAGGGTGCAATAGTTCAGCACCTCAGGAGTAAATGCCAGTTGGCTCTTCATAGCTGAGCATTTAGAGGTTGAGACAGCAGGTCCAGTAGAGAGAGACATGATCAAACAGCAGGTCTGGGACAAGGTAGCACTTCCGGGGAGCCCTGAGCAGGTCAGGGTTCCATAGCCGCAGACAGAAACAGCAGAGACTGGATCAGCAGCACGATCAGGTGGACTGGGGACAGGAACAGCCAGGAGTCATCAGGCCAGGTAGTCCTGAGGCATGGTCCTAGAGCTCAGGTCCTGCATCCTTTATTTTATTTAAGTGTAGACAAAGCCCTAGAGGTTTTGTAACTTCACATGATTTAGCCTACTTGTCAATCCAGATCTGAATATTTGATATCCTTTTTACTGTACACTGTTGATAGTATTTCTTTCTTAAGCTAATCACTGAATGTCCTACACACTTCTGAGTCAATAACACAGATCACACACACCACAGATTGTGAGGACAAGTACAATGAGTAGTTGGGAAAATGAAGTCTGCTGTGTGGTTGCCCAATATACACACACACACAAACACACACTTAATTTAGGTTAGTGTGTAGTCGAGGCTTTGTCATTAAAATAATATTGTGCCTATCTTTCAGATCTGCCAACCAGGCTCGGTGGGTGACAGGTAACCGTGTTTCAATCAATCTGTTCCAGGCCTGGAGTGGCACGCTGAAACTTCCAGAGGCTTGTAGACCTGAAGCAGTGTGATGTGGTCCAGAAAATGGTCACACACACACTTATACTCACTCAATCACTCACTCTATTTTGTTGTATAATTATTTTCACTTAAGAAAATTGTGGCTCTTTCTTTTAGATATGACACCCCTATTAGCTCAACCACAGCCCTCACAGCTGCAGTCGTCTGCCCCTGCACCTGCTACACCGGCCGCGACAGGTGATACAGGTAATTATCACATACATGTATACACACATGCATGCTCTCCCTCACTTGGGGCTCTACTCAATCACATCCGCATAGCGGTTCTTTTGGCTGTGTCTGAGGTGGAACTGTGTTAGAGATGTGAAATCCACAAGTGGCTCCTGGCATTAACAGAAATCTCATACAGCCTTGTGTACAAGTTTGAACACTGGAATGTGAGATGTAATCTACACCTCTATTAGGATGATAGAAATCCTCATTATTTCGTTGAATGATTTTTCAATTTGAGCGTAATTATTTCTATATAGCCTACACCTTCTCGTTCTGAACTTGTAACGCGAGTAGGACAGGTGTAGCTTCGTGATAGTAATCAAGAGCAGCTGCTTACCAATTTGACAGATCCAACGCAGTTACACCTCAGACACCGCCCCCCCAAAAATTGTGCCTCTCTTTTAGATCTGCCACCCCCCAGCAGTTCAGCTGCAGTTACAGGAGTCCTCTGCTGTGGTATTTAATTTACCGGCTGCACCAGTTCCTACTACACTGGCCGTGAAGGGAGAAACTTTTGAGGATTCCCAGATGGATACCGGTAATTCAGAATTATATTACATACACATACGCTCACTAGAATTATATTACATACGCTCACGCACTCACACCAACAGATGTGCACACACAAACATGTTGTTGAGCTATATAATTACTGTCACTTTGTGCATCTCTCTTTCAGATCTGCCATGCACTCCACCACTGCCCAGAAGTGCATACACTGGGCCTATCAAGACTGACAAAGCAGAGATGGGTGGCTGACAAGGAAAAATAAAACACAACATGCACACACACTCTATCCCCAATGTAAATACATTGTAATTACTTGTTTATTTTCTGTATGCTCCAGTTTATTTTAGGAGTGGATATACAGTGGGGGAAAAAAGTATTTAGTCAGCCACCAATTGTGCAAGTTCTCCCACTTAAAAAGATGAGAGAGGCCTGTAATTTACATCATAGGTACACGTCAACTATGACAGACAAAATGAGAAAATTTTTTCCAGAAAATCACATTGTAGGATTTTTTATGAATGTATTTGCAAATTATGGTGGAAAATAAGTATTTGGTCAATAACAAAAGTTTCTCAATACTTTGTTATATACCCTTTGTTGGCAATGACACAGGTCAAACGTTTTCTGTAAGTCTTCACAAGGTTTTCACACACTGTTGCTGGTATTTTGGCCCATTCCTCCATGCAGATCTCCTCTAGAGCAGTGATATTTTGGGGCTGTCGCTGGGCAACACGGACTTTCAAATCCCTCCAAAGATTTTCTATGGGGTTGAGATCTGGAGACTGGCTAGGCCACTCCAGGACCTTGAAATGCTTCTTACGAAGCCACTCCTTCGTTGCCCGGGCGGTGTGTTTGGGATCATTGTCATGCTGAAAGACCCAGCCACGTTTCATCTTCAATGCCCTTGCTGATGGAAGGAGGTTTTCACTCAAAATCTCACGATACATGGCCCCATTCATTCTTTCCTTTACACGGATCAGTCGTCCTGGTCCCTTTGCAGAAAAACAGCCCCAAAGCATGATGTTTCCACCCCCATGCTTCACAGTAGGTATGGTGTTCTTTGGATGCAACTCAGCATTCTTTGTACTCCAAACACGACGAGTTGAGTTTTTACCAAAAAGTTCTATTTTGGTTTCATCTGACCATATGACATTCTCCCAATCCTCTTCTGGATCATCCAAATGCACTCTAGCAAACTTCAGACGGGCCTGGACATGTACTGGCTTAAGCAGGGGGACACGTCTCGCACTGCAGGATTTGAGTCCCTGGCGGCGTAGTGTGTTACTGATGGTAGGCTTTGTTACTTTGGTCCCAGCTCTCTGCAGGTCATTCACTAGGTCCCCCCGTGTGGTTCTGGGATTTTTGCTCACCGTTCTTGTGATCATTTTGACCCCACGGGGTGAGATCTTGCGTGGAGCCCCAGATCGAGGGAGATTATCAGTGGTCTTGTATCGATTCCCACAGGGGGTATGATTTTTTTAATCTATGCACTAACTGTAAGTCGCTCTGGATAAGAGCGTCTGCTAAATGACTAAAATGTAAATGTAAATGTTGTATGTCTTCCATTTCCTAATAATTGCTCCCACAGTTGATTTCTTCAAACCAAGCTGCTTACCTTATTGTAGATTCAGTCTTCCCAGCCTGGTGCAGGTCTACAATTTTGTTTCTGGTGTCCTTTGACAGCTCTTTGGTCTTGACCATAGTGGAGTTTGGAGTGTGACTGTTTGAGGTTGTGGACAGGTGTCTTTTATACTGATAACAAGTTCAAACAGGTGCCATTAATACAGGTAACGAGTGGAGGACAGAGGAGCCTCTTAAAGAAGAAGTTACAGGTCTGTGAGAGCCAGAAATCTTGCTTGTTTGTAGGTGACCAAATACTTATTTTCCACCATAATTTGCAAATAAATTCATAAAAAATCATACAATGTGATTTTCTTGATTTTCTTTTCTCAATTTGTCTGTCATAGTTGACGTGTACCTATGATGAAAATGACAGGCCTCTCTCATCTTTTTAAGTGGGAGAACTTGCACAATTGGTGGCTGACTAAATACTTTTTTTCCCCCCTGTATCTACGCCTAGATATCCATGATCAATATCTACATAATTACTCTAAATATCTATCAAATCAAAGTGTGATTGATAATGTGTACAGTTTGAGGAAATTCAGTGTGCTTTTTTCTGAGTTGAAAAACATGTCTCACTCTCTCTCTGTCTCTCACACACACATAGACATTAGAGCCAATGTAAATACATTGTTTATTTTATGTATGCTCCATTTAATTTGAGCATTGTGTGCAATAAAGTACATTCACAGTGAAAGCAACAGTTTGGTTTATTGGATATTTCTCTGATTAAAATGAATTACCAAAAGGAAGTCTGCAGGTTTTGTAATCTGGAGCTGAAACATGGCCCCAACAGCCCTCATACAGTGCCTTGCAAAAGTATTCATCCCCCTTGGCGTTTTTCCTATTTTGTTGCATTACAACCTGTAATTTATATGGATTTTTATTTGGATTTCATGTAATGGACATACACAAAATAGTCCAAATTGGTGACGTGAAATGAAAAAAATTACTTGTTTCCAAAAACTCTAAAGAAAAAATAACGGAAAAGTGGTGCGTGCTATGAAGCCCCTAAATAAAATCTGGTGCAACCAATTACCTTCAGAAGTCACATAATTAGTTAAAAAAAGTCCACCTGTGTGCAATCTAAGTGTCACATGATCTCAGTATATATACACCTGTTCTGAAAGGCCCCAGAGTCTGCAACACCACTAAGCAAAGGGCACCACCAAGCAAGCGGCACCATGAAGACCAAGGAGCTCTCCAAACAGGTCAGGGACAAAGTTGTGGAGAAGTACAGATCAGGATTGGGTTATAAAAAAATATCCGAAACTTTGAACATCCCACGGAGCACCATTAAATCCATTATTAAAAAATTGAAAGAATATGGCACCACAACAAACCTGCCAAGAGAGGGCCGCCCACCAAAACTCACAGACCAGGCAAGGAGGGCATTAATCAGAGAGGCAACAAAGAGACCAAAGATAACCCTGAAGGAGATGCAAAGCTCCACAGTCCATAGGTCCACTTTAAGCCATACACTCCACGGAGCTGGACTTTACGGCAGAGTGGGCAGAAAAAAGCCATTGCTTAAAGAAAAAAATAAGCTAACAAGTTTGGTGTTCGCCAAAAGCCATGTGGGAGACTCCCCAAAAATATGAAATAAGGTACTCTGGTCAGATGAGACTAAAATTGAGCTTTTTGGCCATCAAGGAAAACGCTATGTCTGGCGCAAACCCAACACCTCTCATCACCCCGAGAACACCATCCCCACAGTGAAGCATGGTGGTGGCAGCATCATGCTGTGGGGATGTTTTTCATCGGCAGGGACTGGGAAACTGGTCAGAATTGAAGGAATAATGGATGGCGCTAAATACAGGGAAATTCTTGAGGGAAACCTGTTTCAGTCTTCCAGAGATTTGAGACTGGGACGGCGGTTCACCTTCCAGCAGGGCAATGACCCTAAGCATACTGCTAAAGCAACACTCAAGTGGTTTAAGGGGTAGTATTTAAATGTCTTGGAATTGCCTAGTCAAAGCACAGACCTCAATCCAATTGAGAATCTGTGGTATGACTTAAAGATTGTTACACCAGCGGAACCCATCCAACTTGAAGGAGCTAGAGCAGTTTTGCCTTGAAGAATGGGCAAATATCCCAGTGGCTAGATGTGCCATGCTTATAGAGACATACCCCAAGAGACTTGCAGCTGTAATTGCTGCAAAAGGTGGCTCTACAAAGTATTGACTTTGGGGGGGTGAATAGTTATGCACGCTCAAGTTTTTTGTTTTTTTGTCTTATTTCCTGTTTGTTTCACGATAAAAAATATTTTGCATCTTTAAAGTGGTAGGCATGTTGTGTAAATCAAATGATACAAACCCCCCAAAAATCAATTTTAATTCCAGGTTGTAAGGCAACAGAATTGGAAAAATGCCAAGGGGGGTGAATACTTTCGCAAGCCACTGTATATGAACAGGGTTCCCAGGAGTGGCAGGCAAATATGTTTATTGTCCTGCAAAAGTATTTTTAATGTACCAAGGCCATTCCCTGGCTACCCATCCACATCGCTCTGGCCAAACGGATGTTTGTTCTCCACAATGAATGAATGTGGCGATTAAAAACCAGGCAACCAAGGCCAAAGGAATAGAGAGAGAGATGAACTGGAGGGAGTTCCAGACCTCAGCTTTTTGTGATGCAGAAATGCAGAGATGGGTGGCTAACAAGGAAAAAATAAGACACAACATGCACACACACTCTCCCCTTTCTCTCTCACACACACAGTCTGTAAATATGTAAATACATTGTAAGATATCTAGGCCTACAATTCTCTAGAGTGCAGTAAAAAAGGTTTATCATTAACATTTTCATTAATAACTGACAATTCTATCATGAATACATATTAGAATAATACATAATAGAGTGACCAATAGTTACTGTATTGTGATTGTTTAGTGTTTTAATGTCCGTTACGGCTATACACGTCTGGCCCGGCGAGGATAGCTGCAAAAAAAAGATGATAAACTAGGTGACATTAGCTAACATTCGCTGGTTAGCTGGCTAGCTAGTAGAGGTAGCTAACTAAACGCTTGCATGCTCAATAGCTAGCTATCTATCAACGTTGTTGGATAGCTGGGGAAAAAAACATGCTAAACTAAGCGACATTACGCAACAGCATATTTACACATTAACTCAATCTAAAACTGCTTATAACTCACCTGAGCACTGTTGACACTTAGCTAGGCAGACAGGTGTCTGTCCTCTCTTCGATTTTTTTGGCTAGCTTTACAACAGCACACAGAACCAAGTATTGCGTGAGCGTTGGCCAGCTACTTCATCGATTTGTTCCATAGACAGTGTAGAGTCAACGACTCACTGCTAAAATATTTTGTAGTGTACAGACCAGTGGCGGCTCCTGAAAAAATTCTCAGGAGGGGCAATTTTTCTGATGATTTAGGTGACCTACACACATTTTAAAAAAGATATGTCCAGCAACAACATGAAGACAGGGGCAGCATATAAGTCAATACCAGAAGCATTTATTGACTGATCTGGGGAGATGGATTCCAGTTTCTGTGACAGATTATAAATAATCTCTGATGCCTTTGTTATATTAGCTTTTGGTTGAATGTACTGTCGTAGTAAATATATAATGTTATAGCTTGGTCTGACTAAAATCTTGTGCATGACCCATTTTGTGTTGGGCGTTTGTTTTCAATCAATGCTGTTCCTATCCTATAACAATGGACAAAAGAGTCCTATCTTGTCAGCCTTGTCAGCAGGTGGCCAAGGACAACACCCACGCCATAGGTCTCTCAGTTCTTCCAACTCACGAGTTCTTGCTCTGAGGACACACACACACACACACACACACACACACACACACATCATCACTGATAACACACACACACACACACATCATCACTGTTAAACACACACACACACACACACAAAAATCCCCTCTCTTTAGGCTGAACATTTGAAGACAGAGAACCCGACTCAGAGCCAATGCAACAGTGGAGGGGACCTCGCCCAACTCATCAGGACCAATCAGAAGATCAGAACTACTAGATTCAACCTACATCATTTATTGTATAAAATGTCTGCACACAATGTTTTCGGGGCTCTCTTCAGATAGCTCCCTAAGAGTTTGACGAACGAGTCCGTGCACGCGATTCCAGATATCTTTACCTCTGAATAAACTGCCTTTATTATACCATATCCACCCTGTCCAAAGTCTCTACTTGGTCTCAGTTCTCCAGTAAACTTGTGATTATCAACAGTACACAACGGTAACAAACAATTGGGGGAACTCACGGGGCAGATAGTAAGGTCGCAGTGACACAGAAAGCAGTTCAATGTCGGGGGTACAGAGTCGCTCTCTTACCAGGATCGATTTTCCCTGTGACTGTGTCAGATCGCGGTCCGCTCTGACCAGGGTGAAGCCGGCCGGCTCCACTTCTCTGTCCGGGACTCTGTCATCCAGCCAAGTCTCCCAGCTGTATTGGATTCCGCTGCCAGCAGCGTTTTCATTATTTAGTCCGTTCGTAGCGGGTATGTACACGATCAACAAGATCAGTCCAAAACCCACCACTGGAAATCCATGGTTGGCAGAATGTTTGTAAACTAAGTGTACAAATTAAAAACATAAAATAACGCCACTAAGTGTACAAATTAAAAACATAAGATAACGCCACACTGCAGGTCGCAACAGAGACGCTGCTAGCCGCTATTTTCTTAGTGTGACACTCTGGCTCCGGGACTTTTGTATTTGAGCCAGGGTGTATTTTGTTATGTTGGGTTTGGGTGTATTTCTAGGTTTGCCTTTCTGTTGGCTTCATTTCTAGGTTTGGTCTATGACTCCCAATCGGAGGTAACGAGTGTCAGCTGTCGGCTCGTTATCTCTGATTGGGAGCCATATTTAATCTGAATGTTTTCCTGTGGGAATTGTGGGTTTTTGTTCCAGGTTCAGTCATTGTCACTGTTGGACTTCACTATCGTCTTTTGTTTTGTATTTACGTGCTTTACTCATTAAAGTCATCATGTTCACTCAACGCGCTGCGTATTGGTCTGCTCCCTTTCAAGACGGTCGTGACAGAAAAACCCACCACAAAAGGACCAAGCAGCGTGTCCAGGAGCAAAGGGTCTGGACATGGGAGGAGATTTTGGACGGAAAAGGGTCCTGGACTTGGGAGGAAATCCTGGAGGGGATGGATCGCCGTCCATGGAGCGAGACAGTGGATAGGCGACGGAGAGAGGAGCAATGGCGTCGGCAGGGCCATCGTCGGAGGGACGAGTGGCAACCCCAAAAAGTTTTTTGGGGGGGGCACATGGCTTGGGCGGTTGGGCAGCAGGAGGCTGCCACAGGGAGATGTGGAGAGAAGGCTATCGGATTACGGGAGCCATTGGCGAGTAGAGGAAGGGAAGTTGTTGCGGCACGGCGTGAGAGACTGATGTGTGTTACCAGTCCGGTCCGGCCCGTTCCTGATCCCCAGTTAAAGCCAGTGGTGTGTGTTCCCAGTACGGACCGGCCTGTTCCTACTCCACGCATCAAGCCCACGGTGTGCGTCGCCAGTCCAGCCCGGCCGGTTCCTGCTCCACGTACTAAGCCTACGGTGTACGTCGCCAGCCCAGCCCGGCCTGTTCCTGCTCCACGCACAGAACCTACGGTGTGCGTCGCCAGCCCAGCCCGGCCTGTTCCTGCTCCACGCACAGAACCTACGGTGCGCGTCGCCAGCCCGGTCCGGCCTGTTCCTGCCACACGTACTAAGCCTACGGTGTACGTCGCCAGCCCGACCCGGCCTGTTCCTGCCACTCGCACCAAACCTACGGTGCGCGTCGCCAGCCCGGTCCGGCCTGTTCCTGCCACCCGCACCAAGTCTACGGTGCGCGTCGCCAGCCCGACCCGGCCTGTTCCTGCCACTCGCACCAAACCTACGGTGCGCGTCGCCAGCCCGGTCCGGCCTGTTCCTGCTCCCCGCACTAGCCCTGAGATGCGTGTCCTCAGCCCGGGACCACCAGTTCCGGCACCACGCACTAGGCCTTATGTGCGTCCCCAGGGTCCAGCATGCCCTGTTCCTTCTCCCCGCACTAGCCCTGAGATGCGTGTCCTCAGCCCGGGACCACCAGTTCCGGCACCACGCACCAGGCCTATAGTGCGTCTCGGCCGGCCAGAGTCTGCCGTCTGCCCAACGGCGCCTGAACTGCCCGTCTGCCCAACGGCGCCTGAACTGCCCGTCTGCCCAACGGCGCTTGAACTGCCCGTCTGCCCAACGGCGCCTGAACTGCCCGTCTGCCCAACGCCGTCTGAACTGTCCGTCTGCCAAGCGCTGCATGAGCCGCCCGTCTGCCAGGAGCCAGAGCCTTCCGCCAGACAGGATCAGCCAGAGCCTTCCGCCAGACAGGATCAGCCAGAGCCTTCCGCCAGACAGGATCAGCCAGAGCCTTCCGCCAGACAGGATCAGCCAGAGCCTTCCGCCAGACAGGATCAGCCAGAGCCTTCCGCCAGACAGGATCAGCCAGAGCCTTCCGCCAGACAGGAGCAGCCAGATCCGTCAGCCGGCCATGAGCAGCCAGATCCGTCAGCCAGCCATGAGCAGCCAGATCCTTCAGCCAGCCATGAGCAGCCAGATCCGTCGGCCAGCCATGAGCAGCCAGATCCGTCGGCCAGCCATGAGCAGCCAGATCCGTCAGCCAGCCATGAGCAGCCAGATCCGTCAGCCAGCCATGAGCAGCCAGATCCTTCAGCCAGCCATGAGCCGTCCAGCCAGGATCCGCCAGAGCCAGCCAGCCAGGATCCGCCATTGAGTCCGGTGCTGTCCCTTAGCCCGGTGCTGCCCCTTATCCTGGTGCTGCCCCTTAGTCCGGTGCTGCCCTTTAGTCCGGTGCCGCCCCTTAATCCAGTGGGGTTTAGTTGGGGGGTGGTCATGTGGAGGAGGCTACGGAAGCAGATAGTGACTAAGGTGGGGTGGGGACCACGACCAGGGCCAGAACCGCCACCGTGGACAGACGCCCACCCAGACCCTCCCCTAGACTGTATGCTGGTGCGCCCGGAGTTCGCACCTTTAGGGGGGGGTACTGTGACACTCTGGCTCCGGGACTTTTGTATTTGAGCCAGGGTGTATTTTGTTATGTTGGGTTTGGGTGTATTTCTAGGTTTGCCTTTCTGTTGGCTTCATTTCTAGGTTTGGTCTATGACTCCCAATCGGAGGTAACGAGTGTCAGCTGTCGGCTCGTTATCTCTGATTGGGAGCCATATTTAATCTGAATGTTTTCCTGTGGGAATTGTGGGTTTTTGTTCCAGGTTCAGTCATTGTCACTGTTGGACTTCACTATCGTCTTTTGTTTTGTATTTACGTGCTTTACTCATTAAAGTCATCATGTTCACTCAACGCGCTGCGTATTGGTCTGCTCCCTTTCAAGACGGTCGTGACACTTAGTTACGTTCATGGTTACGTCACGTATGACGAAAGCGCGTAAGTGCAAGCCCACAGACACCCATAGAGATTGTATTGAAAGCTTTGAAATTTGAAAAAAATAGATTTTACATGGGAGTCTATGACAGACTTCTGGGCGATTTTCAACATGACTGAAATCGCCCCAAAAACGGGCGGGGCCATTTGAAGCACGACTTTAGCCTGATTTGACATTTAGTGGCAGTCAGATCAGATTAGAACACTGATAACTACTGTTGCCGTGATATAATTGATTAGAAAAAAAATCCCTTCCTTTTCCCGTTTGGCAGTGCGTCGCCCATATCGCCCTATTGAACACACCGCCCCTGGTACAGACTACCGGTACACATGTTTGCATTTCTGATTAAATTGCAGAGGTGGGACGGACAGTAGGTGAAAGTTCATATAAAAGTCTAGCTCCTTTTCTTATTATAAAGTCACATTGTAGACCAGGCCCTCATGCAGTCTTTATTTATTTTTATTTAAAAAAGCCCAAGAGCAATACAAATCCGAATAGCAAAATTTGCAGCAGGTAATATTACACACTGAGACAAAATAATTCCTTCCTTCCTGATAAACTTGAGCCAAATTCCAGAGCTCTTGACCATAATATAATTGTCTTAAGATAAATAATCAAAATTCATGCTGTAGGACTATGGCATTCAGGTTTCTTCAGATATTATACTGTAATCAGACACTGAAACACACTGGGCAAGACAAGCATACAGAGCAGCATTTGGACCGGACCGTTTAGGTTGTCATGTTTCTTTTCTTGGTCTTGTGATGAGTGATGCAAACTGCCAGTATCATCCCCACCAGACCCAGTCCAACTGCAGCTGCATGCAGATGAAAGAAGGATAGCCCGGAGGTACCAATAGACATTGCAGGCAAAGCTAAAATGAGAAGTATAGGAGGAGGGAGGCAGGGGTAGCTTTACCTGCTGATATTATGCTACATTAGGAAAATTGCATGGCTCAATTTTGTTAGTGTTGCATGCAGCATGACAGTATTTAAGTTGTAATATCATTTAGTATATAGATTTATGTTACCTTGTCCACAAGTGGTAGAAGATTCATTTATAGTTTCAAGGCCAGACACTGAAAAATAGTGACATAAATGACTTATGAGATTGGTTGATGACTAGGTGTACCACCAGTGATGATGAATATGTTTGTAAAGTTCAAAGGTCACAGTTTGAGAGACTGAACATAAGGCCTCTGAGGCAGAACGTTTTAGATGTGAGAATATTCTCTTGTGACAGATTTAACAATTAAAATGTTATATTCTAAATTGAGTCGCTGGCCAGCGCAAGTGAGATTTGGTTATGGGTGCCAAGATTAATGTGAGAATAAACATGATATTACATGGTATTTTGTGAAAAATACACGTATGTTTTTGATTAGCAAAAATCCCTTCTTACCATGAAGTCTGGTTCCTCCCCCAAGCATCATCATTTTGCCAACCTTTCCCATGCAGTAATACAATCCAAGGTCTGCATTCTCAATGGTCAGGATTTTCAATGCCAATGACCTGTTGGAAATGTCTGCCTCGAAACGAAGATTGTGTTTGTACTCATAGATTATAGTTCCACCTTTGAGACTCGCAAACAGCACAACGGCAGGAGTCTGCTCAGGATTGTGCTTCAACCAGGTTATCTCGTAATGGTAAGAGATATCACAGGGCAAAATGGCAGTATCTCCAAGCTGGATCTCTCGAAACACAGACTCCACAGACTGCCGTGGCTTGACGATGAACACTGTTTGATAGATTACAACACATTAGGCTATTTTCTATTACAGTCAAAGAAAGAAATGTGTATAATCAAATCAGGCTATTCATTAAGAAGACCCTCTAAAATTCCAATAAAATGTACTCACAAAT
The DNA here is from genome assembly GCF_964263955.1 of Coregonus lavaretus. Classification (NCBI taxonomy): domain Eukaryota; kingdom Metazoa; phylum Chordata; class Actinopteri; order Salmoniformes; family Salmonidae; genus Coregonus; species Coregonus lavaretus. The sequence goes on along the minus strand of NC_140025.1, from coordinate 26,998,888 downwards.
CATCAAGATAAACCAAAGAGATTCCATTCTCTGTGTGCTATTACTAGCAGACTTACAGGTCACTGGTTACAGGTTGCAGTCTGACAATGGACAGTTTCATGTACACTGGTAAAACCACTAGTTCCGTGAAAGTTCCACTTCCTTTCAGATGTAGACCACCTTTATAAAAAAAAAAGTGTTATCAGCCATTTGCAAACCTTCAGCGTCATACCTTGAAACACAACAAAAAACTTTCTCATAAGTGGTAGCATGCATAGTGTGATGGTTTGCTGTTGGTAAGGTGTTGTACTCTCATAGGTGAAACAACAGCTGCTTACCTCTACCTACATGTACATATTACCTCAATTACCTCAACTAATGTGCCCCCGCACATTGACTCTGTACCGGTACCCCCAGTATATAGCCTTGCTACTGTTATTTTACTGCTGCTCTTTAATTATTGTTATTTTTCTATTTTTCTTATTATTATTTATTACTTATCTCTTTTTTTTACTTAACACTTATTTTTCTTAAAACTGCATTGTTGGTTAAGGGCTTGTAAGTAAGCATTTCACTGTAAGGTCTACACCTGTTGTATCTGGCGCATGTGACAAATAACATTTGATTTGAGCTGGTGTGTTATGGACTGGTCTTGCAGGAAGCTGCGCCCACAGAGGTGTGTAGGCTGTAGGCCTAAGTGACTTTTCTCTCTCTCACTTCTGTTTACCCTGGAAACAAAACCAGCAAAAGAGCTACTGCCTTTTATTGAAACAGACAACGCCAGAGACAATGAGGAAAACAAAGATTGCGTGTTACTTTCAAATAGGCTAGGTAACGCATCTGTTGGAGTGTATTTTATTTATTTATTTTTTGTTAGGTTTTGTTGCTTTTCTATCAGTTTGATAAAATAGTTGAATTGTCTCCAAAGTCTCAATAGATGTAAATATCATTGTCATCCGTACAATAACAAAAACCTGCCATTCTATTCCCTATATAGTGCACTCCTTTTGACCAGAGCCCTATGGGGTGCTCTATAATAGGGTGACAGGGCCGCATACACAATGTCCCAAACCTTGTCCCCAGGTTACTGAAACTGGGATAAAGCCAGTTGGTGGAGAGACCACAATGTCCCTGACCCCTGAACAGCTTTTGTAAAGCTGGAATGCTATTTTTCCCCAATGGGAATTGCCTTTCTGACCAATGTCTGCGCTTGTCAAAATGCCCATGTCCACTTTTCTATTAACTTTTTTTCATGTACGTCTCTTGCTGTATTTGTGATTTTACATTGTATATTGTTTGTTATGTTTTGTTTATAATAAAATAAAAAAGCAGTGTCATAAATTGATGTATTGCTATAAAATAAAATAAGAAAGCAGCCAATCGCAAGTCTTTTACTGATGACGTAGCTAAAAAAAAAGGTCACAGTTCAATCACACATGCCAAGAGAAACAAACAACAGAACATCAACAAGGACCAGAGCGAGGTGACAGACAGCTTTTTAAGATAATCGTATTCTTATTTATAACTACAGTTTAGGTCCAACGAGACTTTTGGGAGCGACACAGCAAGGAAAGTGGAATCAGAAAACCTCGGTCCCTTAAAAGCTCACTGACTCAGTGGTCACGACGAATGAAGCTGAAGCCAGGTATATGAGCCGAGGTGAAATGCTAGGCTAGCTAACGAACGTTACCTTATCACCTGCGAGTCGTCGTAGCTAAGCAGTAAAAGTAACTAACTTAGCTAGCTAACGTTAGCTGTCAAACCGAAGTGATCACGAACCGTTACATATTAAATATATATTTCAATTTGATACAGTCAGTTTAGTCATTTAACTAGCAAAAGTGACACAACAAACTTGGTTCTCTCTTTTCTTACGACATTCCAACACAGTCTGAACTTTCACATGAGCTGGCTAGCTCTCTGACTCTGGTTCTCTCCAATAGCCGATTAAACTCAACTCTGCGATTTAATATGGAGGTGAGCGGCGACTAGTGTGGCTGTGGGCGGAAGTTTTAATAAATAACAACTGTTACTGATTTCAGCACCCAAAGAATAGCCCACAATTACACAATTGCTGGATATTCTTTGGGTGATGAAATCAGTAGCTCGTTTTTAATAACGTCGTTGTATGTGACGTCTTGGCTCGAGTCCCCCCAGACTAGTCACCGCTCAACTCCATCGTAAATCGTGGAGTTGAGTTTAGTCGGCTATCTCCAACCATGCCTGTTGACAACGCTCAACAGGATTAGCTAGCTAGCATTAGCATTGCCTTCCCTGCCCGCGGGCCCAGTAAGAAATGTTACCTTATGCATAAACTTTACCCATAAAACCGATTAGCCTGCCTAGATCCCATCTAGGTTAACGTTAGATAACGCCAGCTTCTTGTCCAACTTTGACAGTGTAGCTGCTTAGTATTTGAAACTGTCAGGCATAGCTAGCTAGCTAGTAACAACAACAACTGCGTGTTTCACATTGCTAGCTCTCGGTCGTTGTGTTTTTAATGACATATCACACATAGCTAAGCTAAAATTTCTTCCGCAGGATGGCTGGTGTTTTCGATATTGACCTGGAGTCGGAAGACCTTAGTGATGCAGAGGTGTGGATTTGTCACTTGTTGGTTGGGGATTTGAGGACATTTTTTGTTATTGAAGTAAATTAGGGTACCTAACTAACTTATTATCAGACTGTCAGATCAGGGCAGTGTTCAATGTAGTGAAGAAAACGCCCAGACAATTGCAGCTAGAATCCCCAAAACAAAATACAGTTGCTTGCGAAAGCATTCACCCCCCTTGGCATTTTTCCTATTTTGTTGCCTTACACCCCCCCGGCAGTGACCCTTCTTCACTTGTCTACAGTGAATTAATGTTGTCCCCCGTGCTCTGTAGGATGACGTTTGTGACTTCACCGTAGCAGAGACAGACCCGTAAGTGGAACTCTGAACTTAGTCACTTTGTCCACCATTCTTGCTTGAGACTATATCTTTCACTGAATCATATAAACTCACCCTCACTCATTCCCCTCTTCCTCACTCTCTCTTATCCCCCACTCTCTTAGTGTTCAGACAGAAGAGATAGAGCTGACCAGTGCCATTGTCAACAGAGACAGTGAGAGGATCGGACCAGACAGCTTTGAGCTGCTAAGTGTGCTGGGCAAGGGGGGCTATGGCAAGGTGTGTGTGTGCGTGCATCTGTGTGTGTCAGTCAACCAGTGCGTGTTTGCGTTTCTAAGAATTTCAGTTTCACAATGTACTTTGGAATACACCAAGCTCTTGATCAGAAACTCATCCCGTTTTTCATCGACCTATTTAACAATTTTATTTCTACTTGCAGGTTTTCCAGGTACGGAAAGTGCAGGGTGCACAGACGGGGAAGATATTCGCCATGAAGGTTTTAAAGAAGGTACATACGATTCCTCTTAATCAATTTTCTCAACCAAAAGAATGTTCTAAATATTGCTACGGTACCAGGGCAAAATGTAAAATCTCTAAATACACAACTGACTATCTCCTATCTCCACCTCCCTCCCTCCTTCCACCCATCCCTCTCTTTCTCTCCCTGCCAGGCGAAGATAGTGTGTAACGCCAAGGACACAGCCCACACGCGTGCAGAGCGGGAGATTCTAGAGACGGTGCGGCACCCCTTCATTGTGGACCTGCTGTACGCCTTCCAGACCGGGGGTAAACTCTACCTCATCCTGGAGTGTCTCAGTGGTGAGAGATGGAGAGGGATGGATGGGAGGAGGTAGGAAGGGAGGGAGAGGGACCTGCTGTATGCTTTCAACCTCATCCTGAAGGGAGGGAGGGAGAGAGAGGGGATCTGGGTAGGACAACCATGTCTATCTCTGAATCCTGGCACTTCAACAGACACTTTTGACCTCATGAGCGAAGGAGGAAGAGATGGGATCTGGGTAGGACAACCATGTCTATCTCTGAATCCTGGCACTTCAACAGACACTTTTGACCTCATGAGCGAAGGAGGAAGAGATGGGATCTGGGTAGGACAACCATGTCTATCTCTGAATCCTGGCACTTCAACAGACACTTGTATCGCTCGATCTCCTTAATCGTATTGTTTTTGTTTCTTTATCAGGTGGAGAACTGTTCATGCAGCTGGAGAAAGAAGGAATCTTCATGGAGGACACTGCCTGGTAAGAGAGGGAGATGCTTAGCTTCAGGTTATCATTGGGAAAGGATACAAGAGTGAGGCTGAGGCCATAAACAGCAGTGAATTTCCATGTGAACATTTGTAGAAGAGAGGAGGAGAAGAATATGAGAACAATAGCTTGACAGTATGTGTTGTGCATGCGTAAGAGGAGGAGTGTTAATAAATGTTTTCCCTCTTTGACAAGTAGTTTTTATCTGGGTGAGATCGTGCTTGCTTTGGGACACCTCCACTCAAACGGAATCATCTACCGAGACCTGAAACCAGAGAATATCATGCTGAACCACCAAGGTGTGTCTGTCTGTCTGTTACATAGAAATCAATATCAGTGAGATGAATATAGTATATATTGTTTTATAATTGATCTGCTATCCATTGGCTTATTGTTATAATTTACAATTGACACAGATATTATATCTCTGTCTTCCAGGACACATCAAGCTGACTGACTTTGGCCTGTGTAAGGAGTCCATTCATGACGGCGCAGTCACGCACACCTTCTGTGGGACCATAGAGTACATGTGAGTCTAGCACCACACTGATTTGAGATGAGGATGCTTTCTCTGAGTCAGCTGTCGCTCTCTGAAACTGCACTTTCTGTGAATGACAGTAGGGGTCGCTGTAGTATTCAGAGTTCAGATAGGACTGAGTTCACCTACAGTGAGGGGAAAAAAGTATTTGATCCCCTGCTGATTTTGTACATTTGCCCACTGACAAAGAAATGATCAGTCTATAATTTTAATGGTAGGTTTATTTGAACAGTGAGAGACAGAATAACAACAAAAAAATCCAGAAAAACACATGTCTAAAATGTTATAAATTGATTTGCATTTTAACGAGGGAAATAAGTATTTGACCCCCTCTCAATCAGAAAGATTTCTGGCTCCCAGGTGTCTTTTATACAGGTAACGAGCTGAGATTATGAGCACACTCTTAAAGGGAGTGCTCCTAATCTCAGTTTGTTACCTGTAAAAAGACACCTGTCCACAGAAGCAATCAATCAATCAGATTCCAAACTCTCCACAATGGCCAAGACCAAAGAGCTCTCCAAGGATGTCAGGGACAAGATTGTAGACCTACACAAGGCTGGAATGGGCTACAAGACCATCGCCAAGCAGCTTGGTGAGAAGGTGACAACAGTTGGTGCGATTATTCGCAAATGGAAGAAACACAAAAGAACTGTCAATCTCCCTCGGTCTGGGGTTCCATGCAAGATCTCACCTCGTGGAGTTGCAATGATCATGAGAACGGTGAGGAATCAGCCCAGAACTACACTGGAGGATCTTGTCAATGATCTCAAGGCAGCTGGGACCATAGTCACCAAGAAAACAATTGGTAACACACTACGCCGTGAAGGACTGAAATCCTGCAAGGTCCCCCTGCTCAAGAAAGCACATATACATGCCCGTCTGAAGTTTGCCAATGAACATCTGAATGATTCAGAGAAGAACTGGGTGAAAGTGTTGTGATCAGATGAGACCAAAATTGAGCTCTTTGGCATCAACTCAACTCGCTGTGTTTGGAGGAGGAGGAATGCTGCCTATGACCCCAAGAACACCATCCCCACCGTCAAACATGGAGGTGGAAACATTAAGGTGGAAACATTAAGCATCAAAGGGACGATGGACGGGGCCATGTACCTTAAAATCTTGGGTCAGAACCTCCTTCCCTCAGCCAGGGCATTGAAAATGGGTCATGGATGGGTATTCCAGCATGACAATGACCCAAAACACACGGCCAAGGCAACAAAGGAGTGGCTCAAGAAGAAGCACATTAAGATCCTGGAGTGGCCTAGCCAGTCTCCAGACCTTAATCCCATGGAAAATCTGTGGAGGGAGCTGAAGGTTCGAGTTGCCAAACGTCAGCCTCGAAACCTTAATGACTTGGAGAAGATCTGCAAAGAGGAGTGGGACAAAATCCCTCCTGAGATGTGTGCAAACCTGGTGGCCAACTACAAGAAACGTCTGACCTCTGTGATTGCCAACAAGGGTTTTGCCACTAAGTACTAAGTCATGTTTTGCAGAGGGGTCAAATACTTATTTCCCTCATTAAAATACAAATCAATTTATAACATTTTATACATGCGTTTTTCTGGATTTCTTTGTTGTTATTCTGTCTCACTGTTCAAATAAACCTACCGTTAAATTTATAGACTGATCATTTCTTTGTCAGTGGGCAAACGTACAAAATCAGCAGGGGATCAAATACTTTTTTCCTTCACTGTAACTGGTTCTAGTACAATTCTCCCCCTCCTCCCCGAAGTCGTGTGGATTTAAAACCGTTACATTTGTCCATGGGCTGCATGGCCTAGTGTGACATTTCCACCATATTCCTTACACTAACCACGTTTTTATCCACAGTTGCTATGCGAGTAAAGTCATACAGTATAATACAAATAATCACGACGGCTATAATGGTACAATTTTATAAATGCTGACAGATAATTTGTTTGTTCGACATGGTGGGATCTTTTTCTGTCTGTAAAATTAATTATACGAGAAATGGCAGTGGAAATGCCTTTATGTGCAAATATTGATATAATAACCATCATATGGTTATTGAAAATGTAATGGTGTGTGGTCCTCCCACTACGACTCCTAAAAACCATGCAGTTTATTAGGCTACAGATGAAATGACTTATGAGGAACTTCACAGGGTGGTGAAAGTGCACAGTGATCTTGATGCTCCTTTCCAATAAATATAGAGAGTCTGATTCTGGTGACATGATGATCAATGCTTGACTGCCGTTTGACAAATACAAATATTCTCGATGTGATCCATAATATAATCTCATCATGTAGACTAGCCTATTTACACAGCCTACCTGCACTATAGGCCTGTGAGCGCATGTGCCAAGACCAGAGTAGGCACATTTGCAGTTTTTATGACAAAACTGTCGGTAGAGTTGAAAATGCTGTGGCAACACATTGAACTTTAGATTTTAATTCGGTACATGAAAACGTAAGCAAAAAATGACTTTTTGTGCACTACGTCATCACATACTGATTTGGTAGAGTCCGTGCATATTTTCTTTAAGCAGACTATTCGCATGAAAATCTGTCGCCAATTGGATAGAAACCTAGCAACTGACTGGTATCAGTCCATTCTCTTTCAATCCATGAAAGGGAGTGAAAAGTGCACACTTCTAGGAGAAGGTTGAAAATCGGATCACAGCAAATCTTTTCGACTCTTCTACTGAAGTGTCTCTTCCCTGCGCTCTCTATCCCTGCACTCTTTTCCCCCTCTTTCTTACATTTTCTCTCACTCCATCTCGCTCTCTCTCAGGGCACCAGAGATTCTGACGCGTACAGGACACAACCGGGCGGTGGACTGGTGGAGTCTTGGTGCCCTGATGTATGACATGATGACGGGCTCGGTGAGAGACGGAGAGAAAGAGAGAGAGAGGGGGAGTGAGCGGGAGAGAGAGAAAGAGAGGGGAGGGGGGGGGGAGGAAGTGAGCGGGAGAGAGAGAAAGAGAGGAGGGATGGGGTGTAGGATGAGAAAAAGAGGAGAGCAAGAGAAAAAGAGGAGAGCGAGAGTTTTAGAGAAGAAATGGGAAGGATGCGCCTACAGTGCATTGGGAAAGTGTTCAGACCCCTCAACTCTTCCCACATTTTATTACGTTACAGCCTTATTCGAAAATTGATTAAATTGTTATTTTTTGTCATCAATCTACAGATATACCCCATAATGAAAAAGCAAAAACAGGTTTAGACATTTTTGCAAATGTATTAAAAATAAAAAAACGGAAATATATTACATTTACGTAACTATTCAGACCCTTTACTCAGTGCTTTGTTGAAGCACCTTTGGCAGCGATTACAGACTCGAGTCTTGGCACACCTGTATTTGGGGAGTTTCTCCCATTCTTCTCTGCAGAGCCTCTCAAGCTCTGTCAGGTTGGATGTGGAGCGTCGCTGCACAGCTGTTTTCAGGTCTCTCCAGAGATGTTCGACCGGGTTCAATTCCGGGCTCTGGCTGGGCCACTCTAGGACGTTCAGAGACTTGTCCCGAAGCCACTCCTGCATTGTCTTGGCTGTGTGCTTAGGGTTGTTGTCCTGTTGGACGGTGAACCTTCGCCCCAGTCTGAGGTCCTGAGCGCTCTGGAGCAGGTTTTCATTAACGATCTCTCTGTACTTGGCACGTTCATCTTTCCCTCATTACTTACTAGTCTCCCAGTCCCTGCCGCAGAGATGGTTGTCATTCTGGAAGGTTCTACCCATCTCCACAGAGGAACTCTGGTGCTCTGTCAGAGTCACCATTGGGTTCTTGGTCACCTCCCTGACCAAGGCCCTTCTCCCCTGATTGCTCAGTTTAGCCTGGCGGACAGCTCTAGGAAGTGTCTTGGTGGTTACAAACGTCTTCCATTTAAGAATGATGGAGGCTACTGTGTTCTTGGGGACATTCAATGCTGCAGAAATGTTTTGGTACCCTTCCCCAGATTTGTGCCTCGACACAATCTTGTCTCGGACCTCTGCGGACAATTCCTTTTACCTCATGACTTGTTTTTTGCTCTGACATGCACTGTCAACTGTGGGACCGTATATAGACAGGTGTGTGCCTTGCCAAATTATGTCCAATCAATTTAATTTACCACAGGTGGACTCCAATCAAGTTGTAGAAACATCTCAAGGATGATCAATGGAAACAGGATGTACCTGAGCTCAATTTTGAGTCTCATAGCAAAGGGTCTGAATACTTATGTAAATAAGGTATTTCTGTTTTTAATACATTTGCAATTATTTATAAAAACCTGTTTTCACTTTGTCATTATGGGGTATTGTGTGTAGATTGATGAGGAAAACAATTAATTGAATCCATTTTACAATAAGGCTGTAACGTAACAAAATGTGGAAAAAGTATAGGGGTCTGAATACTTTCTGAATGAATGAATGAAGGAATAATTATTGGGATAATTATTGATTTTGATTAGGAATGTTAAGTACAGTAAGCCACTATTATAAACCAATTGGATAGCATTTGAAAGACGTTTGACTCAAACCTCTGTTCTTCTTGCCTCTCCCTGTCTCTCCCCCGTAGCCTCCGTTCACTGCTGAGAACAGGAAGAAGACCATTGATAAGATCTTGAAGTGTAAACTCAACCTACCGCCCTACCTCACACTAGACGCCCGAGACATGATCAAAAAGGTAAAGACACCCACCCCTCCCCATCTCGTTAGGTTTAAGAACAGTTATCATCCTAAGAATAGAGGTCAAGACTCAATCTCTTTCTCTATCATTCTGTCCTTCTCTCTTTCACCCACTGTCCTACTCTCTCTACATCTCTTTTTCTCTCTCTCTCTCTACATCTATTTTTCGCTCTTTCTCCATCTCTTTTTCTCTCTTTTCTTCCATCTTTGTCTCCATCTCTTTTTCTCTCTTTCACATCTTTCTCTCTCTTTCTCATCTATTTTTCTCTATCTCTCTCTCTCTCTTTCCATCTCTTTTTCGCTCGCTCTCTATCTCTCTCTTTTTCTCTCTCCTTTTCTCTCGCTTTTTCTCTCTCTTTCTCTCTCTCTCTCTCCTTTCTGTAGCTGCTGAAGAAGAGTCCTTCTCAGAGGCTAGGCTCCAGTGCGGCAGACTGTAAAGACATACAGGTGATAGACACACACGTCTCCCGTTCACTCCACTCTCCACATCTCTCTTTGTTTTCTATTGACACCATAAAGCATTGTAATAGGCTTGGGATCAATTCAGGAAGTAAACAGACATTTCTACCTCCTCGAATTGACTGAAATGAAATTGACCCTAACCCTGCTTTGTTATGATCAGTGCTTAAAGTGATAGCAATTGAACCAAATCCAATAGCGCACTGTACAGGGATGGATTCTAAGTGCAGCGTTTTTCTGCTGGTTTTACAGAAGCATCTCTTCTTCAGACACATCAACTGGGACGACCTCCTGAATAAGAGGTGTGAGCCGCCCTACAAGCCATGCCTGGTACGACCCACTATTCTACTGTCACTCTTTCAACAGCACCTTTTATTCAACAGCTAAAATATCAAATCTGTGCTGGGTCTTTTTAAATAATTGAGGAGGTACCTGTAAAGTTGAAACTGTGGCATCCCACTCTATGAGCATGGTTTACATGCACATTATAATATGATTATTGTGGATAGTCAAATTAATATAATAGTTCGTTTAAAACGTTCACATGCTTTGCAAGTAGAACGATCGCCTATCAAAATAAACGTTCTACCACAGCGACCATGTTATTTTTGGAAGTCTATTCGATTCTGAGTTCGGACATATAACGTTTGTATGTGAAAACAATTTTATAAGACGCATACATTGTTTTTCCAAACTCACTTCAGTCGCGCATTAGACGGAGGCTTGCGCTGCTGGCACATGCGCAGATCAAATGCACAGCTGGAATGCCAATTAATTCTAAAGAATGATCAGAAAAGCAGGTGTTTTAATCGGCGTATGCTTACTTCGATTTTGACCTTATGCCGATTTAAGATAAGCAGAGTTTAGTGTTTACATGACTACTGCCATACTCGGCCTACTGCCATAATCAGTTGAATATCTAATTATTAGAGTGCACATAAACATACTCTATCTCCCCACATTTATTTATCTTCTCCCACCATTTCTCTCTCTCTCCATTCAACCCCTGCCTCCTCTCTTTTTGTCCTCTCTTCACCCTCTGTAGCAGTCGGATGAGGACGTGAGTCAGTTTGACACGAGGTTCACCAAGCAGACTCCGGTGGACAGTCCTGACGACTCCACAATCAGCCACCAGCACGAACACGCCTTCGCTGTGAGACGATTATGTTTGATATTTTAGTCGTTTAACAGACGCTCTTATCCAGAGCGACTTACAGTAGTGAGTGAAAACTTTTTTCATACTGGTCACACATGGGATTCGAATCCAGAACCCTGGCATTGCAAGCGCCATGCTCTACCAACTGAGCCACACGGGACCACGATTACCTCTTCATCCACCTGTTCACCACTCCGTCTCTCTCCATTTGCTCCCTTCATCTTTTCCCTCAGTCATTTTCCTCCTCCTTTCACCTCCTCTCTCTGTCATGGGTTCACTCTTTCTTCTCAACCTCACACATGGGTCATGTTCATTTGGCACTAAATGGAACAAAATGGACTGAAGCAGGGAGGGGCTACCTGGACTAGTCCAATAAGAAAAGGTTGTTTTCGTTTTAAAACAGTTTCAGTTGCCAGTATTATTGAACACGACCCTGTTCTCACCTGTGACAAAACACCTCTTATTCTGGTCTTTCCCCACAAAATAGAGTAGTGGAAGTGTTGCTAGAATGACTAGTCTACCTATATCATTAATGGCTGGTATTGTTGTTGTTTTCTGTCAGGGTTTTACCTATGTGGCTCCCTCTGTGTTGGAGAGTCTGAAGGAGGGCTTCTCCTTTGAGCCACGGACACGTCCTGTACGCAGACACAACAGCAGCCCACGTACCCCCATCAGGTGACACACACACATATATACACGGGAATACACTCACAAATGTATTTATTTGGACTGATGCTAAATCTTTTTTAATTTGACTCTATACTCCAGCATTTTGGATTTGCGATCAAATGTTTCACAGTACAGAATGCCACCTTTTATTTGAGGGTATTTTCACACATCTGTTTTACCGTTTAGTCTCCCCTTTTGAACATGTATTTGGACAAATTCACTTAGTGTATTAATGTAGTCAACATTTTAGTATTTGGTCCCATATCTCTAGGTACAGTATCTACAGCTAGAGGCACAAAGATCATACAGTGCCTTCAGAAAGTATTCACACCCCATGACTTATTCCACATTTTGTTGTTACACTCTGAATTCAAAATTGATTAAATCATTTTACAAAATTGACAATATTCTTAAAATAATTATTCAAGCTCTGTCAAGTTGGTTGTTGGTCATTGCTAGACAGCCACTTTCCAGTCTTGCCATAGATTTCCAAGTAGATTTAAGTCAAAACTGTAATTAGGCCACTCAGGAACATTCACTGTCTTCTTGGTAAGCAACTCCAGTGTAGATTTGGCCTTGTATTTTAGGTTATTGTCCTGCTGAAAGGTGAATTTGTCTCCCAGTGTCTGTTGGAAAGCTGACAGAACCAGGTTTTCCTCTAGGATTTTGCCTGTGCTTAGCTCTATTCTGTTTATTTTTATCCCAAAAAAACTCCCTAGTCCTCGCTGATGACGAGTATACCCATAACATGATGCAGCCACCACCATGCTTGAAAATATGAAGAGTGGTACTCAGTCATGTGTTGTTGGATTTGCCCCAAAGATAACGCTTTGTATTCAGGACATAAAGTTAATTTCTTTGCAACATTTTTTGCAGTTTTACTTTAGTGCCTTCATTTTCAATTAATTTGTAAAAATATCTCAACATAATTCCACTTTGAAATGATGGGGTATTGTGTGTAGGCCAGTGACACAATCTCTATATACTACATTTTAAATTCAGGCTGTAACACAACAACATTTGGGAAATGTCAAGGGGTGTGAATGCTTTCTGAAGGCACTGTACCCCCAGAACATGCTAACCTCTCACCATTACCAACAACAATAAGGTTGGCATTTTTGGCGGGGGGTATGATATTTATGCCTCTAACTTTCTCACTCATCATTATCCATAATCGTGGTAGCATCCACATCAATGTAGACGTGTTCAGAAACATATTCTATTCTTGTTTAATATAAAAGTGACTCCAAAATGACACTGTTATTTAACATTCATTTCTATAGAGCACAACATGATCCGAAACACAACCAAAACCAAACTGCAAATGCATCCAATAAGTTTGTAGAGTTACAAGCTTAATGTAGTCATTGTGGGATAGGAATATGGGGCCAAATACTAAACTTTTGACTACTTTAATACACTATAAGTGAATTTGTCCAAATACTTACACCTTCAAATGGGGGTGGCTAGATACTTAAAGTGCTTTCATTTCCAAACGGTAAAACAGATGTGTATGAAAATACCCTCAAATTAAATGAATGTCACCTCATATGAAACATTTGATCTCATATCAAAAATGCTGCCGTGTAGAGCCAAATTAAAAGATTTAGCTTCACTGTCCAAATAAATACTTAGGGGAGTGTGTGCATACACACACACACACACACACACACACACACATATATACATGCACACTGTACATACACACACCTCAACCCCACCCCATGTAGATGTGATTATTAATATATGTTTTTCCCTCTGCCCTTATCTAATGTCTCTCTCCCTCCCCTTTTCTTTCTATGATGTTTCTTATTCTCTCTCCGCAGTCCTATTAAGTTCTCTCTCGCCGGGCCATTCGCCAAGTCCAGAGGAGGAGCAGGGGGAGGAGAGAGCGAGTCTGACCTTCTCTCCCAGACCTCGTTCCGTCTCCCGCCAACACCCCCGCCCACCGACAATGGCGCCACGCAGCCAATCAGCACACCCGGCCGGAACAAGAAGCAGAAGGATAACCGGAGATGAACTGGAGTAGGCGGAGTCGGGAGGAGTCCGACCTTTTGGCCGCGTTCCAGGCTGACTACTTTTCAGTCGTGCCGCATGCATCCACCAATAGCTGATTGCCACGTCATCGACAGTGGGCGCTGGTTGCTGTATCATACGATGTGTTTAGCTGATATGTTTAAGACCTATCCAGGTGTTGTGAGATCTGGCAGACGACTGCTATGTAGTCAGTCTGGATCGCGACCGTTCTCAGGGGGCCCTGTGTTTCTCACAGGCTGGGTCCCAAACCCCATACTGCACACTTGCTCCCTTCCCCCTATACCCTCGTTGACTCATTCCTTTGAGATCTGAAATGGGGTGAGCTTAGTGATCAGCTGAAGAGCTACAGGGTGTGCAGATTTTTGTTCCAGCCAAGCACTAACACCTGATTCAGCTCATGGTCTTGATGATTAGTTTAGTAGAATCAGGTGTGTTAGTGCTGGGCTGGTAACCACCTCTACCTACCAGGGTTGTGACTAGAGGGAGTATAGCTACAACCGGACGTGACTTTTCGTAGCGGGTTAGGAGTGCATTTAAGCTAACCCTAACCCTTTTCTTAACCTTAACCTAAGTCTCCTAACCTGCCACGTTAATGATCCTAACCTGCTGCAATAAAGTAACTTCCGGTCGTAGCTGTACTCCCTCTAGTCAGAACCACCTACCAGTGGTAGGGTCAATATCTGTTTACTCCCTGAATTGACTTGAAATGGAATTGACCCCAACCTTGCCTATGCTACCAGAGGGCCAGCCACTGCTTTTACATGTCCAGTTGTCACAGCTACAAAGGGAAGTCAACAAGGGTTTAGGGAACGGGTCGAGTTATCAGTTTGGGATCCAGCCACTTCACTTGACATTTCTCTCAACTTGCCACATAAGCAAAGAGAATACCAACTACTGCCAAAGCATTTGACATTGCCATTATCAAAATGTTAAAGGTCGACTTTGGCAGAAAATAACAGCTTTAAACTGTAGAACTGATCAATGCACCATCATACCAGGTTATTTAATGCTTTAAAAAAATACAAATAAATGGATGAATAAGATATTTGGTTACAGAAGTGCCATTTGTTACTGATCTCTACAGCTTCCGTCCAAAAGCAAATCATGTGAAATGAAATCCACACGTACTGGAGGAGTTACTGGCTAGCTACATTGGCTAGCGTAGCTAACGAACTAGCAACGTCGGTCGAAGCGCGGATGACCAGAATGACACATCGATGAACCACCAGAGGCACACCTCATTTCTGTTTGAAAATTGAGAAAGAGGCGGAGTTGGACTGTATTTCGTGCCCAAAGTCGACCTTTAAATGGCACATTTTAGCCTAGTGATCATTGTCATAACGCAGAAATGAAAGTATTGAATGATGCACATTTCCAAAAACACTGTATAAAACAGACACTCAGCTAAAGATAATCTTTAATGTAATAAAAATAAGAGTATTTTTGATTATGAAAACGACCGCATTTCTACATAAGCTTGTATTACAGCTGTGAAGCAATCCGACTCGTATGTATGAGTCCTATGTGTGAAGTGATGTTGAATTAGCCTTTTATTTTAAACATGCACTCATACCATAACGTTACTCATATCACATAGAACCACAGATCTACAGAGTTCTAGCAAACTATTGTACATGTGGGCAGACCTGGGTTCAAATAGTATTTGTTTTCTTCCAAAAACTTTAGCTCGGCTTGATTGAGCTTGTCTGGCGCAGTGGGACCAATGGAATAGTCCCAAAAGTCCAAACTCCGCCCATCTGGCACACCAGTCAGGCTCAATCAAATGATCAACGGTTTTGTAAGAAAATTGATACTATTTGATTTTGAACCCAGGTCTGGTGCCAACATGGCACCCATTCACATTGTTCAACTGAAACAGTTTTCAGAACTCTGTTTATCCATGGCTCTTTCATCAACCATCCTGTCTTACTATTGTGAGAACTAGCTTTGGAAAACACAAGACCTCTATCTATAAATCTTTGACAGTCATATATTTGGGTCTGGGGGGGAAATAATATTTACAAATGTATATTTTAAAAATAGTATTATTTAATGGACTGATTACATGTTCTGGATCAGTGGAATGTTTTGAGGTTTTCTTTTATTTTCTCCGGCTAATGCGGTTTTGAGGAGGATAGGGTTGCAGAATCCTGAAGAATAAAGACATATTGAATGTCAATGGACTCTGTGGTATTAATGTGCTATTAATTGTGGTTTAATGCAATGTCTGGCTCTGTCTGCTCAGTCTGTCTGTCTGTCACAGGAATTGAACAACAACCTCCATAGTCCAGAGGTAATGTAGGATATATTTCCCTAAATGTGGGCAGTTGACCTGTGGGTCAGTCCTAATAATTAGTAGTTAATTCTAACACATTTAGTAATAAACAATCGCTGAAAACTTTATCTCTTGCACACATATGGTTGCGGCCAAATACACTGAGTATACCAAACATTAGGAACATCTTCCTAATATTCAGTTGCACCCCCCACCCCCCCTTTTTCCCTCAGAACAACCTCTATTTGTCGGGGCATGGACTCTACAAGGTGTTGAAAGTGTTCCACAGGGATGCTGGCCCATGTCGACTCCAATGCTTCCCACAATTGTGCCAAGCTGGCTGAATGTCCATTCGGTGGAGGTCCATTCTTGATAGACACGGGAAATTGTTGAGCGTGAAAAACCCAGCAGTGTTGCAGTTCTTGACACAAACCGATGCATCTGTCACCTACTACCATGCCCTGTTCAAAGGCACTTAAATATTTTGTCTTACCCATTCACCCTCTGAATGCCACACATACACAATCCATGTCTCAATTGTCTCAAGGCTTAAAAAGTATTATTTAACCTGTCGCCTCCCCTTCATCTACACTAATTGAAGTGGATTTAACAAGTGACATCAATATGGGATCATAGCTTTCACCTGGTCAGTCTGTTGTGGAAAGAGCAGGTGTTCTTAATGTTTTGTAATATTGTTTTGTATATTCGCGCCCTTGCACTTTTTCAATGGGGGTCAATGGAGCAGAATGTTCTGTTTTCTCTTTACTAAACTGATTGAATGGATATTTTTACCCAGTTGGCACCTGCAACTTACCACAGGTTAGATAAATTACACATAAACAAGAATCACTTGCCTCCAACCAAATTAATTTTAATTTAGAATAAATTAGTCCAGGACATTTTCGACTTTGAAGTGACAAATTTCAATATCAGTTATTTTATTTATTTTGGGTCAGGTGCAGTTGTAAGTCAAACGTGAACACAGTTATTTTAGAATAAATAGTGAAACGTGTAAAAGGCGCCAATATATTTGGCCGCATCTGTAATATAAATTATAAGCAGGAATCTATTAGGGGGTCCGTCAGTTTATTTAAAACACAAATGTAACAGGGATTACCAAAAAACTATATTTGGCTGAAATTAACATTGACACGCTTATATGAAAGAATATACTCCAATAGTAAGAGTGAATTGTGTCACAATTAACATCTTTAACACTTCTCTTGCTATTTCATCCCACCCTCCCCATCACCAGTTTAACCCCTTCCTCCCTCTTCCCTTAGAGTGCTGTGAGGTCACAAGTCTCCCCCTCGCTTTTTTCCTCACCGGGGATTTCCCCTGTTCGCTCTTCTTCACCACCCTCCTTCCTTCCATCAGTCCTCTCTCCTTTCATGTCATCCTGGCCTCCCTCGCTCCCACTCTTCCTCTTCACCGCCACCTCCTCCTTTTTCTCCTCATCCTCTAAGTTCTTGGCTCTCTCGCTGAGGTCAATCCCATCTAAACTGGAGTAGTCGTCTGAGGAATCTCCTTCATCCTCATCCCTCTGTCCCCCTCTCACTCCGACAGCAGCCTCTCCATCTCCGCCCTTCCCCTCCTCCTCCCCCTCTTCCTCCACCACTGTCTTCCCAGGCCAGAGGCGGAGGCCCAGCCCATCCTCCAGGCTTCTAACACCGCCCCTCATGCGCTCTCTGATGCCCAATAACAGCCGAGGTGCGGAGCTGTCCTGGCCTGAGTGGCGGGTGTTCCACTTGTAGAAGAGTAGCACGATAATCAGTAGGAGAAGAATTATGGGAATTAGGACCACGACCACGATGGACCCCGTACTTAACTGACCAGATGGGCGTTGATTAGGGGATGGAGGGGTTGAGATGGTGGGGGGGGTCTTGGGAAGAGAGATAGGGTTTGTCGGTGGGGGTGGTGTGGTATTTTCAGTCTGCTGGGTTGGGCTACCTGATGTTGCAGATGTCTGAATCCCTGTGGATGTGGGTGTACCATTCGGGGAGTCTGTTGTCATGACAGAATGATCACCATGCATTCCTCTGTCATGCTTCTCAGGTGTGGATTGGTCAGTGGAGATGCTGGAATCATTCAGAAGTCCATCTCTCACGCTCGTATTTTCAGTTAGTGTGTCATTGAAGAAAGTTCCATTAGGGGCAGGCATGGCTTCATGGACGAAGATCAGGAGGACCAGACAGAGCATGCTCAGGGCCAGGGTGATATCGGCCTTCATTGTGACTGAGAGAGAGAGAGACAGAGATAAATGGATGATAAGGTAATGTCAGCCTAACATGGTGGGTGATGGGAGGAAATGTAACATAGGCCTAAATGACTCATATGAGGTGGTGAATGAGAACAAGAAACAGAACACTAAAGTAGGTTAGAACTTATTTGCTATATTATGTGTACAATAAAAGGGACTTAAATTGATTAAAATAATATTTATTATTATGTTAAGATTTATTTCATGCAACGGAAAAACAAAGGTGTGCTAGCACGCACACACACGCATGCATGCACTGACACACACACACACAGGAAATGGCGGTGTGCTCCAGAAGCTGCTGTGATACACCGGTGTTAACAGGAACTAAAGACTACTTGTGGCAGAGCCACCTATCCTGCATCCTCCCTCATTTTGAACCACCATTTGACAACGCATGCAACTAGCAGAAGAAGTGCATGAGAGGAAAAAGAACACCGTCTAAACATATACATTACTATCGCAGATTCAAAATGGCTGAATTTGCACTTCTAAGAAAGCAGAAACACTAAATAATTTCAGATTTAGACCATTGCAAAGCCTTCTAACCTTCTCTACATTCCTGAACAACAGCAAACACATAAGAGGTCAATAACCACTGTATGGCCAATTCACTCTATTCCACTCAATTCAAGTAATTAAGCAGAACTATAGACTATATAACACCATCTGTTCTCTCTGAGTATAATCTTTGTAGTGCTTCATTGGCTGAGTTGTGTGGTGGTCGCCAGGCCCACATAGAACTATTAGGAACCAACACTCAAACCAGCATTAATTTCTAAAACTGACAACTGATTGTGTCTGTGCATTGTTCCAACTGATAAAACAAATAAAGTTGGATTGGATTGGAATGACTATGTCCATCCTCAGGAGTCTGAATCCTCTTGAACACATACTCTTGAACAAACTTTTGAACAAAACTTAAATGATGAAGATAACGGTTTGCTTGGTCAATTCTCAATAGTGAAAAACAGGAAGCAAGAACATCAATGGAAATATTAAGTCATGCTTAATTAGGAAGTGGTATACAGAATGAGAAAATAAGAAATCAAGTGTGGTCACAACGTTTTGAAGTGGTGTGGCCAAGAGGGGAGGGGGCGAAACGTGTGGACATTGGGAGGAGATGTAGAGTTGGACAGCAGAGAAAATGAGAGGATGGAGAGATTTGGGGAAAGGATCAACAACAAAGGCAGAGAGAAAGACAGAAGGAGGTCAGAGTGATCAGAAATCATCAAATATGAATAAGAAACCAATGAATTATCAAATTAATAAACATGATATAAAATCAAAAGCGTTCAACTTACCTGATCAATGTGATCGATCGATTCTGAAGCTGACAGAAATAAAACTGGATGAATGAGATGGGAAGAAAATATTGAAAGAGCAAGAGGGGGCTCTTGCATATGCTTTTGAAAATCAGTTAGAGAGAAAACAAAGAACAGAACAGGGAGGAAGGGAAGGTGGGTGGGGTAAGACCAGTGGTGGAAAAAGTACCCAATTGTCATACTTGAGTAAAAGTATAGATACCTTAATAGAAAGTTACTCAAGTAAAAGTGAAAGTCATCCAGTAAAATACTACTTGAGTAAAAGTCTAAAAGTATTTGGTTTTAGATATACTTAAGTATCAAAAGAAAATGTAATTGCTAAAATATACTTAAGTATCAAAAGTAAAAGTAAAAGTATAAGCAGACGGCAAAATGTATTGTTTTTAAAACGTATGGATAGCCAGGGGCATACTCCAACACTCAGACATTATTTACAAAAGATGCATTTGTGTTTAGTGAGTCCGCCAGGCAAGAGGCAGTAGGAATGACCACGTGTTCTCTTGATAAGTGCTTGAATTTGACAATTTTCCTGTCCTGCTATGCATTCAAAAATGTATCAAGTACTTTTGGTTGTCAGGGAAAATGTATGGAGTAAAAAGTACAATATTGTCTTTAGGAATGTAGTGAAGTAAAAGTAAAAGTTGCAAAAAATATAAATAGTAAAGTAAAGTACAGATACCCCAAAAAACTACTTAAGTAGTATTTTAAAGTATTTTTTTTTGTGTGTGAAACTGCATAGAGAGGAAAAGAGAAAGAGATGGTTCAGATAAGTGATTAAAAAAAAGGTAGACAGGATTACTGGATATGGCAGATGAACATACTGTGTGAGAGAGAGAGAGAGAGAGAGAGAGAGAGAGAGAGAGAGAGAATGTGAATGGATATGAATATAGTTTATCAGCCAGGTGAAAATGAGTGGATGAACTGACAGCAGATTATTGGTTTGATTAAACACGTTTATTGGTTTAATTTCAGAATGTGATCTTTGACCTTGTTATAATGGGTAATGTGGTGGTGAGAGGAGGAGAGTGTGTGTGTGTGAAGATCATTCATTGTTTTGTTATGACACAATGGAAAAAGTGAGGCACGACTAAGTGAATAATAAATTATTGAATAGGATATTACATGTTCAATGATTCTGACAATTGGAAAGCAGTGAACAGTTGTTTCACTACTCATTAATGTTTCACAGTGCTTCACACAGTACAGTCCAGCTGCCACCTGGTGGCATTCCTGGCTGATTACATTGCAGACGCTTGCCAGCTAACCACATCATATGTTATAGCTATCTGGTGCCCGACTGCAGAGTCGATGACGTAGCACGCAACTATTGGTTGATGCGCACAACGTGTGAGTAGGGGAACTCAACCCATATGATATAGCAATCTGATGCAACCATTAGTTGATGCAATGCAACGTCTTTAAGAACTCAACCTACATCTTAATGAACAGAGAGATTGTAGATGAATAGACTACGCCTCTCCTATGTGTGTGTGGACAGACAAAATGACCGTAAGTCAAAAGCAGCCTTTTTTTTTTACCTTTATTTAACTAGGCAAGTCAGTTAAGAACAAATTCTTATTTACAATGACGGCCTACCCCGGCCAAACCCTCCCCTAACCCGGACGACGCTGAGCCAATTGTGCGCAGCCCTATGTGACTCCCGATCACGGCCAGTTGTGAGTTGTAAAATATGAATTAAATAAAAGATTAATGGTAGTAATCAAGAAGAGAGAATTTGAGCTTTAAAGCCATGTGATACAGATGTTTCCTTGTATTTCTATTTTTCTATTCTACATAATATAACAGCTATTTCACTAAAAACGACCTGTTGTGAAAAAGTACTTGTTATTTAAAAAGGCATTATTACTGATGCCTGTTTAGGTTTGAAATACATTTAGCCTTAAATTGCGGCACTAAGCTAATATTTCCACATGAGGTTTCACTAAATTAAAGGGGAAGAACAGTAGTTTACAGATTAATGTTAGATGGTTCCTCACCCTGAAAGTAGTCTATAGGCTGGGAGAAAATGTAATCCATGGTTCAGTTTTCATTAAACAGCCATTACAAACATCAGCTAACTTTAGTCACCGCTAGCTAAAAATCTATATGGGAGGAAGAGGGGTATGCGGCACATGTTAAAAATGTTAGGGCTAAATAAACTGAAATCAACTCAATTTCAACACCATCATTAAGTTTGCCGACAACACAACAGTGGTCAAATCGGAGGGCCTGTTGTCTGGACCTCTGGCAGTCTTCTCTGTGTATATCAATGATGTCGAAAAAACATCCTCTGGTTCGCCCCGGTTAGGAATAGCCCTCGACTTCTCTACATTGGTATCATAAGTGGGATGGAGAGCATGTACGAAGCAGGCGAGAGGAACTTCCAGGATTGAAGCGTGAGGATGCAGTCTCCGAATGAAGGGTCCTAGTGAGTCAAGGGGTGACGACTATCCCCACCCAGTCGGGCCTACCCATAGAGATATATAGAGGATTCATCTTTATAACTGTGCCATTATAGCATCTGTGACAGCATGGGCAGCGCCACTGAATCCCCACCCAGTTCTTTAAAATGATGGCAGCATGGTGGAAGCCCTCAATGGCAATGTCCAAGCTAACACAGGTTATATCCATGATGAGTCCTCTATCCATCTCTATGGGTCTACCCCTGACTTCGCTGAAATATACTAATGGTTATAACTTATAATACGTCTAAATTTACTCCCAGACAGGACCACTCCTACTTTCTACGACGATGAGGGGATTTGATCAAGCTGGCCCAAATTGCACTGTTCTATGGCCCGCCACGTGACCGGGCAAATCATGCTCAAATCAAACTGTAATCTGCGCCGCTTGGTCATATGCAGGGAGTTCGATTAAGTGCACAAGGCTATGGCCCGTGAAGTGAACTGCAAAAGCGCCCTTCTCAAATGAACAGTAATCCACAGTTGCGCAAATGCGCATTCATCAGTTTTGTTGTTAAGAAACCCAACCGTCTAGGCAGCATGATTAGTGTAATGACGCTCCAGGAGAGTGAGGATCCATTTGCAGTTTTATTACAATCTTGGTCGTACAAACAGGGTCAATCGCCAGCAGACACAACAGTAGGGATAAGGCAACTCGTAATCCAGGTACAGGCATAAGGTCAGGGCAGGCAGCAAGCTACAACAATCAGTCCAGTAAAGAATATAGTCCAAGGCAGACAGCAAAGAATCAAGGAGGGAAAAACAGTCCAGAGTAAATCCACGGGCAGACAGACACAGGCGAAAACGCTCAGAAATGATCACCAGGGCTAACAAGACTTCGCAAAGAGAGAGAGTTAGAGAGCACCTAAATAGTCTACTGATGGGAGTCAGGTGCAACGGTAATCAGAGCCAGGTATGTGGGAAATGAAGTTCAGGGGTTTAATACTCAGGAGAGGGTTCCCTCTGGTGGTGAGCAG
The DNA here is from genome assembly GCF_964263955.1 of Coregonus lavaretus. Classification (NCBI taxonomy): domain Eukaryota; kingdom Metazoa; phylum Chordata; class Actinopteri; order Salmoniformes; family Salmonidae; genus Coregonus; species Coregonus lavaretus. Next base: position 26,975,979 of record NC_140025.1, on the reverse strand, counting down.
GAGGAACAGCGGGAGTCTCGTTTGTGACAGAGCCCCCCCCCCTGCGAGCGGCTCCTGACGCGAAGAGGCGAACGACGCCGGGGTCTTCCTCGAGGTCGGGGGGCCGGTTTCTCCGGGTGCGTCCTATGGAACTCAGTCATGAGTGCGGGGTCGAGTATGTCCTCTGTATTAACCCAGGATCGCTCTTCCGGTCCGTACCCCTCCCAATCCACCAGATATTGGAGGAGCCTGCCCCGGCGTCTGGAATCGAGTAGATCTCGAACCTGATATGCCTCCTCGCCGTCCACCAAGATGGGTGGGGGGCCCTGATCACTGGTCTGCTCCTCCTCCTCCGCTCTCGGACCACCAGCGGGTTTGAGAAGTGATACATGAAAAGTGGGAGAGATACGATAATTAGAGGGTAATGCCAAACGGAAGGAAACTGGTGTAATCTGTTTAACAATTTGGAAGGGACCTACATACCTGGGACTGAGTTTCTTGCAAGGAAGTCTGAGGCGTAGGTCTCGAGTGGATAGCCAGACCCATTGACCTGGAGTATATTCGGGATTGGGGCGACGGTGACGATTGGCCTGCAACTTCTGTCTCCTGACAGCACGTAGCAGGTGGGTGTGAGCCTGACTCCAGATGTCCTCGCTTCTCTGGAGCCAGTCGTTGACAGAGGGTACCTCGGTGGGTTCCCCTGACCATGGAAATAGGGGAGGTTGGAAGCCCATTACACATTGGAATGGAGTTAGACCGGTGGAGGGTTTCTGGAGTGAGTTCTGTGCATACTCCGCCCACATGAGGAATCGACTCCAGTCTGCTTGGTTCTGATGACAGTAGGCTCTGAGAAACCGGGTGATTTCCTGATTGAGGCGTTCTGTCTGACCATTAGATTGTGGGTGATATCCTGACGTGAGGCTAATGTTGATGTTGAGTTGTTGGAAGAATGCTGACCATACTCTGGATGTGAATTGGGGCCCCCGGTCCGACACGATGTCCTCAGGCAGGCCATAGAAGCGAAACACAAGGTTGCACATGAGTTCGGCTGTTTCCAATGCAGTAGGCAGTTTGGGAAGTGGAATCAACCGGCAGGCCTTGGAGAAGCGATCTATGACAGTGAGTATTGTGGTGTTCCCATTGGACTTGGGAAGATCGGTAATAAAGTCTATGGCAAGATGGGACCATGGTCGGTGGGGAACTGGCAGTGGTTGCAGTAGGCCCGATGGTAGTTGTCTGAGATGTTTGCTTGTGTTACAGGTGGTGCATTCGTTAATGAATTTTATTGTGTCTGCCCGCAAGGTTGGCCACCAAAAGCTGTTCTGAAGCAGGTGAACAGTGGCAGCGATTCCAGGATGACCGGAGCTGAGTACGGAGTGAACTTGCTGTAGCACTTTCTGACAGAGATCTTGAGGTACAAAAGTTTTGTTAGGGGGGCATTCGGGAGGAGGGGTCTTTTGTGAATTGGCCTGGGTGAGCTCTGTCATGATGTCCCACTGAATAGGGGCCACGATTAATGACTCAGGAAGCAGGGTTTCCTTGGATTCAGTGGGAACTACACCGTCGTGTTGGCGTGACAATGCGTCTGCTTTGGTGTTCTTTGAACCGGGACGATAGGTAACGGTGAAGTCAAATCGTGTAAAGAAGAGAGCCCACATCGCTTGTCTGGGATTCAGTCTCTTGGCAGATCGCAAGTATTCCAGATTCTTGTGGTCAGTTAGAATCACAAACGGGTGTTTAGCTCCCTCCAGCCAATGACGCCACTCCTCCATAGCTGCTTTCATGGCCAACAGTTCTCGGTTACCGACGTCGTAGTTCTGTTCGGCTGGACTAAGTTTGCGGGAGTAATAGGCGCACGGATAGAGCTTGAGTGGGGATCCGTGCCGCTGTGAGAGGATGGCTCCAATGCCCGTATTAGAAGCGTCCACCTCAACTGTAAACGGGATTTCAGGATTAGGGTGGTGGAGGATGGGGGCAGATGTGAAACGTGACTTGAGTTCTGCGAAAGCCTCCTGTGCTGTAGTTGACCAGGTGAGGTGTGGTGCATTTCTCTTAGTCATAGAGGTTAAGGGAGAGGCTACCGAGCTGAAATTCCTGATGAAGCGTCGGTAGAAGTTAGCAAATCCCAAGAAGCGTTGTAACTCCTTTAAGGTTACTGGCAGTGGCCAGTCTAGAACGGCCTTGACCTTCTTCTCGTCCATGGCGACTCCCTCCTGGTTGATGATGTAGCCCAAGAAAGACGTGGAAGTCTGGTGAAATTCGCACTTCTCTGCTTTGGCGTATAATTGGTGATCAATGAGTCGTTGTAATACTGTTCTCACGTGTTGCACGTGTTCCTCATAGGTGTTGGAATAGACGAGAATGTCATCGATGTAAACAATTACCCAACGATTAAGCATGTCCCGAAAGACGTCATTGATAAACGACTGAAATACGGACAGACTATTGGACAGCCCGAAAGGCATAACCAAATACTCATAGTGCCCAGTGCTGGTAGAGAAGGCTGTCTTCCATTCATCACCGTCCCGGATGCGAATGAGATTGTAGGCGCTGCGGAGGTCCAGTTTGGAGAAGTACTTGGCTTTGCGGAGTTGTTCTAGGGCAGCTGGTACCAGCGGTAAAGGATATCGAAACTTGACGGTGATGTCGTTGAGACCCCGGTAGTCGATACAAGGGCGTAGGCCACCGTCTTTTTTTTTAACAAAGAAGAAGCCAGAGGCTGCAGGTGATGTCGACGTTCTAATGAACCCCTTCGAAAGTTCCTCCTCGATGTAGTTGTTCATGGCTTCTGATTCGGGTTGTGATAGGGGGAAGATTCGGCCCTTAGGTGGTGTTGTGCCTGGTAATAGTTCGATGGAACAGTCGCTTGATCGGTGGGGAGGGAGTTCCATCGCCTTGGTCTTGCTAAAAGCTTCGATGAGGTCAGAGTATTCAATGGGAAGAGTGGGGAAAAGGACCGGCTCGTCCTTTAGCGTGACGGTCTGAATGGAGAGTGAAGGGCTGCCAGTTAAGCAGTTGGAGTGACATGACGGGTCCCATTCGATGATACGACCCTCCCTCCATGAGATGAGGGGATTATGTTGACGTAGCCAGGGGAGTCCAAGAATAACCGGGTTATGAGGTGATGAGATGACGTAGAAACGAATTACCTCAGTGTGAAGGGTACCGGTCTGTAGTTGAAGGTCCACGGTGGTGTGCAGGACCCTCCCATCGCCGAGAGGCCGTCCATCTAGCGCCTCCACTGCCAATTGAGAGTTACAGGAGATTAATGGGAGTTGTTGTTGTTGGGCAAACTCGTGAGACATAAAGTTCCCGGCTGCTCCTGAGTCTAATAGAGCTGATGTGGATATATGATTGCCCTCTAGAGATAATACTATAGGTACTTTGATGCAAGAACTGGAGTGATGTGCTTGAACACAAGGACTCACCGAAGAGGGATTACGAGGAGGTGGTCTTGTGGGGCAAAACGCCCTCAGATGGCCCGGTTGACCACAATAGAGGCAGAGATGTTGACGTATGCGGCGTTCTCGTTCTTCCGGAGTCAGGTGAGTATATCCGAGCTGCATGGGTTCAGTTTGAGACAGAGTGACCGGGTATTGTGTGCTGGTGGGTTCCGTTCTGAGTGGACGACGTGAACGAATCAGATTGTCAATCTGAATGGTTAGTTCGATGAATTGATTCAGCGATCTCCCTTCATCTCGGCAGGCCAGTTCGGATTGCAACTCCAAGCTGAGTCCCTTGCGAAAGAGCAGTTTAAGTGTGCTCTTCACCCAGTCGGTTTGAGCTGCTAGAGTGCGAAATGTCAAAGCATATTCTGCTGCGGTATTCCTGCCCTGGCTCAACGCAAGTAGTCGGTCATCAGCTCTCATACCTCCCTCCGGGTGTTCAAATATTTCCCGGAAGCGTTGAAGAAAGGTACCAAACGATGGGAAAGCAGTGCCATCCTCTCTCCAAACCGCCGTCACCCACTCTAACGCCTTGTCAGTGAGGAGTGAGCATACCAAGGAAATCTTGCTGGCATCGGTGACATACATCGCTGGTTGTTGATCAATGAATAATGAACATTGCAGTAGAAATCCCTTACTTTTAGTTGGGTTGCCGTCGAACTTATCAGGGAGAGCCAGACGTGGGTTAACTGTGAGTGACGGTGGTGGAGAAGCGCCCACACTCGCGTTCGGTTGAGGAGGGGCTGGGTTCGTTAGCGACACCGGCAACCTCTGTAGCGTCCTGACGAGTTCCTCTGTTACTGTAGTTAAATGGGTTAGCTGCTGTTGATGAATGGCGAGTTGGTTAGCTTGAGTGGAGATCTCCGTGGACATCTGAACCAGAGCTGCTGGATCGTGTGTCGGCGAAGTCTTCTGTAATGACGCTCCAGGAGAGTGAGGATCCATTTGCAGTTTTATTACAATCTTGGTCGTACAAACAGGGTCAATCGCCAGCAGACACAACAGTAGGGATAAGGCAACTCGTAATCCAGGTACAGGCATAAGGTCAGGGCAGGCAGCAAGCTACAACAATCAGTCCAGTAAAGAATATAGTCCAAGGCAGACAGCAAAGAATCAAGGAGGGAAAAACAGTCCAGAGTAAATCCACGGGCAGACAGACACAGGCGAAAACGCTCAGAAATGATCACCAGGGCTAACAAGACTTCGCAAAGAGAGAGAGTTAGAGAGCACCTAAATAGTCTACTGATGGGAGTCAGGTGCAACGGTAATCAGAGCCAGGTATGTGGGAAATGAAGTTCAGGGGTTTAATACTCAGGAGAGGGTTCCCTCTGGTGGTGAGCAGGAGGAACAGCGGGAGTCTCGTTTGTGACAATTAGGGCCAGGCGTTTTGGTTGGGTTATTTCTTCCTCGCATTTCCATCATCCGACCTCGAGGCCGATATAGCACCTTCTCTCACCATGTGTAATGGTAATTGTCACGTGTCCATTCCATGATAATCTAACGTAATTATCAAATTACTCCAAAATAAATTCCCAACCATGTGGATCAAATGAAATGTTTGCCAACATTTATTTTCATCAGCAGCCTACGCTTTAGCCTAATGCATCAACTTATTAATTTACTGTTATCAACATTATGTGGGAATAATAAGCATTTAATGTAAGAAAATATTGCCTATTTCCAAATAAAGTAGCCATTTTCATTCACTATTGAAATACATGTAAAAACGTAAATGCTGAGGATATGGCTTTTGCAAGCGCCTACATCCCTCTCGAAAATGACGACAATCCCAATATCCAAAATTCGCGCCATCATTAACTCAAATAAAGAACGGAGGCGCAGTCTGGTAAAATAAAATAAAGATTGCATATAGTTGAATTCGGAAGTTTACATACACTTAGGTTGGAGTCATTAAAACTCATTTTTCAACCACTCCACACATTTCTTGTTAACAAACTATAGTTTTGGCAAGTCGGTTAGGACATCTACTTTCTGCATGACACAAGTAATATTTCCAACAATTGTTTACAGACAGATTATTTCACTTATAATTCACTGTATCACAATTCCAGTGGGTCAGAAGTTTACATACACTAAGTTGACTGTGCCTTTAAACAGCTTGGAAAATTCCAGAAAATGATGTCATGGCTTTAGAAGCTTCTGATAAGCTAATTGACATCATTTAAGTCAATTGGAGGTGAACCTGTGGATGTATTTCAAGGCCTACCTTCAAACTCAGTGTCTCTTTGCTTGACATCATGGGAAAATGAAAAGAAATCAGCCAAGACCTCAGAAAAAAAATTTGTAGACCTCCACAAGTCTGGTTCATCCTTGGGAGCAATTTCCAAACGGCTGAAGGTACCACGTTCATCTGTACAAACAATAATATGCAAGTATAAACACCATGGGACCACGCAGCCGTCATACAGCTCAGGAAGGAGACGCGTTCTGTCTCCTAGAGATAAACGTACTTTGGTGTGAAAAGTGCAAATCAATCCCAGAACAACAGCAAAGGACCTTGTGAAGATGCTGGAGGAAACAGGTATAAAAGTCTCCACAGTAAAACAAGTCCTATATCGACATAACCTGAAAGGCCGCTCAGCAAAGAAGAAGCCATTGCTCCAAAACCGCCATAAAAAAGCCAGACTACAGTTTGCAACTGTACATGGGGACAAAGATCGTACTTTTTGGAGAAATGTCCTCTGGTCTGATGAAACAAAAATAGAACTATTTGGCCATAATGACCATCGTTATGTTTGGAGGAAAAAGGGGGTTGCTTGCAAGCCGAAGTACACCATCCCACCCGTGAAGCACGGGGGTGGCAGCATCATGCTGTGGGGGTGCTTTGCTGCAGGAGGGACTGGTGCACTTCACAAAATAGATGGCATCATGAGGAAGGAAAATTATGTGGATATATTGAAGCAACATTTCAAGACATCAGTCAGGAAATTAAAGCTTGGTCGCAAATGGGTCTTCCAAATGGACAATGACCCCAAGCATACTTCCAAAGTTGTGGCAAAATGGCTTAAGGACAACAAAGTCAAGGTATTGGAGTGGCCATCACATAGCCCTGACCTCAATCCCATAGAAAATGTGTGGGCAGAACTAAAAAAGCATGTGCGAGCAAGGAGGCCTACAAACCTGACTCAGTTACACCAGCTCTGTCAGGAGGAATGGGCCAAAATTCACCCAACTTATTGTGGGAAGCTTGTGGAAGGCTACCTGAAATGTTTGACCCAAGTTAAACAATTTAAAGGCAATGCTACCAAATACTAATTGAGTGTATGTAAACTTCTGACCCATTGGTCATTCTGGGTGATTCTGGGAAAAAGCGCGCTCTCCTCCAAGGAGTGAATGTCCCGAGACAGAAGAGTCATTTTCCTGTGCGTTTTTGCTGCCAACTTTACTTTATTTTCCTTTTTTCCATCGCAACTTTTTTCCCTCATTCAACTTTTTTACTCCGTCGCTTTATCTGGACATGGTTCGTCAACATCTTCAACAGCCGAAGCTAAGTAGTAACATTAACATGATGTCTTCTAATTGCAGTCGCTGTACTCATAATATACAGGAGAACGATCGCCTTACGGCGAGAATAGCTGTGCTACAAGCCCAGCTTCAGACGCAATCGTTAGGCAAGGGTAATTTCAGTGTAGGAAAGGAAGAAACAGCGTCTGTGCCACCAGTAAGTACAGATAGTAACGTTAGTATAAATCCCCCCGCACAGTCCCCGCAGCCGGACAACTTTCTCATGGCTTCTGGAGGGAAATACTGTTGGAATGCTCAACCGATGTCGCTCATTCAGCTGACAGAAACTTTCAACCGGTTTTCCCCATTATGTAGCGAGTCGGAGTCTGAGTCTGAGTCTTCTCTTGTCTCTACTCCTCCCGTTACGGGGTCTGAGACGTCGAAGGCTCCCACCATTAGCTCTGACAAATTGAAAACCCTAGTCATTGGCGACTCCATTACCCGCAGTATTAGACTTAAAACGAATCACCCAGCGATCATACACTGTTTACCAGGGGGCAGGGCTACCGACGTTAAGGCTAATCTAAAGATGGTGCTGGCTAAAGCTAAAACTGGCGAGTGTAGAGAGTATAGAGATATTGTTATCCACGTCGGCACCAACGATGTTAGGATGAAACAGTCAGAGGTCACCAAGTGCAACATAGCTTCAGCGTGTAAATCAGCTAGAAAGATGTGTCGGCATCGAGTAATTGTCTCTGGCCCCCTCCCAGTTAGGGGGAGTGACGAGCTCTACAGCAGAGTCTCAGCACTCAATCGCTGGTTGAAAACTGTTTTCTGCCCCTCCCAAAAGATAGAATTTGTAGATAATTGGCCCTCTTTCTGGGACTCACCCACAAACAGGACCAAGCCTGACCTGCTGAGGAGTGACGGACTCCATCCTAGCTGGAGGGGTGCTCTCATCTTATCTACCAACATAGATAGGGCTCTAACTCCTCTAGCCCCACAGTGAAATAGGGTGCAGGCCAGGCAGCAGGCTGTTAGCCAACCTGCCAGCTTAGTGGAGTCTGCCAATAGCACAGTCAGTGTAGTCAGCTCAGCCATACCCATTGAGACTGTGTCTGTGCCTCGACCTAGGTTGGGCAAAACTAAACATGGCGGTGTTCGCCTTAGCAATCTTATTAGGATAAAGACCTCCTCCATTCCTGCCATTATTGAAAGAGATCGTGATACCTCACATCTCAAAATAGGGTTACTTAATGTTAGATCCCTCACTTCAAAGGCAGTCATAGTCAATGAACTAATCACTGATCATAATCTTGATGTGATTGGCCTGACTGAAACATGGCTTAAGCCTGATGAATTTGCTGTGTTAAATGAGGCCTCACCTCCTGGTTACACTAGTGACCATATTCCCCGTGCATCCCGCAAAGGCGGAGGTGTTGCTAACATTTACGATAGCAAATTTCAATTTACAAAAAAAAAAATGGCGTTTTCGTCTTTTGAGCTTCTAGTCATGAAATCTATGCAGCCTACTCAATCACTTTTTATAGCTACTGTTTACAGGCCTCCTGGGCCATATACAGCGTTCCTCTCTGAGTTTCCTGAATTCCTATCAGACCTTGTAGTCATAGCAGATCATATTCTAATTTTTGGTGATTTTAATATTCACATGGAGAAGTCCACAGACCCACTCCAAAAGTCTTTCGGAGCCATCATCGACTCAGTGGGTTTTGTCCAACATGTCTCTGGACCTACTCACTGCCACAGTCATACTCTGGACCTAGTTTTGTCCCATGGAATAAATGTTGTAGATCTTAATGTTTTTCCACAAAATCCTGGACTATCGGACCACCATTTTATTACGTTTGCAATCGCAACAAATAATCTGCTCAGACCCCAACCAAGGAGCATCAAAAGTCGTGCTATAAATTCTCAGACAACACAAAAATTCCTTGATGCCCTTCCAGACTCCTTCTGCCTACCCAAGGACGTCAGAGGACAAAAATCAGTTAACCACTTAACTGAGGAACTCAATTTAACCTTGCGCAATACCCTAGATGCAGTTGCACCCCTAAAAACGAAAAACATTTGTCATAAGAAACTAGCTCCCTGGTATACAGAAAATACCCGAGCTTTGAAGCAAGCTTCCAGGAAATTGGAACGGAAATGGCGCCACACCAAACTGGAAGTCTTCCGACTAGCTTGGAAAGACAGTACCGTGCAGTACCGAAGAGCCCTCACTGCTGCTCGATCATCCTACTTTTCCAACTTAATCGAGGAAAATAAGAACAATCCAAAATTTCTTTTTGATACTGTTGCAAAGCTAACTAAAAAGCAGCATTCCCCAAGAGAGGATGGCTTTCACTTCAGCAGTAATAAATTCATGAACTTCTTTGAGGAAAAGATCATGACCATTAGAAAGCAAATTACGGACTCCTCTTTGAATCTGCGTATTCCTCCAGGGCTTAGCTGTCCTGGATCTGCACAGCTCTGCGAGGGCCTGGGATCGGGAGAGACACTTAAGTATTTTAGTACTATATCTCTTGACACAATGATGAAAATAATCATGGCCTCTAAACCTTCAAGCTGCATACTGGATCCTATTCCTACTAAACTGCTGAAGGAGCTGCTTCCTGTGCTTGGCCCTCCTATGTTGAACATAATAAACAGCTCTCTATCCACCGGATGTGTACCAAACTCACTAAAAGTGGCAGTGATAAAGCCTCTCTTGAAAAAGCCAAACCTTGACCCGGAAAATATAAAAAACTATCGGCCTATATCGAATCTTTCATTCCTCTCAAAAATTTTAGAAAAAGCTGTTGCGCAGCAACTCACTGCCTTTCTGAAGACAAACAATGTATACGAAATGCTTCAGTCTGGTTTTAGACCCCATCATAGCACTGAGACTGCACTTGTGAAGGTGGTAAATGACCTTTTAATGGCGTCAGACCGAGGCTCTGCATCTGTCCTCGTGCTACTAGACCTTAGTGCTGCCTTTGACACCATCGATCACCACATTCTTTTGGAGAGACTGGAAACCCAAATTGGTCTACACGGACAAGTTCTGGCCTGGTTTAGATCTTACCTGTCGGAAAGATATCAGTTTGTCTCTGTGAATGGTCTGTCCTCCGACAAATCAACTGTACATTTCGGTGTTCCTCAAGGTTCCGTTTTAGGACCACTATTGTTTTCACTATATATTTTACCTCTTGGGGATGTTATTCGAAAACATAATGTTAACTTTCACTGCTATGCGGATGACACACAGCTGTACATTTCAATGAAACATGGTGAAGCCCCAAAATTGCCCTCGCTAGAAGCCTGTGTTTCAGACATAAGGAAGTGGATGGCTGAAAACTTTCTACTTTTAAACTCGGACAAAACAGAGATGCTTGTTCTAGGTCCCAAGAAACAAAGAGATCTTCTGTTAAATCTGACAATTCATCTTGATGGTTGTAAAGTCGTCTCAAATAAAACTGTGAAGGACCTCGGCGTTACTCTTGACCCTGATCTCTCTTTTGACGAACATATCAAGACTGTTTCAAGGACAGCTTTTTTCCATCTACGTAACATTGCAAAAATCAGAAATTTTCTGTCCAAAAATGATGCAGAAAAATTAATCCATGCATTTGTTACTTCTAGGTTAGACTACTGCAATGCTCTACTTTCCGGCTACCCGGATAAAGCACTAAATAAACTTCAGTTAGTGCTAAATACGGCTGCTAGAATCCTGACTAGAACCAAGAAATTTGATCATATTACTCCAGTGCTAGCTTCCCTACACTGGCTTCCTGTTAAGGCAAGGGCTGATTTCAAGGTTTTACTGTTAACCTATAAAGCGTTACATGGGCTTGCTCCTACCTATCTTTCCGAGTTGGTCCTGCCGTACATACCAATACGTACGCTACGGTCACAAGACGCAGGCCTCCTAATTGTCCCTAGAATTTCTAAGCAAACAGCGGGAGGCAGGGCTTTCTCCTATAGATCTCCATTTTTATGGAACAGTCTGCCTACCCATGTGAGAGACGCAGACTCGGTCTCAACCTTTAAGTCTTTACTGAAGACTTATCTCTTCAGTAGGTCATATGATTGAGTGTAGTCTGGCCCAGGAGTGTGAAGGTGAACGGAAAGGCTCTGGAGCAACGAACAGCCCTTGCTGTCTCTGCCAGGCCGGTTCCCCTCTCTCCACTGGGGTTCTCTGCCTCTAACCCTGTTACAGGGGCTGAGTCACTGGCTTGCTGGTGCTCTTTCATGCCGTCCCTAGGAGGGGTGCGTCACTTGAGTGGGTTGAGTTACTGACGTGATCTTCCTGTCTGGGTTGGCGCCCCCCCTTGGTTTGTGCTGTGGTGGAGACCTCTGTGGGCTATACTCGGCCTTGTCTCAGGATTGTAAGTTGGTGGTTGAGGATATCCCTCTAGTGGTGCGGGGGCTGTGCTTTGGCAGAGTGGGTGGGGTTATATCCTTCCTGTTTGGCCCTGTCCGGGGGTTTCTTCGGATGGGGCCACAGTGTCTCCGGACCGCTCCTGTCTCAGCCTCCAGTATTTATGCTGCAGTAGTTTATGTGTCGGGGGGCTGGGGTTAGTTGGTTATACCTGGAGTACTTCTCCTGTCTTATCCAGTGTCCTGTGTGAATTTAAGTATGCTCTCTCTAATTCTTTCGTTCTCTCTTTCTCTCTGAGAACCTGAGCCCTAGGACCATACGTCAGGACTACCGGGCATGCTGACACCTTGCTGTCCCCAGTCCGCCTGGCCTTGCTGCTATTCCAGTTTCAACTGTTCTGCCTGCGGTTACGAAACCCCTACCTGTCCCAGACCTGCTGTTTTCAACTCTTAATGATCGGCTATGAAAAGCCAACTGAGAGACCTGAGCCCTAGGACCATACATCGGGACTACCGGCCGTGGTGACTCCTTGCTGTCCCCAGTCCGCCTGGCCTTGCTGCTATTCCAGTTTCAACTGTTCTGCCTGCGGTTATGGAACCCCTACCTGTCCCAGACCTGCTGTTTTCAACTCTTAATGATCGGCTATGAAAAGCCAACTGAGATTTATTCCTGATTATTATTTGACCATGCTTGTCACTTATGAACATTTTTGAACATCTTGGCATGGTTCTGTTATAATCTCCACCCGGCACAGCCAGAAGAGGACTGGCCACCCCTCATAGCCTGGTTCCTCTCTAGGTTTCTTCCTAGGTTTTGGCCTTTCTAGGGAGTTTTTCCTAGCCACCGTGCTTCTACACCTGCATTACTAGCTGTTTGGGGTTTTAGGCTGGGTTTCTGTACAGCACTTCGAGATATTAGCTGATGTACGAAGGGCTATATAAAATAAAATTGATTGATTGATTGATTGGGAATGTGATGAAAGAAATAAAAGCTGAAATAAATCATACTCTCTACTATTACATTTCACATTCTTAAAATAAAGTGGTGATCCTAACTGACCTAAGACAGGGAATTCTTACTAGGATTAAATGTCAGGAATTGTGAAAAACTGAGTTTAAATGTATTTGGCTAAGGTGTATGTAAACGTCTTCAACTGTAAACTGAACAAGTTCCACAGACATGTGACTAACAGAAATGGGGGGGGGGGGGGGGGGGGGTCAAAATCAAAACTAACAGTCAGCATCTGGTGTGGCCACCAGCTGCATTAAGTACTGCAGTGCATCTCCTCCTCATGGACTACACCAGATTTGCCAGTTCTTGCTGTGAGATGTTACCACACTCTTCCACCAAGGCATCTGCAAGTTCCCAGACATTTCTGGGGGGAATGGCCCTAGCCCTCACCCTACGATCCAACAGGTCCCAGACGTGCTCAATGGGATTGAGATCCGGGCTCTTTGCTGGCCATGGCAGAACACTGACATTCCTTTTTTGCAGGAAATCACCAACAGAAAAAGCAGTATGGCTGGTGGCATTGTCATGCTGGAGGGTCATGTCAGGATGAGCCTGCAGGAAGGGTACCACATGAGGGAGGAGGATGTCTTCCCTGTAACGCACAGCGTTGAGATTGCCTGCATTGACAACAAGCTCAGTCCGATGACGCTGTGACACACCGCCCCAGACCTTGACGGACCCTCCACCTCCAAATCGATCCCGCTCCAGAGTACAGGCCTCGGTGTAATGCTCATTCCTTCTACGATAAACTGGGAATCCGACCATCACCCCTGGTGAGACAAAACCGTGACTTGTCAGTGAAGAGCACTTTTTGCCAGTCCTGTCTGGTCCAGCGACGATGGGTTTGTGCCCATAGGCGACGTTGTTGCCTGTGATGTCTGATGAGGAACTGCCTTACAACAGGCCTACAGGTCTCAGTCCAGCCTCTCTCAGCCTATTGTGGACAGTCTGAGCACTGATGGAGGGATTGTGCGTTCCTGGTGTAACTCGGGCAGTTGTTGTTACCATCCTGTACCTGTTCCGCAGGTGTGATGTTCGGATGTACCGATCCAGTTCAGGTGTTGTTACACGTGGTCTGCCACTGCGAGGGCAATCAGCTGTCCTTCCTGTCTCCCTGTAGCGCTGTCTTAGGTGTCTCACAGTACGGACATTGCAATTTATTGCCCTGGCTACATCTGCAGTCCTCATGCCTCCTTGCAGCATACCTAAGGCACGTTCACGCAGATTAGCAGGGACCCTGGGCATCTTTCTTTTGGTGTTTTTCAGAGTCAGTAGAAAGGCCTCTTTAGTGTCCTACGTTTTTTGGAGCAGAATTCTGCTGCATCCCCGAGTTCCACTGGCATTGCTCATCTGTACAGGACACCCCTGTCAATCCTCCATTCACAGCATTCTCCACCTTCAACAAAAAACTACTGTTAGAATAGTCAATTACAGTACAGAACACTAGTTTACATGGTGTTCACAGTTCCCTTTTAACTAGTAGGTTTATGTTATGTTGGTCATTTCCTATTTGATTGTAAAACTCACCTTGATTCTGTACCTACAGTGAGGGAAAAAAGTATTTGAACCCCAGCTGATTTTGTACGTTTGCCCACTGACAAAGAAATGATCAGTCTATAATTTTAATGGTAGGTTTATTTTAACAGTGAGAGACAGAATAACAACAACAAAAATCCAGAAAAACGCATCTCAAAAATGTTATAAATTGATTTGCATTTTAATGAGGGAAATAAGTATTTGACCCCCTCTCAATCAGAAAGATTTCTGGCTCCCAGGTGTCTTTTATACAGGTAACGAGCTGAGATTAGGAGCACACTCTTAACGGGAGTGCTCCTAATCTCATCTTGTTACCTGTATAAAAAGGCACCTGTCCACAGAAGCAATCAAACAATCAGATTCCAAACTCTCCACCATGGCCAAGACCAAAGAGCTCTCCAAGGATGTCAGGGACAAGATTGTAGACCTACACAAGGCTGGAATGGGCTACAAGACCATCGCCAAGCAGCTTGGTGAGAAGGTGACAACAGTTGGTGCGATTATTCGCAAATGGAAGAAACACAAAATAACTGTCAATCTCCCTCGGCCTGGGGCTCCATGCAAGATCTCACCTCGTGGAGTTGCAATGATCATGAGAACGGTGAGGAATCAACCCAGAACTACACGGGAGGATCTTATCAATGATCTCAAGGCAGCTGGGACCATAGTCACCAAGAAAACAATTGGTAACACACTACGCCATGAAGGACTGAAATCCTGCAGCGCCCGCAAGGTCCCCCTGCTCAAGAAAGCACATATACAGGGCCGTCTGAAGTTTGCCAATGAACATCTGAATGATTCAGAGGAGAACTGTGTGAAAGTGTTGTGGTCAGATGAGACCAAAATGTAGCTCTTTGGCATCAACTCAACTGGCCGTGTTTGGAGGAGGAGGAATGCTGCCTATGACCCCAAGAACACCATCCCCACCGTCAAAAACATTGAGGGGGAAACATTATGCTTTGGGGGTGTTTTTCTGCTAAGGGGACAGGACAACTTCACCTCCTCAAAGGGACGATGGACGGGGCCATGTACCGTCAAATCGTGGGTGAGAACCTCCTTCCCTCAGCCAGGACATTGAAAATGGGTTGTGGATGGGTATTCCAGCATGACAATGACCCAAAACACACGGCCAAGGCAACAAAGGAGTGGCTCAAGAAGAAGCACATTAAGGTCCTGGAGTGGCCTAGCCAGTCTCCAGACCTTAATCCCATAGAAAATCTGTGGAGGGAGCTGAAGGTTCGAGTTGCCAAACGTCAGCTTCAAAACCTTAATGACTTGGAGAAGATCTGCAAAGAGGAGTGGAACAAAATCCCTCCTGAGATGTGTGCAAACCTGGTGGCCAACTACAATATTCCTGTAGGTTGTACTAATATTGATTGTGTGTTGGGAAATAGCGTTGTGTGAATGTGGTATGAAAGTCGTGGGAATATGGGAATGAGTTAATCTGAAGTTTTGAGAATAAGCGGTTGATATAATGATATCTTGGGGTTTGTAAAAACACTGCTTGTCATAGAATAGTGTGAGATGTTAGTTCAGGGAATAGTGACCAGTCTATAGGATTCTTGGAGGATTTTATGACTGAGGGGGCAGGGTCTAGGTAGTTAGCGTTGTTGTTCTGATTGGAACTAGATTATGGTAAACTAACTTGTGGCAATAAAGAATCATTAGAAATACGAATGGTTTGGTTGATATGAATAGATTTGACTAATGCCATGTTCTAGTTCGCGGGTAAAAGAGAGACAGTCCAGCGAGTACGAATCGAGCTTTAAGAGACACTTGAAGTAGAAATCTGAATAGTTTAATGGAGAACATTTCTTTGACTAATTCTAATTGTTGTTATTACTTTATTCTATAGTTTGCGTAACACCAGTGACATATGCAAATAGTTAATGAATTCTAGAACGATAATTTGTTTACGTTATGTGGACCAATGGAGTGTAGGTAGTTTCAAATATTATGCTGATGGGATAGCACCAACTTTATGTAGGTTCTAGATTTGTTAAACAACAAGTTGGTATTTGAAACTAAATTAATGCAATAGGCTGCAGTAATAACATTATCAGAAAAAGGCACAATCTAATGCAAAACAGCTATTACCTATGTCATTGATTCAGTAATGAGACCAGGATGATAGTAATAATAGAAATCTAGGTAGGAGAATTTAGGATAGGGACTAGCTGTCCAGATATAGACAAAAAAGGATGAGTTAAGGAATACATGCAGAGACGAAATATAGAACGATACGTGTGAGGTTTTGGAATTGGCAACAATTGAATTAGAAACCATACCTCACCTTAACAGTATTGGGGAAAAAATATTACATTCTTGTGTGACACAGGGGCATGTTGCACAGCGATCTGTGCAGCCGACAGGCCGAAGGGATTAGGATTAATTGGGAAAAAATTCTGGTACACTGGGCCTCAGGCCATCAACTTATAGAGCGATTACCATTCAGGAGGAGAAGCATGCATACCCGTACTGATATCAAGCCTATGTCCAGTTAAACTGCTAGGAAGAGACGCTATGACTCAGTTGAACGTAGCTGAATCACCGACTGAGAGGGGTATGAAGGCATATGTGGTACGGGATAACATGGTAGTGAGCGGGGAAGGAGAGCCAGGCTATAACCAGGAATTTGGGAAAGTTTGAACCTCAGGAAGGAAGCCAAATTTTAATTTATGTAGATGTGGTCCCATGTAGCTCAGTTGGTAGAGCATGGGTAATTTCACTGTGTGTGTGTGAAGTGGGAATCTGACCTAGGGTCGAATTGCTCGCTCTTACTTAAATCCATGGCTGTCCTATGTTATCAGTGACTGAAAGCAGACTGTGGCCTTTTGCTTCTCTCCTCAAACAAAGTGGAATAAGTGGCTAGGGTTGAGCAGAGTTCAGGCTAAGCCTTTGTCTCTCCTTGGCTATCTGCTTGATTGATTACAGCATGATGGGGTGGGGTTTGTGTATGTTTGAAAGATTTAAGTATGGACCTGTCATGTCCAACAATCAGTCTTCAGGTCAAGCCCGGGAGAGCCGTGGTTGAACAGAGTTTAAACTAAAGATAAGGGATTGATTGATTGTATTACTATTGATTCTGAACTGAATGAAAGTCGAATTTAGCCGCCATAATAGACAAAGGAAGTGGGCGGAGCGATAAAGAAGCAAGGGGCAGTCTCAAAAGAAGGGATATGGCATAAGGATAATTTACCAATATTACCTAAGTGATTGTTTAGATATGTGGCAATATTGACACATGGGCAGAGCCATGTGTCAACAGGGGGGATGATGGTAGATGGTAGGATTAAAGATAACTAGATGGAGGAGAGGACGAAATACTTAAAGAATTTTATTTTATTTTGGATACAGTCTAGAAAGAAAATACTAATATAAACGGTATGATTAGAGAGGGGTTAAGGAAAACACACAGGAGCACAGGTAGAAATTGGGTACAATGTTTACCAATAGTATTAATGACTATAAGGATAACCCCAGATAAAAATGGACTGTCCCCATTCGAGAAATTATTTGGTAGACCATACAGAATGCCCGAGTTAGGAGGACCAGCGCAGGCAGAGATAGAAACTGAGAACACCTTAGCCGAAAACATGAGAAGGTTGTTTGTTAACCACACCCGTATGTCAAAGGTTTTGTGCCCCACAGGTGAACTAAAGGAGAAGGTGACCCTCTTTATCCAACCAGGTGACTGTGTGTGGATCCCTAAAGAAGAAAGACTGGAAGCAGCCCCGTTGGGAAGGCCCCTATCAGGTTCTATTGGTCACCGCCTTTGCCATTAGAATAGCAGAAAGAGCAACCTGGGTCCACGTTACCCACTGCAAAAAGGTAAGAACACATACAAGCACCACTGAACACACGCAGAGTTAGAGAGAAGAACTAGACCAATAGGGTCCGGGGATCACCTCTGTTAACGAAGATCTCTTACCCCGACCTATCATCACTGTAGTGTGTTCTTAGGGTGTGAGTATGGGGTGGTACCAAGCAGAAAGACTAAGGGCAGGAGAGGGTTGGTGGTTTTTGGGAATATGGGTAACCCTGAGCATCATAGTCTCGGCAATGGTCCTGATCCACCACCACCCCGCACAAATTACGCTATGCCCTTACCATTGTTAAGAAGTAAAAGAGAAGCGACCCGACATACTGACCGTCAAGGACAAGTGACCTACAAAATAGGAGTCAGAGAAGGGGGGACGGCAAGATTCAAAATTAAGATTAGGGATCTTATCGGCGCGGGTAAGCAAGCAATTTGGGATTATAAAATCCCTTTATATTTATGTTCAGCTCCCTCTGCGGATTGTTCCTGGGGACGGGGATATGAGACCGGGCGGGACTGGACATCCAGATGGGGGATAATAAGGTATAAAGACATCCCCACGGAGATGGTAGTGACAATAGCAAAGGTCACTAAGGAGGACATGAAAATAACTTACTGGGCTTGCGTGGGCGCGAGTACGGATGGGATACCTGTCTGCGATTACAATTGGTAGAGACCAAAGAGACGAAGTCCCCAGGTCCTGTCATTAATCCATTAATAGCACCAAACCGAGTA
The DNA here is from genome assembly GCF_964263955.1 of Coregonus lavaretus. Taxonomy (NCBI): domain Eukaryota; kingdom Metazoa; phylum Chordata; class Actinopteri; order Salmoniformes; family Salmonidae; genus Coregonus; species Coregonus lavaretus. The sequence continues at coordinate 26,957,606 of NC_140025.1, read as the reverse complement.
GACCAGTCAAGGGAAGACGGAGTCAATTCGACTAACTCGTCCACTATGAAAGATTTTCTCCTCCAAGAAAGGAACCAAGGGGAAGTAGAGGGTATCCCTGATGAAAATCTCTGGTTAAAGTGGATGAAGTACACCGCCAGGGCTTTGGGGCAGACCAATTGTTATGCATGTTCCATTGGGCAACAGACAATGTTGACCGCCCCAATGCCACAGGCAATGTTTCCCTGTGTATTAGACCTGGGGTAATATAAAAAAGAACCCAATTGTACAGGGATTGGGCTAGCAAAGTTTAATTACTCGGCCAACCCACCTAGGTTCACTTTAACTCCTGGCAAGTACCAGTGTTACAGACATAGAAATGGCACCCGTAACTTGGGTGATTTTGATGGCTGTAAGGAGATAATGAATGTGACTGATTTAAATAGGGAAGTACAGGAGAAAGTTATGAACCTTACCATCCCTCTGACTGATGTGTGGTGGGCCTGTACTAACAAAGGGAGCATTCGACAGACATTACCAAAAGGGTGGGTAGGTACTTGTGCCCCAGTATTGTTGGTCCGGCCTGTAAGAATTGGTCATCAAAGACCAGTTACAGGGGGAATAGTCAGGAGGAGAAGAAATATAGATCAGGAAGGAAATAGCCCAATTTGGATAGATGGTATAGGCGTCCCCAGGGATGTTCCAGACGAACACAAAGCTATGAATCAAATAGGGGAGTGCTTTACCATAATGTGGATTGGATTAATTATATCTATTACAACCAACAACGATTTATTAACCAGACTAGGGATGCAGTAAAGGGGATCTCTGAACAATTATCCGCCACCTCACTCACCTCACTGGTGTCTGTAGAATGGTGGGGGGCCATTGTTGCACATTTATCCCTAACAACACCGCACCGGATGGGACAGTCACCAGAGCTCTTGCAGGATTGACTGCTCTAAGTGAAGAATGGGCTGAGAACTCAGGAGTTAATACATCTTTGATAGGGTGGTTTGATGAAATGTTTGGTAAATGGAAAACCATAGCAGCCACCATCTTGGGGGCTGCCATCGCTTGTATGGGTATGCTTGTATTATGTGGTTGTTTTCTTATTCCCTGTGTCCCAGGGTTGGTGAGTAAGGCGTTGGAGAATGCAGTGTCTCAACAAATGGTGAGATATGGACGGACTACAGACTCTGACCAGTGGAATGGGAAATACGATCCTCCAGGCTTGGTGGATAACGAAGACTTTGACCCTGATAATCTGCAATTAGATAAAACTTTTATTGGTTCTGACGTGTGAAGGTCATAGGGAAAATGACCTATGATTGTAGACCTATGATTGTAAAGTAGTTAATAGAACTAATCTCTGAGGTTAATCATGCTTGTAAATACATTTATACTGAGGGTGTAAACATTTAGTCAAAAGGGTGGATTGATAGATAAATTAGTATGTTTATTGTAATAACTAAAGGATTCCACCCCAATACTGTATAAATGTGTAAACTGTGTTAGAGTTATAAGACAATAAACCCACTAACAGAGGGGAGGGGTAGAAACTGCTGGAGACAAACATTCCAGGGGAAAGGAGACCTAGAAACTGTCAAACTTAAACATTCTATACTGGGGAAAGTCACAGGCCGCCTAAAGGTGGGCGGAGCAAAGTTCCTTTGTGTGAAGGCATGTAAAAGGGCTGTGTGTGTTTTTAGCGCCAGAGCTCTCATGAATAAAAAGACTGACCTATTGCAGAACGGGACTTTGTTTAATTCATTATTAAACCAGAGCCTTACACCCTCTGTGAATTATTCAAAGCTTGAGTGATAGTTGAGTTCCACCATTGAGATAACAAAATTCTCGTGACATTCCCACATATGCTGAGCACTGCTTTTCCTTCACTCTGTGGTCCAACTCATCGAAACCATCTCAATTGGGTTGAGGTCGGTGATTGTGGAGGCCAGATCATCTGATGCAGCACTGCATCACTCTCCTTCTTGGTCAAATAGCCCTTACACAGCCTGGAGGTGTTTTTGGGGTCATTGTCCTATTGAAAAACAAATGATAGTCCAACTAAGCGCAAACCAGTTGGGATATCGTATTGCTGCAGAATGCTGTGGTAGCCATGCTGGTTAAGTGTGCCTTGAATTCGAAATAAATCACCAGTGTCACCAGCAAAGCACCCCCACAGCAGCAATTCGACCATGAAGGCCTGATTCACACAGTCTCCTCTGAACAGTTGATGTTGAGATGTGTCTGTTACTTGAACTCTGTGAAGCATTTATTTGGGCTTCAATCTGAGGTGCAGTTAATCACCAATTTCTGAGGCTGGTAACTCTAATGAACTTATCCTCTGCAGCAGAGGTATCTCTGAGTCTTCCTTTCCTGTGGCGGTCCTCATGAGAGCTAGTATCATCATAGCGCTTGATGGTTTTTGTGACTGCACTTGAAGAAACTTTAAAAGTTATTGACATTTTCCGGATTGACTGACCTTGATGTCTTAAAGTAATGATGGACTGTCCTTTCTCTTTGCTTATTTGAGCTGTTCTTGCCATAATATGGACTTCTGTATACCAACCCTACCTTGTCACAACACAACTGATTGGCTCAAACGCATTAAGGAAACAAATTCCACAAATTAACTTTTAACAAGGCACACCTGTTAATTGAAATGCATTCCAGGTGACTACCTCATGAAGCTGGTTGAGAGAATACCAACCATGTGCAAAGCTGTCATCAAATCACATTTTATTTGCCACATGCGCCGAATACAACAGGTGTAGACTTTACCGTGAAATGCTTACTTATAGCCCTTAACCAACAGTGCATTTATTTTTAAATAAAAAAGTAAAATAGAACAACAAAAATGTGTTGAGAAAAAAAGAGCACAAGTAAAATAAAATAACAGTAGGGAGGCTATTTAGAGGGGGGTACCGGTACAGATTCAATGTGCGGGGGCACCAGCTAGTTGAGGTAGTTGAGGTAATATGTACATGTGGGTAGAGTTAAAGTGACTATGCATAAATAATTAACAGAGTAGCAGCAGCGTAAAAAGATGGGTTAGGGGTGGGGGGGGCAGTGCAAATAGTCCGGGTAGCCATGATTAGCTGTTCAGGACTCTTATGGCTTGGGGGTAGAAGCTGTTGAGAAGCCTTTTGGACCTAGACTTGGCGCTCCGGTACCGCTTGCCGTGCGGTAGCAGAGAGAACAGTCTATTACTAGGGTGGCTGGAGTCTTTGACAATTTTGAGGGCCTTCCTCTGACACCGCCTGGTATAGAGGTCCTGGATGGCAGGAAGCTTGGCCCCAGTACGTCCAATACGAGGTGAGTAATCGCTGTCCTGATATCCAGAAGCTCTTTTTGGTTATAAGAGACGATGGCAGAAACATTATGTAAAGAATAAATTACAAATAACGCAAAAAAACACACATAATAGTACAATTGGTTAGAGGGCTGTAAAACGGCAGCCATCTTCTCCGGCGCCATCTCAGAGGATAAGGCAAAGGGCGACATCAAGGCAAAGGGTGGCTACTTTGAAGAATTTAAAATACAAAATATATTTTGATTTGTTTAACACTTTTTTAGTTACTACATGATTCCATGTGTTATTTCATAGTTTTGATGTCTTCACTATTATTATTGCTATTATTAATTATTATTATTATTATTCAACAATGTAGAAAAATAAAGAAAACCCCTGGAATTAGTTGGTGTGTCCAAACTTTTGACTGGTACTGTAGATGGCGATAGAGAAGCATACATGCACACACGCACATGCAGGTGCACATTATGGGGGTGTTGTGGGGGGTTGGCGGAATCCATGTGTAGCCTGGTGAAAGTAAACCCAGCACAGGACAAACTAATTTGGGGTTGTTTATTCTGTTAGTAAAGTGCATAAAAACCAATGTGTGTACAATAAGTACAAAGTGAAATGGATAAACGGTTGTGGATCTACTTTCTATAAAAAAAGAAAATTCAAAGACCAATGCTTGAAATAATGTTATTATCAACTCCACAACGTGGTTCTGAGAGCGCTGGTATTCAGCTAGCAAGAAACTAACATCCTCATGTCAATCTGAAAGTATCAACAGCCTAACATGACCATCTGGCATAAATATTAAAAAAACAAACTCTTATACACTGCAGATGATGCAAAATATTATATATTCCGGTACAAGAGTAAGATAAAAAGTATTATTTACCCATCTAAAGTAATGTTGGACCCACGATGGATTTCAACAGCTCTCCAGTGTAATTGTTTGCTCTCACTCTTACACACTGCGCATGTGCAATCCCATAACCGATCACTCTTACGGACTAGGACCACAGGGGAAGTGTATGAGCTAGAGCTCGCCTGGATGACACCCTTCTTCAGAAGCTTGATGATGTGCTCCCTAAACTCTTTTTTCTGTGTAGGAGGAATGCGGCAGTAGGGCTGTGTTACTGGTGTGTCAGACCAAATGAATCTCGTGCTTGACTTTATCAGCGTAACCCAGGTCCTCATCCTGGAAAGCAAACCGTCTGAGTAACTTGCCAAAAGAGCAGCTAGCGCGGCTTGTTCGTCCTGTGTCCCACCGATGTTCTCTGAAGAATGACTCATGGATAGTGCTGACTTGGCTCCCGGTATCCAGCAAACAGTTTGCAGTGACCCCCCAATCTTGAGATCTACAACTGGACATGTGGCCACTGCGTGCTCAATAAACCTGTCACGACTACAAGTACTGTCGGGTAAGCCTACAGATTTCCCCCCGAATTGCCCGGCTCTTGGCAACCGAGGATGCTAGTTTTCCTGCACACCAGCAGCTTGTGTGGTAGTGGACTCATTTACTGACATGCTCTTCTTTGTGCACTGCTTAACAATATGTCCCACCTCTTTACACTTGAAGCAAATGGGCTGACCGTCATCAGTAAACTCTCGGTTTCCCACCTGTGTCATTACCAGTCTCCTCTTTGTTCAGAGCAAGACCCCGGACTGCTTTTGTTAGCTCCCCAATGGCTTTACTCTGCCACCACTTTAAAAACATCCTCCAAAGAGACAGCTGGTTTCTCCTGTACATCAATGGCAGAACACTGAGAATCCCTCACTGTCTTGTCACACAGCACTTTCCTACTCTTGACAGCCTTAGTGTTACTGGGCTGGTCCTCCAGTGATCAGGTGATTGCTTCCTCACGTACATCAAACAGAGTAGACTGAGGCCTCTTCCTGACTAACTAAGGATATATGAAGCCCTCAATGAACTGGTTTCTGACAGTTTTATCAACTTCATCCTCGGGAATGGCGTCTTGTTCTTGTTTCAGCACTCAACTAATTGTCTGCGAGAGTCCATATGAGTAATCACGGAAATCCTCTCCCTGATGGCGGCCATAGAAGTTGTGCAACAACTGAGATGCACTGCGCTTTTCTGTATAAGCCCCCCTTAGATACGAGAACAGGTCACTGGGCTGCTTTGACACCCCACCCGTGCGTAACCGCACTTCCTCTAAGGCTGACCCACTCAACAGAGACCATATGAAATCTACCTTTTCATCAGTACTCTGATCTCTGGAATGACATGTTCAACGTCCTCAATGAACTCGTCAACTGACCGACCATCCTTAGAGACATCACCACTAAAATAATGGATCTGACGCTCTCATGGTACATACACGTATGTCCTTGTGGACCCATTACCCAGAGCGGCAATAGTTGCCATTGCTTCGTCATGTTTCCTATCTAGCTCTGGAATATGTGACTGTAAATGAACTACAGGGTTACCCTCACAATCTCTGGATCCCGGCAGTCTGGTTACAGAAGTTCCACAGCAACCCCAGGCAGGCCTCACTGCCCATTCTCAGATCCCCTGGCACCGTCCCTCGTCAGATCTCTCTGGTCTGGTACCACTCTTCACCACTACCATAATTATGCAATTCACTACCCTAACAAAGCTATCAGAACCCCACTCCTGGTACCAAAATGTGTAGCCTGGCAAAAGTAAACCCAGCACAGGACACAAACTAATTTGGGGTTGTTTATTCTGTCGAAGCTTAGATTTTAAATAGGATAATGTAGGAGGGAAATCACTGCAAGGTGAAGACCCCATAAAGTAAAGTTCAGTCTAAGTCACAATCAAGTGAAATAAATATGTTAGTAAAGTGCATGAAAACCATGTGAGTTCAATAAGTACAAAGTAAAATGCATAAACAGTTGTGGCTCTGCTTTCTTGAAAAAAAAAAAAATACAAAGACCAATGTTCACAGTTAGAATGGAGTTTGTAACATTTCAAATATCTGACGTCCATGAACAAAATGACATCATGCATGAAAAACATTTTATCATAAAACAATATGAATACTTACAAAACACACTGTCCATGTGAGACCCTAACCCAACATGAAAAAGTAGACCATCATCTCACCCATACAGCACTGGGGGGGAAATATAATATCAACATATAGGTTACAATGAAAAAATGAAACAAAATACAACACCCTGACGCTTTACATTAAACAGAATGTCATTCTGATAATTACTCACGCTTCAAATACTGTTATTATCAACTCCACAATGTGGTTCTGAGAGCACTGGTATTCAGCTAGCAAGAAACTATCATCCTCATGTCAATCTGAAAGTATCAACAGCCTAACATGACCATCTGGCATAAATATTACAAAACAAACTCTTATACACTGCAGATGATACAAAATATGATATATTCCGGTACAAGAGTAAGATAAAAAGTATTATTTACCCATCTAAAGTAATGTTGGACCCACGATGGATTTCAACAGCTCTCTAGTGTAATTGCTTGCTCGCACACTTAAACACTGCGCATGTGCAATCCCATAACCGCTTGCACACATTAGGCCTTGGCCTTCAGGCCTTCAAACATATTCCTGAGGCAGATGTTTTCTTTGTTCAGTCACCTGCAGCCCAGCCTTAAATCAGGGAGATGCCAAAGACTCTTCCAAGCAGCGCTGTGTTACAAGTCCATTGGTTTTCAATTTCAACCAACCTACTTTAATAATAATATTTAATAATATGCCATTTAGCAGACGCTTTTATCCAAAGCGTACATACATTTTTGTGTATGGGTGGTCCCGGGGATTGAACCCACTACCTTGGCGTTACAAGCGCCGTGCTCTACCAATTGAGCTACAGAGGACCACAGAATGGACCACTTTCTCTCACTAACTTGGCTCTCTGCTTTTGAAAGTATTGATTGGTCATCCACCATCCATCAACATTCAAAGATTCTCTGGAGATTATGAAGTGAGAGAATGAATGCACACAGAATCGGTTAGACCGATACAGCTCTTTTTGAGGGACACGTACAGGATAAGTGAACTCTGTTAAAGTAAATGTATCTTACCCATTCTGTTGGCATCTCCCTATGGTGAATAGCACTGCAAAGATTTATGGGAACACCAACACTGCTGCTGGGATAACAGGATCAGGGGAGCAACTTTGGTTTTAGAAGGGGGGGGGGGGGTATATATAATTTGTATTATAATATTTTTTTTATACAGTCTGATAAACACTCCAAACAGCCTACCTGACCGCTCGGAGACGTCCGCATGGTGCTAAAGCACACTGTTGCCTGGTTTTGTATCACATTCCAATGATAAAACTGGGGGGGACAAGAATGCAATTTCAGAATGTGGAGGGAAACGTTGCTCCCCTTCCCCAGTGAAAGTTGTGCTCCTGAACAGGATAGTGTCTTTCTCCATGCCTCTCATCTTTGTTATATGTTGTGGAGTTGTGTGGGGGGAAAACAAATACAATACATTACATACATTGCTTTCAGAACCCAAGTTTGAATGAAACCCTAGTGCATTAGGAAAGTATTCAGACCACTTGACTTTTTCAACATTTTGTTACGTTACAGCCTTATTCTAAAATTGAATACATAGTTTTTTCCCCTCATCAATCTACACACAATACCCCATAATGACAAAGCACATTTTAGTCTTCTTGGGTATGACGCTACAAGCTTGGCACACCTGTATTTGGGGAGTTTCTCCCATTCTTCTCTGCAGTTTGGATATGGAACGTCGCTGCACCGTTACTTTCATGTCTCTCCAGAGATGTTCGATCGGCTTCAAGTCTGGGCTCCGGCTGGGCCACTCAAGGACATTCGGAGACTTGTCCCGAAGCCACTCCTGCGTTGTCTTGGCTTTGTGCTTAGGGTTGTTGTCCTATTGTAAGGTGAACCTTCTTCGCCCCAGTCCGAGATCCTGAGCACTCTGGAGCAGATTTTCATCAAGGATCTCTCTGTTCTTTGCTCCGTTCATCTTTCCCTCGATCCTGACTATTCTCCCAGTCCCTCCCACTGAAAAACATCCCCACAGCATGATGCTGCCACCACCATGCTTCACCCTAGGGATGGTATTGGCCAGGTGATGAGAGGTGCCTGGTTTCCTCCAGACCTGACGCTTGGCATTCCGGCCAAAGAGTTCAATCTTGGTTTCATCAGACCAGATAATCTTGTTTCTCATGGTCTGAGAGTCCTTTAGGTGCCTTTTGTCAAACTCCAAGTTGGCTGTCATGTGCCTTTTATTGAGGAGTGGCTTCCACCTGGCCACTCTACTATAAAGGCCTGATTGGTGGAGTGCTGCAGAGATGGTTGTCTTTTGGAAGATTCTCCCATCTCCACAGAGGAACTCTAGCGCTCTGTCAGAGTGACCATCGGGTTCTTGGTCACCTCCCTGACCAAGGCATTCTCCGCCGATTGCTCAGTTTGGCCGGGCGGCCAGCTCTAGAAAGTGGAAGTGTCTTGGTGGTTCCAAACTTCTTCCATTTAAGAATGATGGAGGCCACTGTGTTCTTGGGGACCTTCAAATGCTACAGAAATTTTTTGGTACCCTTCCCCAGATCTGTGCCATGACACAATCCTGTCTCGGAGCTCCATGTAAAATTCCTTTGACCTCATGGCTTAGTTCTTGCTCTGACATGAACTGTCAACTGTGGAACCTTATACAAACAGGTGTGTGCCTTTCCAAATAATGTCAAATCAATTGAATTTACCACAGGTGGACTCCAATCAAGTTGAAGAAACATCTCCAGGATGATCAATTGAAACAGGATGCACCTGAGCCCAATTTCGAGTCTCATAGCAAAGGGTCTGAATACTTATGTAAATAAGAAAATTCTGTTTTTTTGTTGTTGATACATTTGCAATAATGTCTAAAAACCTGTTTTCCCTTTGTCATTATGGAGTATTGGGTGTAGATTGATGAGGGAAAAAACAATTTTAGAATACGGCTTTAACACAACAAAATGTGGAAAAAATGAAGGGGTGCCTTCAGAAAGTATTCACACCCCTTGACCTTTTCCAAATGTTGTTGAGATTTTGTGTCATTGGCCTACACACAATACCCCATCATGTCGAAGTGGAATTATGTTTTTAGACATTTTTACTAATTAATAAAAAATGAAAAGCTGAAAAGTCTTAAGTCAATAAGTATTCAACCCCTTTGTTATGGCAAGCCTAAATAAGTTCAGGACAAATAATGTTTTTAACAAGTCACATAATAAGTTGCATGGACTCCATGTGCAATAATACTGCTTAACATGATTTTTGAATGACTACCACATCTCTGTACCCCACACATACAATTAAGTGTAAGGTCCCTCAGTCAAGCAGTGAATTTCAACCACGAAGACCAAAGAGGTTTTCTAATGCCTCACAAAGAATCCACCTATTGGTAGATGGGTAAAAATATAAAAAACTAACATTGAAGCATGGTGAAGTTATTAATTACACTTTGAATGGTGTATCAATACACCCAGTGTCACGGATTCTGCCGAGGCTGCTCCCCCTCCTGGTACGAGCAGGCATCGGCGGTCGCCGTCCCCGGAGTACTAGCTGCCACCGATCTATGTTTCTGTGTGTGATTGCTTTTGTCTGTCTGTCACACCTGTGTCCAATTGTGTATTGATCACCTGTCCTATAAGCTCCGTCTTTTTGCTTAGTAGGATTGTGTGTTGTTGTTTTACTGTCGTTCGTGTTGGAGCTACCTTTTGTTTTCTGTTTTGGTTTGGTGTTTAGTGTTTTACGCATTGTTGCGTAATTTTCCCTCGCCTCGTCGTTTTGTCGAGGTCGTGCTCCTTTTGTTGGAATTTTGTCTACTTGGACTATTAAAGCTTTGTTGGACGTACCTCTGTGTCCTGCGCCTGACTCCTCCACCACCTCCACATCAGTACTTATGACAGAACAACACACCTACATGGAGTCAGCAGGAACAGCGGCGGCACCCGTATCACTCGAGGACCGGATCAATCACCAAGACGCTATGATCCGGCACCTTGGGGCCACCTTGGACGAGGTAGCCAACAAGCTGCGCCAGTTGGTGACTCGAGAGACACCGACGCACTCTTACAACATCTCGTCACCAACGGCCAGTCCTCCTCTCTCAGCACCGGAACCCAGTGGTATTCGGCTCTCGCTCCCGGGGGCATATGACGGTTCTGCAGCCGGGTGTCAGGGATTTCTGCTACAGGTGGAACTGTACCTGGCTACTGTACACCCGGCGCCCTCGGGATACGAGAGCGTCTCCGCCCTCATCTCCTGTCTATCCGGCAAGGCGTTGGAATGGGCCAACGCCGAATGGAGGGGAATAGACGCCGCAACCATCACCTACGCGGAGTTCTCCCGCCGCTTCAGGACTGTCTTTGATCATCCACCGGAGGGTAAAGCGGCGGGAGAGCGTCTGTTCCACCTCCGACAGGAGAAGAGGAGCGCCCAGGAGTTCGCACTGGAGTTCCGGACACTAGCAGCGGATGCGGGGTGGAATGAGAGGGCCCTCATCGACCACTACAGGTGTAGCCTACGAGAGGACGTTCGTCGTGAGCTGGCCTGCAGGGACACCAACTTGTCATTTGACCAGTTGGTGGACATTTCCATCCGTCTAGACACCCTGCTGGCCACCCGCGGACGTCCCGAGTGGGGGTCGTCCATTTCGCCCTCCAGCACCTCCGAGCCTATTCCTATGGAAATCGGGGGTGCTGGCGCTAGAGAGAGGAGGAGAGGGAACCCGAGGGGAGCCATCCCCTGCACCACCTGCGGTCGTGGAGGGCACACCGCGGCCAGGTGCTGGGGAGGGTCTCTTGGGAGAGGTGACAACAGGCCGCGCACTGGGGAGTCATTTCAGGTGAGCAGGCGCCCCACTTACCCAGAGCTTTCTGTTTGTCACATGAATATTCCTGTGAGATTTCCACAGGTGGCACCTCATTCCCAGCATAAGGCGCTAGTAGATTCAGGCGCAGCTGGGAACTTTATTGATCGGGCATTTTGTGGTAGGTTAGGGATTCCCCTTCGGCCGGTAGAACCTCCGTTTCCTGTCCACACCTTAGACAGCCGGCCGTTGGGGTCGGGTCTGATCAGGGAGGTCACAGCACCACTGACGATGACAACGCAGGGGGGTCACGAGGAGATCATTCAGTTTTATCTGATTGACTCTCCTGCGTACCCCGTGGTGTTGGGACTTCCCTGGTTAAGCACCCATGATCCTACCATAGCGTGGCAACAGAGGGCTCTTATGGAGTGGTCTGCCCAGTGTGTAGGGAGATGTCTAGGTGTTTCCTTAGGGGCGACCTCGGTAGAGAGTCCGAACCAAGTGCCCGCACTGCGCATTCCCCCCGAGTATGAGGATTTAGCACTTGCGTTTAGTAAATCGAGGGCAGCGCGGCTACCTCCTCATAGACAGGGGGACTGTGCGATAAATCTCCAAACAGGAGCGGCTCTGCCACGGAGTCATGTGTATCCCCTGTCTCAAGAGGAGACAGCGGCTATGGAGACGTACATAGCCGAGTCCTTGGCACAGGGATACATACGGCCTTCTACTTCCCCGGTCTCCTCGAGTTTCTTCTTTGTGAAGAAGAAGGATGGGGGATTGCGTCCGTGTATTGACTACCGTAGTCTCAATCAGATTACAGTTAAATACAGCTACCCACTTCCACTGATTGCGACGATGACGGAGTCATTACGCGGCGCGCGCTTCTTCACAAAGTTAGATCTCAGGAGCGCGTATAATCTGGTGCGCATTAGGGAGGGGGATGAATGGAAGACAGCATTTAGCACAACCTCGGGTCATTACGAGTATCTCGTCATGCCATACGGGTTAATGAATGCTCCTTCAGTCTTCCAATCCTTTGTTGACGAGATTTTCCGGGACATGCATAGGCAGGGTGTAGTAGTTTACATCGACGACATCCTAGTGTACTCTACTACACGAGCCGAGCATGTAGCCCAGGTGCGCCGAATGTTGAGAAGACTGTTGGAGCATGACTTGTATGTCAAGGCAGAGAAATGCCTGTTCTTCCAGGAGTCCGTCTCCTTTTTGGGTTATCGGTTGTCCGCGTCTGGTGTGGAGATAGAGGTAGACCGGGTATCGGCCGTGCGTAATTGGCAAACTCCAACTACTGTAAAAGAGGTGCAGCGGTTCTTGGGTTTTGCTAATTACTACCGGAGGTTTATTCAGGGTTTTGGACAGGTTGCAGCTCCCATTACATCTCTACTAAAGGGGGGTCCGGTTCGTTTGCAGTGGTCGGCTGAGGCGGACAGGGCATTTGTTAAACTTAAGAACCTGTTCACCTCGGCTCCCGTGCTGGCGCACCCGGATCCCTCTTTACCCTTCCAAGTAGAGGTGGACGCGTCTGAGACCGGTATTGGGGCAGTCCTGTCACAACGGTCCGGCGCGCCACCTAAACTCCGCCCCTGTGCCTTCTACTCTAAGAAGCTCAGCTCGGCGGAGCGCAACTATGACGTTGGGGACAGGGAGCTGTTAGCCGTTGTTCAAGCTCTAAAGGTGTGGAGGCATTGGCTTGAGGGGGCTCAACACCCTTTCCTCATTCTGACAGATCACCGTAACCTGGAGTACATCCGGGCAGCTAGGAGATTGAACCCTCGTCAGGCTAGGTGGAACATGTTCCTAACCCGATTTGTTTTCAAGATCACATACATCCCAGGGTCCCAGAATGCTAAGGCAGACGCCCTGTCCCGGCGGTATGACACAGAGGAGAGGTCTAACGAGCCTACTTCCATATTGCCGGAGTCTTGTTTGGTGGCTCCGGTGGTTTGGGAGGTCGATGCGGAAATCGAGCGGGCACTGCGTACCGACCCTACTCCCCCCGAGTGTCCTGTGGGGCGGACGTACGTTCCGCTCGAAGTTCGTGATCGACTTATTTATTGGGCTCATACATCACCCTCCTCTGGACATCCAGGTATTGGCCGGACCGTGCACTGTCTTAGCATGAAATACTGGTGGCCAACGTTAGCTAGGGATGTGAGGGTTTATGTCTCCTCCTGCTCGGTGTGTGCCCAGTGTAAGGCGCCTAGACATTTGCCCAGGGGTAAGCTACATCCCCTGCCCGTTCCACAACGACCATGGTCCCACCTCTCGGTAGATTTCGTTACCGATCTACCCCCCTCCCAGGGGAATACCACCATTTTGGTCGTTGTGGATCAGTTTTCTAAGGCCTGTCGTCTCCTTCCTATGCCGGGTCTCCCTTCTGCCCTACAAACCGCTGAGGCCCTGTTCACCCATGTGTTCCGGCACTATGGGGTCCCCGAGGATATAGTGTCTGACCGAGGTCCCCAGTTCACCTCCAGAGTTTGGGGGGCGTTTATGGAACGGTTGGGGGTCTCGGTGAGCCTTACCTCGGGGTACCACCCAGAGAGCAATGGGCAGGTGGAACGTGTAAACCAGGATGTGGGTAGGTTTTTGAGGTCCTATTGCCGGGACCGGCCGGAGGAGTGGTCGAGGTTCCTCCCCTGGGCAGAGATAGCCCAGAACTCTCTCCGCCACTCCTCCACCAATTTAACACCTTTCCAGTGTGTCTTAGGTTATCAGCCGGTCCTGGCGCCATGGCACGAGAGCCAGATCGAGGCTCCTGCGGTGGACGAGTGGATTCGGCGCTCGGAGGAGACGTGGGAAGCTGCCCATGTCCATCTGCAGCGTGCCATCCGTCAACAGAAGGCGAGCGCCGATCGCCACCGCAGTGAGGGCCCGGTGTACGCACCGGGAGATCGAGTCTGGCTCTCGACTCGAAACCTGCCCCTCCGCCTGCCCTGCCGGAAGCTGGGTCGGCGGTTTGTGGGGCCCTTTAAAGTCCTGAGAAGATTGAACGAGGTGTGTTACAGGTTACAACTGCCTATAGAGTACAAAAATATTAACCCCTCGTTCCATGTGTCTCTTCTCAGGCCGGTGGTAGCTGGTCCACTCCAAGATAATGAGATAGGAGAGACCCCTCCGCCCCCTTTGGACATCGAGGGGGCCCCGGCGTACAGAGTCCGGACCATCTTGGACTCGAGGCGCCGGATGAGTGGTCTCCAGTATCTCGTGGAGTGGGAGGGGTACGGTCCGGAGGAACGGTGCTGGGTGCCCAGGAGGGACATCCTCGATCCATCCCTCCTGACTGATTTCCACCGTGGGCATCCCACGCGCCCAGGTCCGCGTCCTCCTGGCCGTCCCCGAGGCCGGGGTCGGCGCACGGCTGGAGCCGCGCGTCAAGGGGGGGGGTACTGTCACGGATTCTGCTGAGGCTGCTCCCCCTCCTGGTACGAGCAGGCATCGGCGGTCGCCGTCCCCGGAGTACTAGCTGCCACCGATCTATGTTTCTGTGTGTGATTGCTTTTGTCTGTCTGTCACACCTGTGTCCAATTGTGTATTGATCACCTGTCCTATAAGTTCCGTCTTTTTGCTTAGTAGGATTGTGTGTTGTTGTTTTACTGTCGTTTGTGTCGGAGCTACCTTTTGTTTTCTGTTTTGGTTTGGTGTTTAGTCTTTTACGCATTGTTGCGTAATTTTCCCTTGCCTCGTCGTTTTGTCGAGGTCGTGCTCCTTTTGTTGGAATTTTGTCTACTTGGACTATTAAAGCTTTGTTGGACGTACCTCTGTGTCCTGCGCCTGACTCCTCCACCACCTCCACATCAGTACTTATGACACCCAGTCAGTACAAAGATACAAATGTCCTTCCTAACTCAGGGATTTCACCATGAGGCCAATGGTGACATTAAAACAGTTGCAGAGTTTAATGGCTGTGATAGGAGAAAACTGAGGATGGATCAACAACATTGAAGTTAATCTACAATATTAACATAAATGACAAAAAGTGAAAAAAAGGAAGCCAGTACAGAATACAAATATTCCAAAACATGCATCCTGTTTGCAATAAGGCACTAAAGTAAAACAGCAAAAAATGTGGTAAAGAAATTAACTTTATTTGCTGAATGCAAAGCGTTATGTTTGGGGCAAATTCAACACAATACATCACTGAGTACCACTCTTCACATTTTCAAGCATGGTGGTGGCTACATCTTGTCAAGGTCTTGGTAGTTTTTAAAGATAAAAATAAATGGAATAGATCTAAGCACGTGCAAAATCCTAGAGGAAAACCTGGTTCAGTCTGATTTCAAACAGAATGGGAGACAAATTCACCTGAGTGGCCCAGCGACAGTTTTGACTTAAATCGGCTTGAAATCTATGGCAAGACTTGAAAAAGGCTGTCTAGCAATGATCAACAACTAACTTGACAGAGCTTGAAGAATAAGAATAATGTGCAAACATTGTACATTCCGGGTGTTTAAAGCTCTTAGAGACTACCCAGAAAGACACAGCTTTAATCGCTGCCAAAGGTGCTTCTACAAAGTATTGACTCAGGGGTGTGAATATGTAAATGAATATTTCTGTATTTCATTTTCAATGAATGTGCAAACATTTCTAAAACATATTTTCACTTTGTCTTTATGGGGTATTGTGTGTAGATGGGTGAGATATTTATTTATTTAATCCATTTGGAATTTAGGCTGTAACACAACAAAATGTGAAATAAATCAATTTCTGAAGGCACTGAGTGTAGAAAACATTAGGAACACCTTCCTAATATTGAGTTGCACCCGCTTTTTCCCTGTGAACAGCCTCAACTCGCCGGGGCATGGACGCTACAAGTATCGAAAAGCGTTCCACAAGGATGCTGGCCCATGTCGACTTCAATGATGTCCTTTGGGTGGTGGACCATTCTTGATACACACCGGGAAACTGGTAAGTATGAAAAACCTGGCAGCATTGCAGTTCTTACCCTGTTCAAAGGCACTTAAATATTTTGTCTTACCCCATTGATGCTCTGAATGGCACACATACACAATCCATGTCTCAATTGTCTCAAGGCTTAAACATCCTTCTTGAACCTGTCTCCTCCCCTTCATCTACACTGATTGAAGTGGATTTAACAGGTGACATCAATAAGGGATTATGGCTTTCACCTGGATTCATCTGGTCAGTCTATGTCATGGAAAGAGCAGCTTTTCCTAATGTTTTGGACACTCAGTGTATATACCTACCATAATAGAACATAGAAGGCTACTACATTTACATTTACATTTTAGTCATTTAGCAGACGCTCTTATCCAGAGCGACTTACAGGAGCAATTAGGGTTAAGTGCCTTGCTCAAGGGCACATTAACGTCATTTAGCAGACGCTCTTAGCCAGAGCGACTCACAAATTGGTGCGTTCACCCTATAGCCAGTGGGATAACCACTTTACAATTGGGGGGGGGGGGGGGTAGAAGGATTCCTTTATCCTATCCCAGGTATTCCTTAAAGAGGTGGGGTTTCAAATGTCTCCGGAAGGTGGTGAGTGACTCCGCTGTCCTGGCGTCGTGAGGGAGCTTGTTCCACCATTGGGGTGCCAGAGCAGCGAACAGTTTTGACTGGGCTGAGCGGGAACTATGCTTCCGCAGAGGAAGGGGAGCCAGCAGGCCAGAGGTGGATGAGCGCAATGCCCTCGTTTGGGTGTAGGGACTGATCAGAGCCTGAAGGTACAGAGGTGCCGTTCCCCTCACTGCTCCATAGGCAAGCACCATGGTCTTGTAGCGGATGCGAGCTTCAACTGGAAGCCAGTGGAGTGTGCGGAGGAGGGGGGTGACGTGAGAGAACTTGGGAAGGTTGAACACCAGACGGGCTGCGGCATTCTGGATGAGTTGTAGGGGTTTAATGGCACAGGCAGGGAGGCCAGCCAACAGCGAGTTGCAGTAGTCCAGACGGGAGATGACAAGTGCCTGGATTAGGACCTGTGCCGCTTCCTGTGTAAGGCAGGGTCGTACTCTCCGAATGTTGTAGAGCATGAACCTGCAGGAGCGGGTCACCGCCTTGATGTTGGCGGAGAACGACAGGGTGTTGTCCAGGGTCACGCCTAGGCTCTTCGCACTCTGGGAGGAGGACACAGCGGAGTTGTCAACCGTGATGGCGAGATCATGGAACGGGCAGTCCTTCCCCGGGAGGAAGAGCAGCTCCGTCTTGCCAGGGTTCAGCTTGAGGTGGTGATCCGTCATCCATACTGATATGTCTGCCAGACATGCAGAGATGCGATTCGCCACCTGGTTATCAGAAGGGGGAAAGGAGAAGATTAGTTGTGTATCGTCAGCGTAGCAATGATAGGAGAGACCATGTGAGGATATGACAGAGCCAAGTGACTTGGTGTATAGGGAGAAAAGGAGAGGGCCTAGAACTGAGCCTTGGGGGACACCAGTGGTGAGAGCACGTGGTGCGGAGACAGCTTCTCGCCACGCCACTTGGTAGGAGCGACCGGTCAGGTAGGACGCAATCCAGGAGTGAGCCGCGCCGGAGATGCCCAGCTCGGAGAGGGTGGAGAGGAGGATCTGATGGTTCACAGTATCAAAGGCAGCAGACAGGTCTAGAAGGACAAGAGCAGAGGAGAGAGAGTTAGCTTTAGCAGTGCGGAGAGTCTCCGTGACACAGAGGAGAGCAGTCTCAGTTGAATGACCAGTCCTGAAACCTGATTGGTTTGGATCAAGAAGGTCATTCTGAGAGAGATAGCAAGATAGTTGGCTAAAGACGGCACGCTCAATAGTTTTGGAAAGAAAAGAGAGAAGGGATACTGGTCTGTAGTTGTTGACATCAGTGGGGTCGAGTGTTGGTTTTTTGAGAAGGGGAGCAACTCTCGCTCTCTTGAAGACGGAAGGGACATGGCCGGCGGTCAAGGATGAGTTGATCAGCGAGGTGAGGTAGGGGAGAAGGTCACCGGAGATGGTCTGGAGAAGGGAGGAGGGGATGGGGTCAAGCGGGCAGGTTGTTGGGCGG
The DNA here is from genome assembly GCF_964263955.1 of Coregonus lavaretus. Classification (NCBI taxonomy): domain Eukaryota; kingdom Metazoa; phylum Chordata; class Actinopteri; order Salmoniformes; family Salmonidae; genus Coregonus; species Coregonus lavaretus. Next base: position 26,939,552 of record NC_140025.1, on the reverse strand, counting down.
CCTGCAGTCACAAGTCGCAGGATTTTATCTGGAGAGAGAGGGGAGAAAGAAGTCAAAGCATAGGGTAGGGCAGTGTGAGCAGGACCAGCAGTGTCATTAGACTTAACAAACGAGGATCGGATGTCGTCAACCTTCTTTTCAAAGTGGTTGACGAAGTCATCCACAGAGAGAGAGGAGGGGGGGGGGGGGGGGGGGGGGGATTCAGGAGGGAGGAAAATGTGGCAAAGAGCTTCCTAGGGTTAGAGGCAGATGCTTGGAATTTAGAGTGGTAGAAGGTGGCCTTAGCAGCAGAAACAGATGAAGAAAATGTAGAGAGGAGGGAGTGAAAAGATGCCAGGTCGGTAGGGAGTTTAGTTTTCTTCCATTTCCGCTCCGCTGCCCGGAGCTCTGTTCTGTGAGCTCGCAGTGAGTCATCAAGCCACGGAGCTGGAGGGGAGGACCGAGCCGGCCGGGAGGATAGGGGACACAGAGAGTCAAAGGATGCAGAAAGGGAGGAGAGGAGGGTTGAGGAGGCAGAATCAGGAGATTGGAGGGAGAAGGATTGAGCAGAGGGAAGAGATGATAGGATGGAAGAGGAGAGAGTAGTGGGAGAGAGAGAGCGAAGGTTGCGGCGGCGCATTACCATCTGTGTAGGGGCAGAGTGAGTAGTGTGGGAGGAGAGCGAGAGAGAAAAGGAAACAAAGTAGTGGTCGGAGACTTGGAGGGGAGTTGCAGTGAGATTAGTAGAGGAGCAGCATCTAGTGAAGATGAGGTCAAGCGTATTGCCTGCCTTGTGAGTAGGGGGGGACGGTGAGAGGGTGAGGTCAAAAGAGGAGAGGAGTGGAAAGAAGGAGGCAGAGAGAAATGAGTCAAACGTGGACATAGGGAGGTTGAAATCCCCCAAAACTGTGAGGGGTGAGCCATCCTCAGGAAAGGAACTTATCAAGGCGTCAAGCTCGTTGATGAACTCTCCAAGGGAACCTGGAGGGCGATAGATGACAAGGATATTAAGCTTAAATGAGCTAGTGACTGTGACAGCATGGAATTCAAATGAGGAGATAGACAGATGGGTTAGGGGAAAAATTGAGAATGTCCACTTGGGAGAGATGAGGATTCCTGTACCACCACCCCTCTGACCAGATGCTCTCGGGGTATGCGAGAACACATGGTCAGACGAGGAGAGAGCAGTAGGAGTAGCCGTGTTTTCAGTGGTGATCCATGTTTCCGTCAGCGCCAGGAAGTCGAGGGACTGGAGGTTGGCATAGGCTGGGATGAAGTCAGCTTTGTTGGCAGCAGAACGGCAGTTCCAGAGGCTGCCTGCGACCTGGAACTCCAGGTGAGGGGTGCGTGCAGGGACCACCAGGTTAGAGAGGCAGCAGCCGTGCGGTGTGGTGCGTTGTTTGTGTAGCCTGTGCAGAGAGGAGAGAACAGGGATGGGCAGAGGCATAGTTGACAGGCTGTAGCAAATGGCTACAAAAATGCAGAGGAGATCGGAATGAAATGAGCTAAGCATCTGGGAGAGGAGAGAGGGGGGCCTCCCTCACCAAAAACTTCTACCTCAGAAACTAAAATTGTTTCACTGAACCACCCGAACAAAAACTCTCCCAACTTCCACCTTTAGAAATCAGAATTGTTGTGAACCACAGTTGTTCAATGTTTAAAGGAATAGACTCAACCCACTTTATTCAGCTAGCTAACTATGACACCATAGCTGACTAGCATGCTAGCATCCAATAACACACAGTTTAACACACAGTTAAGCACCAATACTTGGTCACAACAAACCACCAATAGTGTGTTAACTAGCTAACTAGCATGCTAGCATCCAGTAACACACAGTTTAGCACAAACACTTGGTCACAGCAAACCACCAATAGTGTGATAACACACTAAACAGATCATTCGTGTCTGTGTCAAGTTCCTTTCATGACGCAGCAATGATTCAACGTTGGCTAGCTAGGACAAGTATATTGTAATTAGCTACTACCGTACAGTTCGCTGGTCGTGTTGGGTAGCTAGCAATGGCCACTGTGTTGACTTTGTTTGAAGAACGGCTAGCTAGCTAGCTTCGTGCTACACCCGGCACACAATGGCTACTGTATTGACTCTGACTCTGTTCGAAAAAACGGCTAGTTAGCTCGCTTCGTGCTACAGCCGGCACGGCGGAAGACACTGCCAAGACACAGTAACTACCCACAATACCTAGCTATGACGCCGTAGCTAACTAGCAAGCTAGCATCCATTAACACACAATTTAGCACCAATACTTGGTTACAACAAACTGCCAAGAGTGTGTTAGCACACTAAACAGATAATTCATGTCCGTGTCTAGTTCCTTTCATAACGCATAACGCAGCAAAAATTAAACGTTGGCTAGCAGCACATTAACATTGGAAACAGCTAATCGTTACCAGTAGCTACCCGCTAGCTAGCTAGCCTCGTGCTTCGATACTACGGAAACCTACAATAACAACAATACTAACCTATAATAATACAATACCTAACTACAACTAACTACCAACCTACGATCTAATATATGGTTAAGCTTTACTCAACACCATATGAGAAGCTCTCCACCGTTGCTAATCGTTGCTAATCGTTACCAGTAGCTACCCGCTAGCTAGCTAGCCTCGTGCTTCGATACTAACCTACAATTACCTACGGAAACCTACAATAACAACAATACTAACCTATGATAAATACAATACCTAACTACAACTAACTACCAACCTACGATCTAATACATGGTTAAGCTTTACTCAACACCATATGAGAAGCTCTCCACCGTTGCTAATCGTTGCTAATCGTTACCAGTAGCTACCCGCTAGCTAGCTAGCCTCGTGCTTCGATACTAACCTACAATTACCAACGGAAACCTACAATAACAACAATACTAACCTATAATAAATACAATACCTAACTACAACTAACTACCAACCTACGATCTAATACATGGTTAAGCTTTACTCAACACCAAATGAGAAGCTTACCTCCTGCTTACCTCCAGCTAGAGAGCTAGAGAAAAACACGACCTCTCCCGACTGCTGCTACTTCCCCTGCAATACTACAGTGCCTTGCAAAAGTTTTCATCCCCCTTGGCGTTTTTCCTATTTTGTTGCATTACAACCTGTAATTTAAATTGATTTTTATTTGGATTTCATGTAATGGACATACACAAAATAGACCAAATTGGTGAAGTAAAATGAAAAAAATTACTTGTTTCAAACAATTCAAAAAAATAAATAACGGAAAAGTAGGGCGTGCATATGTATTCACCCCTTTGCGACGAAGCCCCTAAATAAGATCTGGTGCAATCAATTACATTCAGAAGTCACATATTTAGTTAAATAAAGTCCACCTGGGTGCAATCTAAGTGTCACATGATCTGTCACATGATCTCTGTATATATACACCTGTTCTGAAAGGCCCCAGAGTATGCTACACCACTAAGCAAGGGACACCACCAAGCAAGCGGCACCATGAAGACCAAGGAGCTCTCCAAACAGGTCAAGGACAAAGTTGTGGAGAAGTACAGATCAGGGTTGGGTTATAAAAAAATATCTGAAACTTTGAACATCCCACGAAGCACCATTACATCTATCATAAAAAAATTGAAAGAATATGGCACCACAACAAACTGCCAAGAGAGGGCCGCCCACCAAAACTCACGGACCAGGCAAGGAGGGCATTAATCAGAGAAGCAACAAAGAGACCAAAGATAACCCTGAAGGAGCTGCAAAGCTCCACAGTGGAGATTGGAGTCTCTGTCCATAGGACCACTTTAAGCCGTACACTCCACAGAGCTGGGCTTTACGGAAGAGTGGCCAGAAAAAAAGCCATTGCTTAAAGAAATAAATAAGCAAACACGTTTGGTGTTTGCCAAAAGGCATGTGGAAGACTCCCCAAACACATGGAAGAAGGTACTCTGGTCAGATGAGACTAAAATTGACCTTTTTTGCCATCAATGAAAACGGTGTGTCTGGCGCAAACCCAACACCTCTCATCACCCCGAAAACACCATCCCTACAGTGAAGCATGGTGGTGACAGCATCATGCTGTGGGGATGTTTTTCATCGGCAGGGACTGGGAAACTGGTCAGAATTGAAGGAATGATGGATTGCGCTAAATACAGTCTTCCAGAGATTTGAGACTGGGACGGAGGTTCACCTTCCAGCAGGACAATGACCCTAAGTATACTGCTAAAGCAACACTTGAGTGGTTTAAGGGGAAACATTTAAATGTCTTGGAATGGCGTAGTCAAAGGCCACAATCCAATTAAGAATCTGTTTGTATGACTTAAAGATTGCTGTACACCAGTGGTACCCATCCAACTTGAAGGAGCTGGAGCAGTTTTGCCTTGAAGAATGGGCAAATATCCCAGTGGCTAGCTAGATGTGCCAAGCTTATAGAGACATACCACAAAAGACTTGCAGCTCTAATTGCTGCAAAAAGTGGCTCTACAAAGTATTGACCTTGGGGGGGTGAATAGTTATGCACGCACAAGTTTTCAGTTTTTTTTGTCTTATTTCTTCTTTGTTTCACAAAAAAAAATATTTTGCATCTTCAAAGTGGTAGGCATGTTGTGTAAATCAAATGATACAAACCCCCCAAAAATCCATTTTAATTCCTGGTTGAAAGGCAACAAAATAGGAAAAATGCCAAGGGGGTGATACTTTCGCAAGCCACTGTATACAAGATGATGCAAACTGCAAACAGTTCACAGTGAAATTCTCAATTCTCTCCACTAGATGGTGGTATTTAACAACCTGCAGTACACTCTGCTTCATCACTACACAACAAACCTACTATTCGCTCCCTGTATCTCAAGAGAAATGGGTATTATAGTCTAATGAGCTGATGGCAATAATGGATTATATGGTTTCTCACACATACGTCTTCTCCAAGGCCTCCATCTCCATAGGGTGTTGTGATGTTGATGGTGATGGTGATGGTGTGAACAGGGACGGCCTGTTCAATAGGGCGATATGGGCGACGCACTGCCAAACGGGAAAAGGAAGGGATATTTTTTCTAATCAATTATATCACGGCAACAGTAGTTATCAGTGTTCTAATCTGATCTGACTGCCACTAAATGTCAAATCAGGCTAAAGTCGTGCTTCAAATGGCCCCGCCCGTTTTTGGGGCGATTTCAGTCAGGTTGAAAATCGCCCAGAAGTCTCTCATAGCCTGTCATGTAAAATCTATTTTTTTCAAATTTCAAAGCTTTCAATACAATCTCTATGGGTGTCTGTGGGCTTGCACTTACGCGCTTTCGTCATACGTGACGTAACCATGAACGTAACTAAGAAAATAGCGGCTAGCAGCGTCTCTGTTGCGACCTGCAGTGTGGCGTTATCTTATGTTTTTAATTTGTACACTTAGTGGCGTTATTTTATGTTTTTAATTTGTACACTTAGTTTACAAACATTCTGCCAACCATAGATTTCCAGTGGTGGGTTTTGGACTGATCTTGTTGATCGTGTACATACCCGCTACGAACGGACTAAATAATGAAAACGCTGCTGGCAGCAGAATCCAATACAGCTGGGAGACTTGGCTGGATGACAGAGTCCCGGACAGAGAAGTGGAGCCGGCCGGCTTCACCCTGGTCAGAGCGGACCGCGATCTGACAGTCACAGGGAAAATCGATCCTGGTAAGAGAGCGACTCTGTACCCCCGACATTGAACTGCTTTCTGTGTCACTGCGACCTTACTATCTGCCCCGTGAGTTCCCCCAATTGTTTGTTACCGTTGTGTACTGTTGATAATCACAAGTTTACTGGAGAACTGAGACCAAGTAGAGACTTTGGACAGGGTGGATATGGTATAATAAAGGCAGTTTATTCAGAGGTAAAGATATCTGGAATCGCGTGCACGGACTCGTTCGTCAAACTCTTAGGGAGCTATCTGAAGAGAGCCCCGAAAACATTGTGTGCAGACATTTTATACAATAAATGATGTAGGTTGAATCTAGTAGTTCTGATCTTCTGATTGGTCCTGATGAGTTGGGCGAGGTCCCCTCCACTGTTGCATTGGCTCTGAGTCGGGTTCTCTGTCTTCAAATGTTCAGCCTAAAGAGAGGGGATTTTTGTGTGTGTGTGTGTGTGTTTAACAGTGATGATGTGTGTGTGTGTGTGTGTTATCAGTGATGATGTGTGTGTGTGTGTGTGTGTGTGTGTGTGTGTGTCCTCAGAGCAAGAACTCGTGAGTTGGAAGAACTGAGAGACCTATGGCGTGGGTGTTGTCCTTGGCCACCTGCTGACAAGGCTGACAAGATAGGACTCTTTTGTCCATTGTTATAGGATAGGAACAGCATTGATTGAAAACAAACGCCCAACACAAAATGGGTCATGCACAAGATTTTAGTCAGACCAAGCTATAACATTACATATTTACTACGACAGTACATTCAACCAAAAGCTAATATAACAAAGGCATCAGAGATTATTTATAATCTGTCACAGAAACTGGAATCCATCTCCCCAGATCAGTCAATAAATGCTTCTGGTATTGACTTATATGCTGCCCCTGTCTTCATGTTGTTGCTGGACATATCTTTTTTAAAATGTGTGTAGGTCACCTAAATCATCAGAAAAATTGCCCCTCCTGAGAATTTTTTCAGGAGCCGCCACTGGGTGTGAATACTGACAGGGTTGGCAGCTACACCACTGTAGATGGATTTGGAATCTTCTCTCTCTACCTCCGGAGGGAGAGACAGGCTGGTGATGAGATCAGGGGTGTAATCATTAGTCCAAACAGTTGCAACTAAAATGACAGGTTCTATTGGACAAATTCAGGTAGGTCCCTTCCCGTTCCGTTTGCTTCTGTTTAAGAAATGTTTTGCAACAGAATTGGCGTAATCTTATGATAAGCTGTAGACCACACTATTTACCAAGAGACTTTTCATCTATATTTTTCATAGCTGTCTATTTACCACCACAAACCAATGCTGGCATTAAGATTGCACTGAATGAGCTGTATAAGGCCATAAGTGAACAGGAAAACGCTCATCCAGAGGCAGCGCTCCTAGTGGCCGGGGACTTTAATGCAGGGAAACTTAAATCCGTTCTACCTCATTTCTACCAGCATGTTAAATATAATAATAAATAATAATAATAATAATAATAATAATAATAATGTGCAACCAGAGGGAAAAAAAAACTCTAGACCACCTTTACTCCACACACAGAGACGCATACAAAGCTCTCCCTCGCCCTCCATTTGGGAAATCTGACAATAACTCTATCCTCCTGATTCCTGCTTATAAGCAAAAACTAAAGCAGGAAGCACCAGTGACTCGGTTAATAAAAAAGTGGTCAGATGACGCAGATGCTAAGCTACAGGACTGTTTTGCTAGCACAGACTGGAACATGTTCCGGGATTCTTCAGATAGCATTGAGGAGTACACCACATCAGTCACTGGCTTCATCAATAAGTGCATCGATGACGTCGTCCCCACAGTGACCACACGTACCTACCCCAACCAGAAGCCATGGATTACAGGAAACATCCGCACTGAGCTAAAGGATAGAGCTGCCGCTTTCAAGGAGCGGGACTCTAACCCGGACGCTTATAAGAAATGCCGCTATGCCCTCAGACGAACCATCAAACAGGCAAACAGTCAATACAGGACTAAGATTGAATCGTACTACACCGGCTCTGATGCTCGTCGGATGAGGCAGGGCTTGAAAACTATTACAGACTACAAAGGGAAGCACAGCCGCGAGCTGCCCAGTGACACAAGACTTCCAGACGAGCTAAACCACTTCTATGCTCGCATTCGAGGCAAACAACACTGAAGCATGGCGATGTCATTTACAAAATAGCCTCCAACACTCTACTCAGCAAATTGGATGTAGTCTATCACAGTGCCATCCGTTTTGTCACCAAAGCCCCATATACTACCCACCATTGTGACCTGTATGCTCTTGTTGGCTGGCCCTCACTACATATTTGTCGCCAAACCCACTGGCTCCAGGTCATCTATAAATCACTGCTAGGCAAATCCCTGTCTTATCTTAGCTCACTGGTCACCATAGCAACACCCACCTGTAGTCTTCGCGCCAGCAGGTATATCTCACTGGTTATCCCCAAAGCCAACACCTCCTTTGGCCGCCATTCCTTCCAGTTCTCTGCTGCCAATGACTGAAACGAACTGCAAAAATCTCTGAAGCTGGAGACCCTTATCTCCCTCACTAACTTTAAGCATCAGTTGTCAGAGCAGCTTACCGATCACTGCACCTGTACACAGCCATTCTGAAATTAGCCCAACCAACTACCTCATCCCCATATTGTTATTTATTTTGCTAATCTTGCACCCCAGTATCTCTATTTGCACATCAACTTTTGCACATCTATCATTCATACGAAATTGTAACTATTTTGCACTATGGCCTATTTATTGCCTTACTTCCATAACTTACTACATTCGCACACACTGTTTATATATTTTCTGTAGTATTTTTGACTTTATGTTTTGTTTACCCCATATGTAACCATATGTAACTCTGTGTTGTTGTTTTTATCGCAATGCTTTGCGTTATCTTGGCCAGGTCGCAGTTGTAAATGAGAACTTGTTCTCAACTGGCTTACCTGGTTAAATAAAGGTGAAATAAAAAAATAAATAAAAATACATGAGAGCTCCAGCTGTTCCGAATGACTATGTGATCACGCTCCCGTAGTCGATGTGAGTAAGACTTTTAAGCAGGTCAACATTCACAAGGCCGCAGGGCCAGACGGATTACCAGGACGTGTACTCCGAGCATGTGCTGACCAACTGGCAAGTGTCTTCACTGACATTTTCAACATGTCCCTGACTGAATCTGTAATACCAACATGTTTCAAGCAGACCACCATAGTCCCCGTGCCCAAGGACACTAAGATAACCTGCCTAAATGACTACCGACCCGTAGCACTGACGTCTGTAGCCATGAAGTGCTTTGAAAGGCTGGTCATGGCTCACAACTACACCATTATCCCAGAAACCCTAGACCGACTCCAATTTGCATACTGCCCCAACAGATCCACAGATGATGCCATCTCTATTGCACTCCACACTTCCCTTTCCCACCTGGACAAGAGGAACACCTACGTGAGAATGCTTTTCATTGACTACAGCTCAGCATTCAACACCATAGTGCCCTCAAAGCTCATCACTAAGCTAAGGATCCTGGGACTAAACACCTCCCTCTGCAACTGGATCCTGGACTTCCTGACGGGCCGCCCCCAGGTGGTAAGGGTAGGTAACAACACATCTGCCACACTGATCCTCAACACGGGGGCCCCTCAGGGGTGCGTGCTCAGTCCCCTCCTGTACTCCCTGTTCACCCATGACTGCATGGCCAGGCACGACTCCAACACCATCATTAAGTTTGCCGACGACACAACAGTGGTAGGCCTGATCACCGACAATGATGAGACAGCCTATAGGGAGGAGGTCAGAGACCTGGCCGTGTGGTGCCAGGTTAACAACCTCTCCCTCAACGTGACCAAGACAAAGGAGATGATTGTGGACTATAGGAAAAAAAAGAGGACTGAGCACACACCCCATTCTCATCGACGGGCTGTAGTGGAACAGGTTGAGAGCTTCAAGTTCCTTGGTGTCCACATCACCAACGAACTATCATGGTCCAAACACACCAAGACAGTCGTGAAGAGGGCAGGACAAAGCCTATTCCCCCTCAGGATACTGAAAAGATTTGGCATGGGTCCTCAGATCATCAAAAAATTATACAGCTGCACCATCGAGAGCATCCTGACTGGTTGCATCACCGCCTGGTATGGCAACTGCTCGGCCTCCGACTGCAAGGCACTACAGAGGGTAGTGCGTATGGCCCAGTACATCACTGGGGCCAAGCTTCCTGCCATCCAGGACCTCTATACCAGAGGAAGGACCTCAAAATTGTCAAAGACTCCAGCCACCCTAGTCATAGACTGTTCTCTCTGCTACCGCACGGCAAACGGTACCGGAGTGCCAAGTCTAGGTCCAAAAGTCTTCTCAACAGCTTCTACCCCCAAGCCATAAGACTCCTGAACAGCTAATCATGGCTACCCGGACTATTTGCACTGCCCCCCCACCCCCACCCCCACACCCTCCCCATCTTTGTACGCTGCTGCTACTCTGTTAATTATTTAGGCATAGTCACTTTAACTCTACCCACATGTACATATTACCTCAACTACCTCAACTAGCCGGTGCCCCCGCACATTGACTCTGCACCGGTACCCCTACTGTTATTTTATTTTACTTCTGCTCTTTTTTTCTCAACACTTTTTTTGTTGTTGTTTTATTTTACTTTTTTGTAAAAAAATAAATGCATTGTTGGTTAAGGGCTGTAAGTAAGCATTTCCCTATAATGTCTACACCTGTTGTATTCGGCGCATGTGGCCATCACATTTGATTTGATTTGATTTGATTTAATGAACACACCCCAGAGGACTGCTGGTCTGGTTGAGTCTATTCTCTCATCTGTACAAGGACAAGGTCACATCTTTCAGGTTATTCACAGTGCACACAATTGAACAGCTTGAGCTTTAGAGCAATGAATTACTTGTTCGGATGGAGAAGGCTTGCCAGACTGACGTTCATGCTGCTATATTTTGTCATTGATGGTATGTTTCCTTTGTTGTTACTGATTTGCTGCACTAACTGAAAGTGTATGTGGGAGATGATAGATAAGTAGCCTAATTATATATATATATTTGTTAAAGTTAAATGTTTTAATTAGTAATGTTGGTAACTAAATGTGGTCAAATTCGTAAATGGTAAATCATTTAAACATTGCCACATTTAAACAGTGTGTAGCGTATCGCTAAGTCTCATTCCAAAATATAATTCCTCTCTCTGGAGAGACATCTTGTATACTGTCTGATTATTAGACAAATATTTACAGTAAGGGAGAGATACTGACAGAGAGTAGGATCTAAAACAGAGCTCTTTCATGGGAAGCAAGAGGTGTAGGCTATAACAGTTTGAATCTATACACCAACTACAGAGTATGCCAATACTTTATTGATTCATAGACTAATTTAGATGAGAGATTAATAATATATTGGAAACAACATGCTGGCAGCCTGTTATAATTATTTGAGACTGAAGCTTTTCATTTGAAACTTAATACGTTTTTTCTTCTGGGGTGGGGTAGATTAGCTTTAAATTGCAATTAGATTGTAACTGCCATCAATGTAATTGTCTGCAGCACTTCCAATCCCCAATATGTTTTTTTTTCTTCTCGCAAATATATATATATATACATGTACATACATACACACACATACACATACATATACATATACACATACATACAGTGGGGGAAAAAAGTATTTAGTCAGCGACCAATTGTGCAAGTTCTCCCACTTTAAAAAGATGAGAGAGGCCTGTAATTTTCATCATAGGTACACGTCAACTATGACAGACAAATTGAGAAAAAAAAATCCAGAAAATCACATTGTAGGATTTTTTATGAATTTATTTGCAAATGATGGTGGAAAATAAGTATTTGGTCACCTACAAACAAGCAAGATTTCTGGCTCTCACAGACCTGTAACTTCTTCTTTAAGAGGCTCCTCTGTCCTCCACTCGTTACCTGTATTAATGGCACCTGTTTGAACTTGTTATCAGTATAAAAGACACCTGTCCACAACCTCAAACAGTCACACTCCAAACTCCACTATGGCCAAGACCAAAGAGCTGTCAAAGGACACCAGAAACAAAATTGTAGACCTGCACCAGGCTGGGAAGACTGAATCTGCAATAGGTAAGCAGCTTGGTTTGAAGAAATCAACTGTGGGAGCAATTATTAGGAAATGAAAGACATACAAGACCACTGATAATCTCCCTCGATCTGGGGCTCCACGCAAGTTCTCACCCCGTGGGGTCAAAATGATCACAAGAATGGTGAGCAAAAATCCCAGAACCACACGGGGGGACCTAGTGAATGACCTGCAGAGAGCTGGGACCAAAGTAACAAAGCCTACCATCAGTAACACACTACGCCGCCAGGGACTCAAATCCTGCAGTGCAAGACGTGTCCCCCTGCTTAAGCCAGTACATGTCCAGGCCCGTCTGAAGTTTGCTAGAGTGCATTTGGATGATCCAGAAGAGGATTGGGAGAATGTCATATGGTCAGATGAAACCAAAATAGAACTTTTAGGTAAAAACTCAACTCGTCGTGTTTGGAGGACAAAGAATGCTGAGATGCACCATACCTACTGTGAAGCATGGGGGTGGAAACATCATGCTTTGGGGCTGTTTTTCTGCAAAGGGACCAGGACGACTGATCCGTGTAAAGGAAAGAATGAATGGGGCCATGTATCGTGAGATTTGGAGTGAAAACCTCCTTCCATCAGCAAGGGCATTGAAGATGAAACGTGGCTGGGACTTTCAGCATGACAATGATCCCAAACACACCGCCCGGGAAACGAAGGAGTGGCTTCGTAAGAAGCATTTCAAGGTCCTGGAGTGGCCTAGCCAGTCTCCAGATCTCAACCCCATAGAAAATCTTTGGAGGGAGTTGAAAGTCGGTGTTGCCCAGCGACAGCCCCAAAACATCACTGCTCTAGAGGGGATCTGCATGGAGGAATGGGCCAAAATACCAGCAACAGTGTGTGAAAACCTTGTGAAGACTTACAGAAAATGTTTAACCTGTGTCATTGCCAACAAAGGGTATATAACAAAGTATTGAGAAACTTTTGTTATTGACCAAATACTTATTTTCCACCATAATTTGCAAATAAATTCATTAAAAATCCTACTATGTGATTTTCTGGAATTTTATTTCTCATTTTGTCTGTCATAGTTGACGTGTACCTATGATGAAAATTACAGGCCTCTCTCATCTTTTTAAGTGGGAGAACTTGCACAATTGGTGGCTGACTAAATACTTTTTTTCCCCACTGTACATATAAATACATATACATACAGTGGGGAGAACAAGTATTTGATACACTGCCGATTTTGCAGGTTTTCCTACTTACAAAGCATATAGAGGTCTGTAATTTTTATCATAGGTACACTTCAACTGTGAGAGATGGAATCTAAAACAAAAATCCAGAAAATCACATTGTATGATTTGTAAGTAATTAATTTGCATTTTATTGCATGACATAAGTATTTGATACATCAGAAAAGCAGAACTTAATATTTGGTACAGAAACCTTTGTTTGCAATTACAGAGATCATACGTTTCCTGTAGGTCTTGACCAGGTTTGCACACACTGCAGCAGGGATTCTGGCCCACTCCTCCATACAGACCTTCTCCAGATCCTTCAGGTTTCGGGGCTGTCGCTGGGCAATACGGACTTTCAGCTCCCTCCAAAGATTTTCTATTGGGTTCAGGTCTGGAGACTGGCTAGGCCACTCCAGGACCTTGAGATGCTTCTTACGGAACCACTTCCTGGCTGTGTGTTTAGGGTCGTTGTCATGCTGGAAGACCCAGCCACAACCCATCTTCAATGCTCTTACTGAGGGAAGGAGGTTGTTGGCCAAGATCTCGCGATACATGGCCCCATCCATCCTCCCCTCACTACGGTGCAGTCGCCCTATCCCCTTTGCAGAAAAGCATCCCCAAAGAATGATGTTTCCACCTCCATGCTTCACGGCTGGGATGGTGTTCTTGGGGTTGTACTCATCCTTCTTCTTCCTCCAAACACGGCAAGTGGAGTTTAAACCAAAAAGCTCTATTTTTGTCTCATCAGACCACATGACCTTCTCCCATTCCTCCTCTGGATCATCCAGATGGTCATTGGCAAACTTCAGACGGGCCTGGACATGCGCTGGCTTGAGCAGGGGGACCTTGCGTGCGCTGCAGGATTTTAATCCATGACGGCGTAGTGTGTTACTAATGGTTTTCTTTGAGACTGTGGTCACAGCTCTCTTCAGGTCATTGACCAGGTCCTGCCGTGTAGTTCTGGGCTGATCCCTCACCTTCCTCATTCATGATCATTGATGCCCCACAAGGTGAGATCTTGCATGGAGCCCCAGACCGAGGGTGATTGACCGTCATCTTGAACTTCTTCCATTTTCTAATAATTGCGCCAACAGTTGTTGCCTTCTTTCCAAGCTGCTTGCCTATTGTCCTGTAGCCCATCCCAGCCTTGTGCAGGTCTACAATTTTATCCCTGATGTCCCTACACAGCTCTCTGGTCTTGGCCATTGTGGAGAGGTTGGAGTCTGTTTGATTGAGTGTGTGGACAGGTGTCTTTTATACAGGTAATGAGTTCAAACAGGTGCAGTTAATACAGGTAACGAGTGGAGAACAGGAGGGCTTCTTAAAGAAAAACTAACAGGTCTGTGAGAGCCGGAATTCTTACTGGTTGGTAGGTGATCAAATACTTATGTCATGCAATAAAATGCAAATTAATTACCTAAAAATCATGGATTTTTGTTTTAGATTCCGTCTCTCACAGTTGAAGTGTACCTATGATAAAAACTACAGACCTCTACATGCTTTGTAAGTAGGAAAACCTGCAAAATTGGCAGTGTATCAAATACTTGTTCTCCCCACTGTACATATACATACACATATCCTTTTTTAAAATATATTTCCCTTTATTACTTTCCAACCCCATCACCCCTTCCCTAATTGGAGTAAACTAGTGAACAACAAAGCTTAGGCCTCTACTTCCAGCTTAACATACTATGTACATTTTATGGACATAGTCAATTTTACAATATTTCTATTTGGTTTGTTTTTACTCCTGAACTTCCTGTACCTCTCAGATCATTTTCATGATGTCCATCCGGTTTGCTTCTATATGCCGTATTTTTCTAACTGTGCTCTTTCACAAAAGCTCTCAATGTATAACCTATATACTTATTATGGACACAGTATGCTTTACATTAGTTATCTTGTTGTTATTAGTTGTTGTTAGTTGATATTAGTCCCATCCTTCAGCTCCATTCAACAACTCCCAATTTCAATCTCTTAACACCATCCATATTGGATTTCTATTTGCCATATATTTTTCAACTGTACTGTGATGTTTCACAAAAGTTCTGAACCCTTCTATTCTCATTGTTTCTACAGATTGTAAATTGAAAATATATATTATTGATCGATTGACTATGACTTTTTAGATCACCCAGTAGTGCTATCTGCAGGGTTAGCTCCAGGTAAATATTGCGATCCTTCAGCCATTCCTGGACCTGTGACCAAAAACAAGCTACAAATGGACAGTACCAAAACAAATGATCTAATGATTCTGTCTCTTCGCAGCAAAATCTGCAGAGCTGGGAAGATTGTATCCCCCATATAAATAACATTATATTGGTAGCAAGAATTTTGTATAATAATTTAAACGTTTTGAATCCGGTGTCTTTTTGCGAATACAAACACTATGCCATGGAATCTGTACGTCAAAAATCTCTTCCCAACTATTTTGCAATCTATATGAATCATTGAAGAACAATGGACATGGCTTCATCCCCAAAATGAAGAAATCCTTTCATGGATATCAATATGTAAAAGTCATTAGGTTAAATTAACATTCAAACTCAGTGGTATTTAAGCTACATTCGAATGGGACATTAGATTTTTCTCCTCTAAACAGGACATGTTGGTGATTTCCTGTGATTATGTCGTCAGTGGCTGTCTGTCAGTTAGAGACACCAGATGGTTGAGCTAGAGACGATTTACTTTGTTAAAAAGGTAATGGTCTGGTCACTGGTCAGCCCACCAAAACTGAGATGTTCCTCTGGTCATGCTGCTCTGTGCCTCAAGATGAATTTCATCGCGTGGGACAAAAAGAGCGGTGTTTTTTTTGCGTGTAAGTGTCTCACTTGAATGTCTTGACTGAGAATAAAGACATTCAAGAGCAATAAGAGCTACGACCCTGTACAAACTCTTCAGAATTTGTTCTGTGGGTGTCACCGAGTAGGCTAATACCTAATTTCAAGGATCCACAATCCAGATGTAATGCTTAGGGAGTTATGGCCCTGCTTTTTGTTGCAGAAATGGAGCCACTGAGCTTTTATCAGTATTTCCAGCATTAACCACAAGCGTTGCTGCAGGTAGAAATTCTAGAAAATGTTCTGTAATTGACACAAGCTCTCTCCAATCAATCAATGTCTGGTTGTGCATGTGTGTTTGTCGGGGGATCGCCTGAGCCAGGGGAGGCATAGTTTTACAAATCTTAGCGGGCTTTCACAACAAATTAGTTTGGAGCATTTTATCCGAACTCTGGCGCGTTTCCCCCCTTATTTTGGATCGTTGGACTGGTGTGAAAACTATCCCACTGTCAGGAGCGCATTAAACAACGGGCAGTGGTTTTCTCGAAAAGGGTTGTCTTGGTCCGATTTCATTTGCTGCAGATGAGAATGCAGTCCAGACCATACAGCAAAATGACCAGAGGTGCGCAGTATTATTGGTTGTTTGTTTGACTGCGAGCATTTGATGAAACGCATGTATTAGAATAACTTGATTTGAATGAAGAGAAACACCTTAAAAATCCCTGAATGTATAATTATTGTGCATTGTATATCTATAGGATACATTGAAGTTTATCTTTCATTATTTTAGGCTATCTGGTATTAGTGCATAAGCCTAAACTATAGGGCTCAACTGAATGCACGCCAAGTAGCCTACACAGCCAATCGCCAAATAATGCTTTTGGGAACGGGCAGAAAAACATAATGTCAATCCATGGAGGCAAAAAGGACATTGCCTAAATATAATTCAATAAGAGAAAAGCTGTGAAAGGAGAGTTGAAAATAAAGAAAAGGGATGGCCAGACAAGTCATGTTTGGGAAATATTTGGTGAAGTGGTAAAAGAGGATGACAGCAGTGCGGCTATGTTCTGTTTGATGATTGTGAGGCACTATACACATTCGACAGTCACAAGAAGGGACTTCAAATAGGCCTGTGGCATGTCAAGGGAACTGTAGCCTACTGTTTAGATGGGTTAAATGGAAAGTGAAATCTGGACATTGACTAATCAGAATGTACTGTTATTTGGCAAACTCCAAAGTTCTCTGATAATACTAGTCTCGTGCGAATTGACATCCTTGTGTTTAGAGAGAAATGTCTGAGTTTCACAGGGATTGCTTGCGGTTTGAACAAGAAAATAAAACTGATTCGATACATTGAAAGAAGTGCAGAGCATACAGTGCATTTGGAAGACCCCTTCCCTTTTTCCACATTTTGTTACATTACAGCCTTATTCTAAAATTGATTTTTTTTTACAAATCCTCATCAATCTACACACAATACCCCATAATGACAAAGCGAAAACAGGTTTTTAGACATATGTATATATATACACCTTATTTAAATAAGTATTCAGACCCTTTCCTATGAGAATCGAAATTGAGCACAGGTGCCTCTTGTTTCCATTGATCATCCTTGAGATGTTTCTACAACTTGATTGGATTCCACCTGTGGTAAATTAAATTGATTGGACGTGATTTGGAAAGGCACAAACCTGTGTATATATAAGGCCTCACATTTGACAGTGCATGTCAGAGCAAAAACCAAGCAATGAGGTCGAAAGAATTGTCCGTAGAGCTCCGAGACAGGATTGTTTCTAGGCACAGATCTGGGGAAGGGTACCAAAAAATTTCTGCATCATTGAAGGTCCCCAAGAACACAGTGGCCTCCATCATTCTTAAATGGAAGAAGTTTGGAACCACCAAGGCTCTTTCTAGAGCTGGCTGTCCGGCCAAACTGAGCAATCGACGTAGAAGGGCCTTGGTCAGGGAACCAAATGGTCACTTTGATAGAGCTCCAGAGTTTCTCTGTGGAGATGGGAGAACCTTCCAGAAGGACAACCATCTCTGCAGCACTCCACCAATCAGCCCATTATGGTAGAGTGGCCAGACGGAAGCCACTCCTCAGTAAAAGTTACATGACCGCCCGCTTGGAGAAGATTCTCTGGTCTGATGAAACCAAGATTGACCTCTTTGGCCTGATTGCCAAGCATCACGTCTGGAGGAAACCTGGCACCATCCCTACGGTGAAGCATGGTGCTGGAAGCATCATGCTGTGGGGATGTTTTTCAGCAGCAGGGACTGGGAGACTAGTCAGGATCGAGGGAAAGATGAACGGAGCAAAGTACAGAGAGATCCTTGATGAAAACCTGCTCCAGAGCACTCAGGGCCTCAGACTGGGGCGAAGGTTCACCTTCCAACAGGACAATGACCCTAAGCACACAGCCAATACAACGCAGGAGTGGCTTCGGGACAAGTCTCTGAATGTCCTTAAGTGAAACAGCCAGAGCCTGAACTTTAACCTGATCGAACATCTCTGGAGAGACCTGAAAATAGCTGTGCAGCAACGCTCCCCATCCAACTTGACAGAGCTTGAGAGGATCTGCAGAGAAGAATGGGAGAAACTCCCCAAATACAGCTGTGCCAAGCTTGTAGCGTCATACCCAAAAAGACTTGAGGCTGTAATCGCTGCCAAAGGTGCTTCAACAAAGTACTGAGTAAAGGGTATGAATACTTATGTAAATCTGTTTTTGTATTTTTAGTACATTTGCAAAAATGTATAGAAACCTGTTTTTGGTTTGTCATTATGGGGTATTGTGTGAAGATTGATGAGGGGAAAAACAATTTAATCCATTTTAGAATACGGCTGTAATGTAACACAATGTGGAATATGTCAAGGGGTCTGAATACTTTTCGAATGCACTGCATGACATGAAAATAGGGCTCTTTGGCCACACACACCAGCGCTGAGTTTGGTCTTTGAAAGAACAATGCATATGTAGAAAATACCTCTTCCCTACTGTAAAATATGGTTGTGGATCTTTGATATTATGGAGCTATTTTGCTTCCACTGGTCCTGGGGCCCTTGTTAAGGTCAATGGTATCATGAACTTTACCAAGTACCAGAACATGTTAGCCAAAAAACCTGGTTGCCTCTGCCAGGAGGCTGGAACTTGGCCGCAAGTGAATCTTCCAGCAAGGCAATAACCACTAGCACACATCCAAATCCCCAAAGAAATGGTTAATTGACCACAAAATCAACATTTTGCAATAGCCATCTCAGTCTCCAGACTTTAACCCTACTGAAAACCTGTGGTTTTAATTGAAAAGGGCAGTCCATAAGCGCAGACGAAGGATATCAAGGATCTGGAAAGGTTCTGTATGGAGGAATAGTCTAAGATCCCTCCCAATTTGTTCTCCAATCTCATAAAACATTTTAGAAAAAGGCTCAGTGTCATTATCCTTGCAGGGGGAGGGTGCTGGAGTATTGAAAACAGGAGATCAAATAATACTTTTTTTGTATTACTTGTTAAACAAAATCTCTTACTCTGAACAGTTGTTTTAGTATTAAAAATTATTTTTTAATCGATTTTTGGAGCATACAATATAGCTCAGTATAAAATATTTTTTGCTCATCTTTATCAAGGGATCCAATAATTCCCGACAACACTGTACACCCAATTTATACAGTTCACTATAGAAGGAAAAATACATTATGTACATTGAGCTAATAGTAACCTAATGCCTAATTGAGGCCAAATGCCACATACAGTAAGCTTATGTCTCTTCAGAGGATGTGACAATGAAACCAGTGCTTAATTTGAGAACAGGATCTGGCAACTCTCAGTTTTGGACTGTTCCGAAACCTATTTTCCAGGATCCGGTACCTCTCATGGCAAGAAACATAATTTTCACTGTTTGCAATGTAAAAGGTAGAATAAAAGTGATCAGAGTTAATTAGAGCTGCCTTCTCTGTAATTATCTCTGCTCTGATAGACATGACCCTTCAACTACCATCTCTCCAGAGTTGTACTTCATCATTTATTTCCTTATAGAATAATGGGAAGGGTGCTGGTGGGGCTGCAGAACTCCTGAGAAATTGAAATACGTTTGCGAAAGTTATAGAATTACTGCAGTCTGTTCAGAAATAAATGAAATATTTCAGAATACTACACCAGGAGTAGGTCTATAATTTAGCCACAGAGGATCAATGTTTTTTTTTCTTCTTTTTTGCCTAGCTGTGGATTTTGTGTAGCCCAATCACAAGGCATTGCCTACAGTCGGGAAAGCTTGGCAAATGTGTCAGTGAACAGCTTGCAGCCAAAACAGGCCTTTCGCAAATATTTAAACTATGGTTGTGGGATAGAACAGGTTTGAAAGCAAATGGCTCCTGCTGATACAAAAATACTTATATATACGAAAATATTTGATCAACTTCCAAATAGGCCTATTGAGCGAAGAGCATTGTTTTTACAAACTAAAACGAGAGAACTGGCTTTTGGAACTGGAAAGCTTTTTTAGGACTTTAATTTCCTACTCACATTGTACAATGTGTGTGTGTCTCCTCCACACACCTAGGTCTAGGCTTTTGATGGATTCAAGACAAGGTCGTTTTTAATGTTCTCACATTCTCAGTTTGTCATTGTCAAAGTAGCCTGACATTTCAATCATTTGTGCAGTATTAAAAAATATTCTGCTAAAGTCTCCAGTCATGTAAAATGACATAGAATTGCATGAAATGCATTTATAAAAGGCTACAAAAAAAATTCTGCAAACGCTCTAGTCTAAACCACTACGCAAATGCGATGATATGCATGCAATGCTTTATTATAAAGGTGATTTTCCAGTACCTAAGAGCTTCCCAGGTCACCCACCTATCGCGCTCACTTTTTGTTCCGGCATCTCCCGATTGACAAATTAAGCAGTCAATGAAACATTTGCTGCACCTTGCTCATAGCCAAAACCTTTTTTGTGTGTGCATATAATCATTGCAGGAACAGTCAGTGCATATGGGTGGAGGTAATCAGCTCTAAATTAGCTGTTCAACAGACTTGCTTACATTGAAAAGCTGTCTCTGGTTTGAGATTTGATGCTCCGATAGGGTAGCGGACAGAACAGTCCATGGCTGGGGTGGCTGTAGTCTTTGATGATTTTCCGGGCCTTCCTCAGACACCGTCTGGTGTAGATGCCCTCAATGGCTGGGAGCTCAACCCCAATGATGTACTGGGCCGTCCACACCACCCTCTGTAGAGTCACGGTCTGTAGCTTGCTCACAGGACTCGAGTCTAGCTGACTGAAAGCTGCAGCTGACTGAAAGCTCCTACTACTGCACCAGTAGGACAACCATCAAGCTCTGATCACTTTTTTTGTGTTGTCAACACTAAACCTTATTTCAACCAGTGGCGATTGTAGCATGTAAATCTTTGTGGGGCAAAAAAATTAATAAAGTGGGATGCATGACAGCAAAGACACTACACAACACACTAAACAATACATTAATTGCCCACAAATTGTTAGGGCCTACATAAAGCTATCCCAACAGCAGTTCCAACATCTTACCACTGCTACACCTGGCTATTAGTGGAGACTTGTCTGGCAGCGAAACAGTTCATTCAGCCTCATTTACTGCCTTAAAAAAAACAGCTGATATGGCTGACTTGCTTAAACAAATGTGGTTTCTAATGACAATTGAGATGTACAAACTATGGCATAAGGGGACGACAAGCGGATAAGAGACAGTCCGTAATTTCGATTAAGATATTAACGAATGAGCTAGGACGGACGAAGTCAGTATAACTATTTATTTAGCACTTTTGAAATGTACAGCGACAGAATCCAGAACATGGGCCGTTCTTATAGTGTTCTCCTGTTGGAAATTGTTTAGTGGACTATGAGATAAAACTGAGTTAATCAAGAACATATAGTTAACATTCTTTGTGGCTAACTGAATTGGGTCATTTCACTGTGTGTGTGGGTAAAAGAGGGAATCTGACTTAGGGTCAAATTCCTTGCTTTTACTTAAATCCAAGGCTGTCCTATCTTATCAGGGACTGAAACTAGCCTGTAGCCTTTTGTCTCTCTCTTCACACAAAGTGATAAAGAGCGGTGCCAGGGTTGAACAGAGTTTAAACTAAACATTAGTGTTTTTGCAAGATAAGGGATTGATTGAGTGTATTCCTATTGATTCTGAACTGAATGAAAGTCGAATGTAGCCACCACCATAGACAAAGGGAGTGGGCGGAGCAATAAAAGAGCGGGAAACTGAGAAGGGAGGGATTTAAAGCTAGGGTTTGTGGAGGGCACTAAATAAGATGGAGGGAGAGAAGAACAGGGGCCGCTACTCTGCAGACCGGCCTGGCTTTGTTGAAATTGTAATAAAGTCATTCTTAGTTCTACAAAAACTCTGGAAGTATTTTGATTTGTAATAAAGTATAGTGATTATTTTCCACAACACTCCCTGTACACCAAGTCAGAACCATAGAATAAATGAAGGGGGCATATAAACACACAATGAAAGCTCTTACAATATTCTGTGATTACATTTCTCTAAAACAGGTTATAGGCTACATGTGCACCACTAAGTCAGAACAGTAGGCGAAATTAAAAGGGGTAAATAGACCAAATTATTAGGGTGAGGCACATGGGCTACTAACATCTTACTACACAACATACACTTAGTATTGCTTTCTTAGCTACAGTATACATATCTTCCTGACATACAGTGGGGAAAAAAAGTATTTAGTCAGCCACCAATTGTGCACGTTCTCCCACTTAAAAAGATGAGAGAGGCCTGTAATTTTCATCATAAGTACACGTCAACTATGACAGACAAAATGAGAAAAATAAATCCAGAAAATCACATTGTAGGATTTTTAAGGAATTTATTTGCAAATTATGGTGGAAAATAAGTATTTGGTCAATAACAAAAGTTTCTCAATACTTTGTTATATACCCTTTGTTGGCAATGACACAGGTCAAACGTTTTCTGTAAGTCTTCACAAGGTTTTCACACACTGTTGCTGGTATTTTGGCCCATTCCTCCATGCAGATCTCCTCTAGAGCAGTGATGTTTTGGGGCTGTCACTGGGCAACACGGACTTTCAACTCCCTCCAAAGATTTTCTATGGGGTTGAGATCTGGAGACTGGCTAGGCCACTCCAGGACCTTGAAATGCTTCTTACGAAGCCACTCCTTCGTTGCCCGGGCGGTGTGTTTGGGATCATTGTCATGCTGAAAGACCCAGCCACGTTTCATCTTCAATGCCCTTGCTGATGGAAGGAGGTTTTCACTCAAAATCTCACGATACATGGCCCCATTCATTCTTTCCTTTACACGGATCAGTCGTCCTGGTCCCTTTGCAGAAAAACAGCCCCAAAGCATGATGTTTCCACCCCCATGCTTCACAGTAGGTATGGTGTTCTTTGGATGCAACTCAGCATTCTTTGTCCTCCAAACACGACGAGTTGAGTTTTTACCAAAAAGTTATATTTTGGTTTCATCTGACCATATGACATTCTCCCAATCCTCTTCTGGATCATCCAAATGCACTCTAGCAAACTTCAGACGGGCCTGGACATGTACTGGCTTAAGCAGGGGGACACGTCTGGCACTGCAGGATTTGAGTCCCTGGCGGCGTAGTGTGTTACTGATGGTAGGCTTTGTTACTTTGGTCCCAGCTCTCTGCAGGTCATTCACTAGGTCCCCCTGTGTGGTTCTGGGATTTTTGCTCACCGTTCTTGTGATCATTTTGACCCCACGGGGTGAGATCTTGCATGGAGCCCCAGATCGAGGGAGATTATCAGTGGTCTTGTATGTCTTCCATTTCCTAATAATTGCTCCCACAGTTGATTTCTTTAAACCAAGCTGCTTACCTATTGCAGATTCAGTCTTCCCAGCCTGGTGCAGGTCTACAATTTTGTTTCTGGTGTCCTTTGACAGCTCTTTGGTCTTGGCCATAGTGGAGTTTGGAGTGTGACTGTTTGAGGTTGTGGACACGTGTCTTTTATACTGATAACAAGTTCAAACAGGTGCCATTAATACAGGTAACGAGTGGAGGACAGAGGAGCCTCTTAAAGAAGAAGTTACAGGTCTGTGAGAGCCAGAAATCTTGCTTGTTTGTAGGTGACCAAATACTTATTTTCCACCATAATTTGCAAATAAATTCATTAAAAATCCTACAATGTGATTTTCTTGATTTTTTTTCTCAATTTGTCTGTCATAGTTGACGTGTACCTATGATGGAAATTACAGGCCTCTCTCATCTTTTTAAGTGGGAGAACTTGCACAATTGGTGGCTGACTAAATACTTTTTTCCCCCACTGTATTACATCATTTACAAGACATTTTTGGACTCACCTTGTTGTGCTCACTTGAACAGGAAGGCGATCCATCGTGGGCAAATTTAGTCATCAGAGAAAGAGGCCGGATTTACAATCCTGAGTTGGATGACCGAGGGCCAGACAAGTCATGTTTGAAAAATGTTTGGTGAAGCGGTAAAAGAGGATGATAGCAGTGCGGCTATGTTCTGTTTGATGATTGTGAGGCGCTATACACATTCGACAGTCACAAGAAGGGACTTCAAATAGGCCTGTGGCATGTCAAGGGAACTGAAGCCGTCTGTTTAGATGGGTTAAATGGAAAGTGAAATCTGGACATTGACTAACCAGAATGTACTGTTATTTGGCAAACTCCAAAGTCCTCTGATAATACTAGTCTCGTGCAAATCGATATCCTTATGTTTAGAGAGAAATGTATGAGTTTGACAGGGATTGCTCGCGGTTTGAACAAGAAAATAAAACTGATTCGATACATTGAAGGAAGTGCTGCGCATACAGTACATTCGGAAAGTATTCAGACCCTTTCCCTTTTTCCACATTTTGTTACATTACAGCCTTATTCTAAAATTTTCAATCTACACACAATACCCCATAATGACAAAGTGAAAACAGGTTTTTAGACATATGTATATATATATATACCTTATTTAAATAAGTATTCAGACCCTTTCCTATAAGACTTGAAATTGAGCACAGGTGCCTCTTGTTTCCATTGATCATCCTTGAGATGTTTCTACAACTTGATTGGAATCCACCTGTGGTAAATTCAATTGATTGGACATGATTTGGAAAGGTACAAATCTGTGTATACAGTGAGGGAAAAAAGTATTTGATCCCCTGCTGATTTTGTACGTTTGCCCACTGACAAAGAAATGATAAGTCTATAATTTTAATGGTAGATTTATTTGAACAGTGAGAGACAGAATAACAAATAAAAAAAATAAAAAACGCATGTCAAAAATGTTATAAATTGATTTGCATTTTTATGAGAGAAATAAGTATTTGACACCCTCTCAATCAGAAAGATTTCTGGCTCCCAGATATGTATTTTATACAGGTAACGAGCTGAGATTAGGAGCACACTCTTAAAGGGAGTGCTCCTAATCTCAGCTTGTTACCTGTATAAAAGACACCTGTCCACAGAAGCAATCAACCAATCAGATTCCAAACTCTCCACCATGGCCAAGACCAAAGAGCTCTCCAAGGATGTCAGGGACAAGATTGTAGACCTACATAAGGCTGGAATGGGCTACAAGACCATCGCCAAGCAGCTTGGTGAGAAGGTGACAACAGTTGGTGCGATTATTCGCAAATGGAAGAAACACAAAAGAACTGTCAATCTCCCTCGGCCTGGGGCTCCATGCAAGATCTCACCTCGTGGAGTTGCAATGATCATGAGAACGGTGAGGAATCAGCCCAGAACTACACGGGAGGATCTTATCAATGATCTCAAGGCAGCTGGGACCATAGTCACCAAGAAAACAATTGGTAGCACACTACGCCGTGAAGGACTGAAATCCTGCAGCGCCCGCAAGGTCCCCCTGCTCAAGAAAGCACATATACAGGCCTGTCTGAAGTTTGCCAATTAACATCTGAATGATTCAGAGGAGAACTGGGTGAAAGTGTTGTGGTCAGATGAGACCAAAATGGAGCTTTTTGGCATCAACTCAACTCGCCGTGTTTGGAGGAGGAGGAATGCTGCCTATGACCCCAAGAACACCATCCTCACCGTCAAACATGGAGGTGGAAACATTATGCTTTGGGGGTGTTTTTCTGCTAAGGGGACAGGACAACTTCACAGCATCAAAGGGACGATTTACGGGGCCATGTACCGTCAAATCTTGGGTGAGAACCTCCTTCTCTCAGCCAGGGCATTGAAAATGGGTCGTGGATGGGTATTCCAGCATGACAATGACCCAAAACACACGGCCAAGGCAACAAAGGAGTGGCTCAAGAAGAAGCACATTAAAGTCCTGGAGTGGCCTAGCCAGTCTCCAGACCTTAATCCCATAGAAAATCTGTGGAGGGAGCTGAAGGTTCGAGTTGCAAAACGTCAGCCTTGAAACCTTAATGACTTGGAGAAGATCTGCAAAGAGGAGTGGAACAAAATCCCTCCTGAGATGTGTGCAAACCTGGTGGCCAACTACAAGAAACGTCTGAGCTCTGTGATTGCCAACAAGGGTTTTGCCACCAAGTACTAAGTCATGTTTGCAGAGGGGTCAAATACTTATTTCCCTCATTAAAAAGCAAATCAATTTATAACATTTTTGACATGCGTTAATTTTTTATTTTTGTTGTTGTTATTCTGTCTCTCACTGTTCAAATAAACCTACCATTAAAATTATAGACTGATCATGTCTTTGTCAGTGGGCAAACGTACAAAATCAGCAGGGGATCAAATACTTTTTTCCCTCACTGTATATAAGGTCTCACAGATGACAGTGCATGTAAGAGCAAAAACCAAGCCATGAGGTCGAAGGAATTGTCCGTAGAGCTCCGAGACAGGATTGTGTCTTGGCACAGATCTGGGGAAGGGTACCAAAAAATGTCTGCAGCATTGAAGGTCCCCAAGAACACAGTGGCCTCCATCATTCTTAAATGGAAGAAGTTTGGAACCACCAAGGCTCTTTCTAGAGCTGGCCACCCGGCCAAACTGAGCAATCAACGTAGAAGAGCCTTGGTCAGGGAACCAAATGGTCACTTTGATAGAGCTCAAGAGTTTCTCTATGGAGATGGGAGAACCTACCAGAAGGACAAGCATCTCTGCAGCACTCCACCAATCAGCCCATTATGGTAGAGTGGCCAGACGGAAGCCACTCCTCAGTAAAAGGCACATGACAGCTCGCTTGGAGTTTGCCATAAGGCACCTAAAAGACTCTCAGACCATGAGATACAAGATTCTCTGGTCTGATAAAACCAAGATTGAACTCTTTGGCCTGAATGCCAAGCATCACGTTTGAAGGAAACCTAGCACCATCCCTACGGTGAAGCATGGTGCTGGAAGCATCATGCTGTGGGGATGTTTTTCAGCAGCAGGGACTGGGAGACTAGTCAGGATCGAGGGAAAGATGAACAGAGCAAAGTACAGAGAGATCCTTGATGAAAACCTGCTCCAGAGCACTCAGGGCCTCAGACTGGGGCAAAGGTTCACCTTCCAACAGGACAATGACCCTAAGCACACAGCCAAGACAACGCAGGAGTGGCTTCGGGACAAGTCTCTGAATGTCCTTGAGTGAAACAGCCAGAGCCTGGCTTTAACCCGATCGAACATCTCTGGAGAGACTTGAAAATAGCTGTGTAGCAACGCTCCCCATCCAACCTGACAGAGCTTAAGAGGATCTGCAGAGAAGAATGGGAGAAACTTCCCAAATACAGCTGTGCCAAGCTTGTAGCGTCATACCCAAGAAGACTCGAGGCTGTAATCGCTGCCAAAGGTGCTTCAACAAAGTACTGAGTAAATGGTATGAATACCTGGGGCCCTTGTTAAGGTCAATGGTATCATGAACTTTACCAAGTACCAGGACATTTTAGCCAAAAACCTGGTTGCCTCTGCCAGGAGGCTGGAACTTGGCCGCAAGTGAATCTTCCAGCAAGGAAATAACCACTAGCACACATCCAAATCCCCAAAGAAATGGTTAATTGACCACAAATTCAACATTTTGCAATAGCCATCTCAGTCTCCGGACTTGAACCCTATTGAAAACCTGTGGTTTGAATTGAAAAGGGCAGTCCATAAGCGCAGACGAAGGATATCAACGATCTGGAAAGATTCTCTATGGAGGAATGGTCTAAGATCCCTCCCAATTTGATCTCCAATCTCATAAAACATTTTAGAAAAAAGGCTCAGTGTCATTATCCTTGCAAGGGGAGGGTCCTGGAGTATTGAAAACAGGATATCCAATTATCGTGACTCCCATCTTTTAGAGATTTTTTTGTATTTCTTGTTAAACAAAATCTCTTACTCTGAACAATTGTATTAGTATAAAATAATTTTAAAAAATCGATTTTTGGAGCATACAATATAGCTCAGCATACGGTATTTTTTTCCTAATCTTTATTAAGGGATCTAATAATTCCCGACAACACTGTACACCCAATTTATACAGTTAACTATAGAAGGACAAATACATTATGTACATAGAGCTAATAGTAACCTAATGCCTAACTGAGGCCAAATGCCACATACAGTAAGCCTATGTCTCTTCAGAGGATGTGACAATGAAACCAGTGCTTAATTTGAAAACAGGATCTGGCACCTCTCAGTTTTGGACTGTTCCGAAACCTATTTTACAGGATCCGGTACCTCTCATGGCAAGAAACATAATTTTCACTGTTTGCAATGTAAAAGTTAGAATAAAAGTGATCAGAGTTAATTAGAGTTGTCTCCTCTGTAATTCTCCTGCCCCCCCCCCCCAAAAAAAAAAACGTAGCCTAATATCAGGCCGCACCGGATATTCTAAGAATTGATTCGGGTTGGGCCAGCTCGGATTTATGATTTGCGCAACATTGTAGCCTAGAGACCAACTTGTGGCAGTTACTGTGGTGCGAGAGAGAAGCGTGCCTGTATCTCTCACAGAACCAGAATGAGATTCACTTTCTATGATCTCTTTCCTTGACCTTGCAACTACCATCTCTCCAGAGTTGTACTTCATCATTTATTTCCTTATAGAATAATGGGAAGGGCGCTGGTGGGGCTGCAGCACTCCTGAGAAATTGAAATACATTTGCGAAAGTTATAGAATTACTGCAGTCTGTTCAGAAATAAATGAAATATTTCAGAATACTGCACCAGGAGTAGGTCTATAATTAAGCCATACATTTTTTTTATTACATTTTTTTATAGCCTAGCTGTGGATTGTGTGTAGCCCAATCACAAGGCATTGCCTACAGTCGGGAAAGCTTGGCAAATATGTCAGTGAACAGCTTGCAGCCAAAACAGGCCTTTCGCAATATTTAAAATATGGTTGTGGGATAGAACAGGTTTGAAAGCAAATGGCTGCTGCTGATACAAAAATACTTATATATATACGAAAATATTTTATCAACTTCCAAATAGGCCTATTGAGCGAACAGCATTGTTTTTATAAAACTAAAACGAGAGAGATAGGCTTTTGGAACTGAAAAGCTTTTTTAGGACTATAATTTCCGACTCATATTGTACAATATGTGTGTCTCCTCCACACACCTAGGCCTAGGCTTTGATGGATTCAAGACGAGGTCTTGAACCTGGCTATCAGCGGAGCCTGGCTATCAGCGGAGCCTTTTCTGGCATCAAAACAGCTGAAATGGCTGACTTGCTTAAACAAATGTTGTTTCTAATGACAATTGAGATGTACAATCTATGGCATAATGGGAGGACAAGCGTATAAGAGACAGTCCGTAATTTCGATTAAGACATGAATGAACGAGCTAGGACGGATGTGGTCAGTATAACTATTTGTTTAGCACTTTTGAAATGTAGCGCGACAGAATCCAGAACATGGGCCGTTCTTATAGTGTTCTCCCTGTACACTAAGTCAGAACCATAGAATAAATGAAGGGGGCATATAAACACACAATGAAAGCTCTTACAATATTCTATGATTACATTTCTCTAAAACAGGTTCTATGTGCACCACCAAGTCAGAACAGTAGGCGAAATTAAGAGGGGTAAATAGACCAAATTATTAGGGTGAGGCACATGGGCTACTAACATCTTACTACACAACATACACTTAGTATTACTTTCTTAGCTACAGTATACATATCTCCTTGGCAGATTACATCATTTATGCAGCAGCATACAATACATCCAACTTGTTGTGTAATGTTTATGAGCGCTGATATGTTTTATCTATAATTTCTCTTCATTATTTATCTTCATATGACAAGGATTAAAAAGGATTTGCCAGTAGCTTGTCGACTTGATTCATGATGATGACTGCTAGCTAAGATTTTGAAAGTATGATGTTGACATGATCAGTCCAATCAAAGCTACTGTACATTTTAATGTGATTTGACGTCATTTTATCTGTGGCCAATGACCTTGAGCCTTCTTGGAAGGGCACTTCTAATGTAACTCTATGGCAGGACCCAAAGGGCTTGAATATTCTACCCTTAGACTTGGCGGTGACGTAGTGTCCCCATGAGTGACAGAACACTGAGCCAATCACGGCGCAACGCTCCGTATCTTCTGCTGGCTTGCCCCACCATGCCAGAAATCACTGATGTAGGCTGAAACACCTGCATTTTGGAGCTGCTTTACTCAAGAAAATATAAAAGAGACCATGTTTGTATGCGGCTTTATTAACTAAATTATATATATTTTTTTACATTGTTTGCAAACTGATATGTGACATGTATTAATGCCAAAATAACATGCAAAACAGGCAAGCCCAAAAACGTGGGCTCTGCCCCACCTTCCCTGAATGACGGGTCGCCACTGGTTTAAACAAATAACACATAGGCTAATGCCTACATTAGTCCTCTATCATGCTGCAATGCACCTCTGACCATGAAATTGAAAGGATGCAATCCAGGCTATATTACGGTTTAAGAGGCTGTAGTGGAAAATCACGTTGTAGTATTTTTTGTGAAATATCCCTGTCGTGCTTTTCAGTGATCTTTGACTTTTTTTATTTTGGAAAGAAAATTAAAGTCAATTGGTGGAAGATTTTCCCTTGCTCAGATAATGTATTTCAGACAACATATTCAACTACCAGTCGTAACACTTGTTTCCTGACTTCACATCACATCAGGCCTGTAAATAACTAAGAAGGACTGTGATACTCAAGTCAGTAGTGTCATTGCAGGCGACTACATTGCAGACGTGCAGCAAAAATTAACTAATGATTGAATGTCATTGTCATCTTCAGTGCAGTCTGGCATCAGATCACAATATCATATGGATGTGGTTACTGACATGTTAAACACTTATCCAGGCATTGTGATATTTGGTGTGCGACTGTTTTGCAGACCTCCTGGAATACTGCTATTGTGTTGATATTGAGTCTTTCTCTGTCCACAGTACTCTGTGCTTCCCAGCAAACAGTCCAGTCTGCGACACAGCAGGTGAAAGGCATCTTGGGACAGTCTTTAACTTTTCCAGAGAGAGTGTTTAAAAATGGCTATTTAAGGTATGGAGAAGACACTAATGCATTTGTGCTCAATGGACAAAGCCAAATAGATCCAGAAGAGATATTTAAAAATCGCCTTCACTGGGACAATGTGACAGGATTATTCAGTCTGTCAGACGTACAGATAGAAGATGCTGGTGTTTATTCTGTGGAGAATAAAGATGGAGGGAAGAGGACATCTAAATTTAACCTCACTCTTTACTGTAAGTGTGTTTGTGTGTGTGTGTGTGGTATATTACAAAAACATTAAATATAAGTTCCATTCCTCCAATTTATTTACTTTTTGTCTTCCAGCTGTTGTTTCCAAACCTCAGGTGACGGAGTGTGACAACAGCTCCTGTAGTGTGGTGTGTTCTGTGGACAACGAAAAAGAGGTGACTTTGACCTTGTACCTGGGAGAGGAAAAACTCAACCAGACCAGCAGTCGTGATCTTACCACCAACCTCCGTTTGGAGGTAGAGGGAAAGGACTACAACTCTGCCTACAGCTGTGTGGCTGCCAACCCTGTCAGCAACAAGACAGCGCTTGTCCCAAAATGTTGCAGTGAAGATGGTCATCACAAGGAGACAGGTAAGAGTATGAATTCTGAATTAAAGCAATATAGCAACTACCAAAATAATTAAGTGAAACTATTAGTTGAGCCCATTTAAAACATACTGCCAAAGCCTTGCAATATTTTACACTATATCCTTGTGTTTTATTTATTTCAGACAGTGATGAGATGACTCGGGGTATGCTTATTATTGCTGTAATCTGCGTTTTGGTTGTCTTGGGGCTGGTTGGACTTGCTATCTATCTAAAGAAGAGGGGAAATGAACACTCACAAGGCAGGTATTTATCTTTTAGAGGTGTAAGGTCAGTCAAAACATGTCATAATCAGCTTTTTTTTAAATCAAGGATTTTGAAAAAGGTAGGAACTGTTTGCTTGAACACAGGATGCAGGTCAAATAAAGTGGCACACTTCCTCTGCTTGGTCAGACAGTATTATTATCTCAGACCTGTCTGATACACTTCTCTAAATGTTGAAAAAGCAGAAAGCACACACACGAACACACTCTGACATTACTTTATAGATTGGCTTCCATGGCGCCAAAAAGAACGCTAGCAGTGAGACAGGTACCCATACTAACATGAGTCCTGAGTGTTTGCGGAACCTGTCCTGGGGGGTGAGCATCTGTATGTCTCTGTCAGTTAGTCACACCCTCGCCTTGTATTTACTTGACTTTATTTGTCTTCATAGATTCATCCGAAAGAGTGCAAGTTGACATTGAGTATGCAACGATTACTTACAAAGAACAAACTGATAACCAGGTTAGTAAAAATGCTACAGGCTGATAGACAATACACCAGCTTTTGCAGCCCTCATGGCTACAACTGTAAGATTTAGCACTATGCAAGGATCTTATACAGTGGGGAAAAAAAGTATTTAGTCAGCCACCAATTGTGCAAGTTCTCCCACTTAAAAAGATGAGAGAGGCCTGTAATTTTCATCATAGGTACACGTCAACTATGACAGACAAAATGAGAAAAAAATCCAGAAAATCACATTGTAGGATTTTTAATGAATTGATTTGCAAATTATGGTGGAAAATAAGTATTTGGTCAATAACAAAAGTTTCTCAATACTTTGTTATATACCCTTTGTTGGCAATGAAACAGGTCAAAAGTTTTCTGTAAGTCTTCACAAGGTTTTCACACACTGTTGCTGGTATTTTGGCCCATTCCTCCATGCAGATCTCCTCTAGAGCAGTGATGTTTTGGGGCTGTCGCTGGGCAACACGGACTTTCAACTCCCTCCAAAGATTTTCTATGGGGTTGAGATCTGGAGACTGGCTAGGCCACTCCAGGACCTTGAAAAACTTCTTACGAAGCCACTCCTTCGTTGCCCGGGCGGTGTGTTTGGGATCATTGTCATGCTGAAAGACCCAGCTACGTTTCATCTTCAATGCCCTTGCTGATGGAAGGAGGTTTTCACTCAAAATCTCACGATACATGGCCCCATTCATTCTTTCCTTTACACGGATCAGTCGTCCTGGTCCCTTTGCAGAAAAACAGCCCCAAAGCATGATGTTTCCATCCCCATGCTTCACAGTAGGTATGGTGTTCTTTGGATGCAACTCAGCATTCTTTGTCCTCCAAACACGACGAGTTGAGTTTTTACCAAAAAGTTATATTTTGGTTTCATCTGACCATATGACATTCTCCCAATCCTCTTCTGGATCATCCAAATGCACTCTAGCAAACTTCAGATGGGCCTGGACATGTACTGGCTTAAGCAGGGGGATATGTCTGGCACTGCAGGATTTGAGTCCCTGGCGGCGTAGTGTGTTACTGATGGTAGGCTTTGTTACTTTGGTCCCAGCTCTCTGCAGGTCATTCACTAGGTCCCCCCGTGTGGTTCTGGGATTTTTGCTCACCGTTCTTGTGATCATTTTGACCCCACGGGGTGAGATCTTGCGTGGAGCCCCAGATCGAGGGAGATTATCAGTGGTCTTGTATGTCTTCCATTTCCTAATAATTGCCCCCACAGTTGATTTCTTCAAACCAAGCTGCTTACCTATTGCAGATTCAGTCTTCCCAGCCTGGTGCAGGTCTACAATTTTGTTTCTTGTGTCCTTTGACAGCTCTTTGGTCTTGGCCATTGTGGAGTTTGGAGTGTGACTGTTTGAGGTTGTGGACAGGTGTCTTTTATACTGATAACAAGTTCAAACAGGTGCCATTAATACAGGTAACGAGTGGAGGACAGAGGAGCCTCTTAAAGAAGAAGTTACAGGTCTGTGAGAGCCAGAAATCTTGCTTGTTTGTAGGTGACCAAATACATATTTTCCACCATAATTTGAAAATAAATTCATAAAAAATCCTACAATGTGATTTCCTGGATTTTATTTTCTCAATTTGTCTGTCATAGTTGACGTGTACCTATGATGAAAATTACAGGCCTCTCTCATCTTTTTAAGTGGGAGAACTTGCACAATTGGTGGCTGACTAAATACTTTTTTTCCCCACTGTATCTGTAAGTCTGACAGACTGAATAATCCTGTCTCATTGCCCCAGTGAAGGCGATTTTTTTCAAACTTGAGTTGCACAGACCACCTGAGTCTGATACCCGGCCTGATGTCATTGCAACCAGTTTTGCCCATATGATATGGTTGGGTTGCACAATGAGAAGCCACACAGCACATATGGTATATAGTAAGGCCTTTGTTCTTCACATTGTCTTTTAGAGCATTTGCTAAGTCTGTGGATTTTTTAAGTTAGGCTTCATGATTCCTCCCACTAGCTTTAGGAATGATCCTAGGTGTGACTGTTGAGTTACCTACTGCGGAACAATGATAGTAGACAAGAGGGCGTCAGGCGTGTTCTGTTTCCTTCCTTCCTTTGGCACAAATTATTTAATAAATAATATTTTTTCGTATTCCTTTTGTTGCTTTCCCACCTCTTTTCTCTCCCCTCTCTCTGCCCCCTTTTCCCTGTCCCTCTCCGTCCTTCCCTCCCCTACCACCCTCTCTCTGACTAGGAGGAGCAAACAGGTATACCAGAACTGGAATCGTGTAGAGACAACCCTGAACTGACATCAGTTTATGATAAACTCCTGTTACATCGCATGGCGGCCACCGGGGATGTTCACACAGCATGAAGGAGCAAAATGGGAAGTCACTGAGTAGCCGACATGACAACACACATCCTGGAGAGGATGGTATATCATAAAGAGGACGTTGAAACAAAATGAAAGTAAAACAATATTCACCCAGAAAACCTTTTAGAGGCACAGTTGTTATGGGAGAAAATTCCCCTGGAACTGTTGCGCTGATGTTATAATTTCAGGCTTTCTTTGTAAGTCATTCTCACAGACCTTCTGTCAAATAGAGGCCTCGATGACATCAATGATACGGACCAATTCAATAGTTATGCATTGAGTTAGTAGCAGGATCAGAATAATCCTTCTTTTTAAATGACTTTGTCCCAAATCCCAATTTATAGGTTACAACAAATTGAACCCATCTTTTAATATAATTTACTAGTGTGTTTGCCATGCTACTGCTGGGCCAATGATTCTTATAATGTCTGTTCTGTTGTTTAAACGTAGGTGCCTTTCCTGTATCTTTTTATAGCTGGTCATTGTTTAGCTAGCCAGTGGATAGCAGCTGTGTACATATTATAAAAAGAGCAGGCGTTTGAGATAAAGCCACTTACTCGGTAGACGCAATGGCTGTAAGGCTACGTTGGAAACAAAAGGCTGTTTGGGCTAAATTGTAGCTCTTAATTAGCTTGTTTCGTTTAATATGATGGACCATTTATTGGTTGTCCCTATCTATGTAGCACATCCTCCCTTAAGAAGACAATCACTCCTTCCTGCAAACTCCGACAAACTCCTGCAGACACGGCAGACTCCATCTATCAGAGCATTTTGTGTTCCACCTACATTAGTCCAGCCTTTGTATCTGTGCCAACACAGATTACTGTGACCCGAAAATAGCTAATTTGTTGATACCATAGTTGTTGCATTGTAGGCTATTTCATTTTTATGGATCTCTATTTCAGAGTAGTTACTGAGACTAAATATGAAGATATAATTCACTTTTCACTATTTAAAAATAACCTCATGACTTATTCAAACTGATAAAGAAAAACATGTTGTACTGAGCTTCAATATATTAAGTCAAAGACTTACCATACGTTTAATTTAAAGGTAACAATTTGTATATTTCCTGAAGTTTAATAGTCATCAATACCCTAGTCATCAATGCTTGAAATATATAATTTATTTACATACCCTATCGCAACCCAAAATATGATGTTAGATCACTCCATTCTCCATTTATATTTTGGTTGTCATTTAAATCTTTGTAAACAGAGAATGTATTGCTTCAGATTACCTGTGTGAACTGTCATTCTTTGAAGCCATAGCTGCCTCTATGAGTTAGAGAGTGGAATTTATCCAGAGACATTTCTCCAGAAACACAACTCCATATTTTGGTTTTAATGTAGGCTACGTCTAGGGTGAAATATGAGGGACTACTGTAATTGTTTGGTGGATTCTCTATTTATTGAGCTTAAGCATATATCCTGTCACTTTGCATGCCATTTATACAAATTCAAGCATTCTTTTGAGAAAATGTTGGCCTTTTCTTCCAATCCTTTCCCCCATCTAGTGGTTGAATGTTTATATATTTCAGTATACTGTACATACTGCAACATGTTTTGCTCTGAGACAGTGTACTGTACTGTAAACTGTAAGTGTTTTGCTCTGAGACAGTGTACTGTAAATTGAGTAAGTGTACCTTAAATCATGTGCAACCAAAATGTTCTCAAAACTTTCTATGCGTTTATGTTTGGACTGTGGTCACGCATTTTTGTGCCAATGTGCCATTATTGTGACATTATTGTGAGTAACAATTAAAACATTTGAAATATGCCATGTCGATGATATTTTGATTGTTTAAATCACATTTGGTAGCAAACCATGAGAGCCTCATTTATCATTCTGTGTATTTATGTTATTTTTTGTTCATTTTAATATTGTTACATTGCTGTGTAATTGATTTTATATTATAGATATGCTGTGGTAGAGTGTAATAATATGTTGTGTTATGTACTGTTATATTTTGTATGTAATTGCGCAATTGTTATTGGACCCCAGGAAGTTCAGATTTCACAATGTCCAACATTTCGTTACAGGAAATGAGTAACATTATTGTATAAAACATACATTATCTTTACACTCTTTCAGTCTGTAGCAGCATGGACAAAGTGGTGAGCACCTTTACACTTTCAATTTGATTCCTGATCTATATTTAGCATAGCTGCACAAAGTGACGTTTTCAACTAAATCATGAAAGTTGGGTATGGAAGCAATCTTTCCCAGTTGAAAGCAGTTAATCACCAAACCTGAATTCAAGCAATAACGACACTGGATTATAGCTCCCATCCAAATGTTGTGAATGATATATATTCATGTCATAGTAATTGTTGTTTAATTATAACTGGATTATAGCTCCCGTCCACTCTGAGTGGGTGAAAACGTGCTTCGGTGAAGAAATTTCACTTCCTTATGTTATAAAATACATTTTACCAAGACAAATACGATTATTTATGTTCTGAATCGTTCAGTGGTATCTTTCTCTAACATGTCATTAACATTATATCAAAAAAGTCGGATTTCGTAACCTCATGCATCTGACAATTAGCACTGAATTCTGTTGACAGAGCGGTACCTTTTTCTCACAGTAAATTATGAGGATTTTACATGTTGTCGTGGTCCTCTGCAAAGTTGTTTCCGTGGGATGCAAAAAGCTAAATGAACATGACACGAGCTGAATTAAATGTAAAAGGCTTTGAAAATAAAAAGCTTGCGATAAGCTTAGTGCTCCGTTGTCATTTCACAGAGATATGCTTATTTTTGTGAAAAATCTTTGAAAAAATAACTGGAATTTCGCATTAATATGAAAAGCGTATACTAAAATATGAAAACACTACAAGTCATGTCTCAAAATCGATATCTATCTTACCTCTATATTGTTTTATGTCCTCCAGATTCGAGAATAAAGATGACGATTTCAACGGTGAGCCTGTCAATTAGTCTTAATTCTCACACAGCATCTAGTTTAGCTAACACAATGCTATTTTCCAGGTTTTTTACCACTTTCTTTCTCTGGCCTCCATTGATTTAGTCACCCTAACATGATGACCAGACCGCAGGTGCGCCACCATGCGCATGTTGATTTTCTTTCCTTCCACACCAGACACGATCAGGACACGCTGGTTGAAATATCAAAACAAACTCTGAACCAACTATATTAACTTGGGGACAGGTCGAAAAGCATGAAACATTTATGGCAATTTAGCTAGCTAGCTTGCTGTTGATAGCTAATTTGTCCTGGGATATAAACATTGGGTTGTTATTTTATCTGAAATGCACAAGGTCCTCTACTCCAACAATTAATCCAAAGATAAATTTGTAAACCAAGTTCAGGCTTCCTTCAGGCTTCTTCTTCTTCTTTGGACTTTATATGTCAGTTGGCAACCAACTTTAAGATGCATTACCACCACCAACTGGACTGGAGTGTGGACCTCAGTTCATCTTTCAATCACCCACGTGGGTATATGCTCTTAAAAACCAATGAGGAGATGGGAGAGGCAGGACTTGCAGCGCGTCGAGCATCACAAACAAAACCAAGTTCTATTTTAGCGCCTGGCCACGCAGATGCTCACTTACGTGCGCGAGCAGTGTGGGTGCAATGATTGAATAACATGTATGTGTACATTTATTTTGCTATGCTTGCGTCGACGACGCGTTCGGTCTGGTCAGCATGTAATTTTGGCCATCCCACAAGGGAGTATCTACACAATTAACATACTATTTTACCCATTGGTCAAAATATGTGTTTTTGATTGGACATCCTAATTATATATATTAATGTCATAGTCCACTCCATTACACTCAAAAGTGACCTCAATTATTATTATATTTTTTTTTTTCACCTTTATTTAACCAGGTAAGCCAGTTGAGAACAAGTTCTCATTTACAACTGCGACCTGGCCAAGATAAAGCAAAGCAGTGCGATAAAAACAACAACAACACAGAGTTACACATGGGATAAACAAAACGTAAAGTCAATAACACAATAGAAAATCTATATACAGTGTGTGCAAATGTAGTAAGTTATGGAGGTAAGGCAATGAATAGGCCATAGTGCAAAATAATTACAATTTAGTATTAACACTGGAATGATAGATGCGCAGAAGATGATGTGCAAATAGAGATACTGGGGTGAAAATGAGCAAAATAAATAACAACTTCAACCAGTGAATGCTAGCGATGGCTAGCTATGCTAGCTATACTACCAGTCTTTCTTAAAGAGTGTTAGCAAGCTAATAGCACACCCTGCACACAAAAAGTTATATTTGTGAGGGTTATGCAGTAGAATGATAATGATATCACCAAAATATGTTGTATCGGACATTTCAAACAACAATCCCAGCTAATGAGAAAACAGTCATGGTATTTCATTTAATAGAATGAACAAGATTTAACAAGTCAACCTTGGGGCTAATTTGACTGGGTGTAACGACAGTAGAGAGGTGTGGCTGCTATGAAACGTTATTCCGTGGGGAACTATTAGAGGTTGATGTTCGCATCGTCACATTTTATTAAATAAAAGCCCTGCCACCACAACCTGTATTTTCTGTGAATTTCGATCCATTTCTGCAGTACAATTGACAACCATGGCTATGAATGCTAAAAAGCCCACCTTACTGAAGCACATGTTCTTCCCATCACTCTCTCTTGGTCTCTGCCTACTTACAGGAATCCTCTCAGGATCCCTCACCCTGTCTTCCTCTACCACTATCTTCACTGCTTCGGAATAATACATGTTCTGTACTACTCTAACCCTGGCAACCTCAATCTGCCTTTCTCTCACTGGACACCTCCGATCTCCAACCCTATGAGCACCCCCACAACTAACACACACAACTTTCTCCAGCCGATACCACACATTCCTTCTCATTGACAATCCTGAATTTGGGAATGGGTGCTGTCCTCATTAAACATTAATTTGCCTGATGGTTTTGATATCCGTTCATCATTATCTATTACACCTCATGGCACAACAAGCTTAATACTAATATATAAATATACTTTTCTTTCTTCAAACAGGCATACAACATGAAAAAGAAAGGAGGACCAAGGCACTCTTCATATAATTTATTAAAATGTCTTTATTTGTATGGCATGTTCAATGGAAATAAATATTTAAATCTCTGACGCATTTCAGGTGCATGGCCTTCTTCAGGGAGTACAAAGATATGATAATACAATGTCCTCTTTTGACCAGCATTTTCCAATCAACCCTGATTTGAAAGGGAGTGGTTACAGATTTCATTGGGCAACAATCAATCAATCAAAGTTGATTTATAAAGCCCTTTTTACATCAGCAGATGTCACAAAGTGCTATACAGAAACCCAGCCTAAAACCCCAAACAGCAAGCAATGCAGATGTAGAAGCACGGTGGCTAGGAAAAACTCCCTAGAAAGGCAGGAACCTAGGAAGAAACCTAGAGAAGAACCAGGCTCTGAGGGGTGGCCAGTCCCCTTCTGGCTGTGCCGGGTGGAGATTATAACAGTACATGGCCATTAAGGCCAGATTCTTCTCCAAGATGTTCAAAAGTTCATAGATGACCAGCAGGGTCAAATAATAATCACAGTGGTTGTAGAGGTTGCAACAGGTCAGTACATCAGGAGTAAATGTCACTTGGCTTTTCATAGCCGGGCATTTAGAGGTTGAAATAGCAGGTGGGGTAGAGAGAGAGAGCTGAAAACAGCAGGTCTGGGACAAGGTAGCACATCCGGTGAACAGCTCAGGATTCCATAGCCGCAGGCAGAAGAGTGGAAACTGGAGCAGCAGCACGACCAGGTGGACTGGGGACAGCAAGGAGTCATCGGGCCAGGTAGTCCTGAGGCATGGTCCTAGGGCTCAGGTCCGGGATGGGAGGGACAGAGGGAGTAATCAATACTATACACATAAAAATGAAATACTGTAGATATGTTATCAAAATGCAAATTAAGGCCAGATGCATCAGAACCCTGATTTAAACAATATATATATAACCTTGAATATGACTGGGCAAAGTGGTAAGAATAGGAGAGCCATCTATTTCATAGTACACTAGATCATTGCAGTCTAGACAAAGCGGAGGGCAATAAAGCAATATGTCCACTAGATGACAGCAAAGGAACCTCTCACGAATCTACAAGAAATGTGAGAAATTCATATCTTAATTACAACCAGGGTACTTAGTTGTCTGTAGTTTATAAATCCAAAAAAATTCCCTTTGGTTTAGCTGTTTAAGACGGTCCCCTTTTCTAATTGAGGCCGGAAACATGATCAATACCCATAGCTTGTATGGCGGCAGCATCGCCATGGTGTAAGGACTCATAGTGCCTTGCCATGGGGTAGTCTTCGTTGCCTACCCGAATGGCGTACTTGTTTTCCGCTAAGCGGTCTTGAAGGCATCTCTTTGACCGTCCAATGTATAATACCTTGCACTGTGGACTTTCCAATTTGTAGATGACATGAGTGGTTTTACAGTTAAGGAAATGCTTAACTTGATACTCCATTTTAGAAGCTGTGTCAACAAAGTACTTTTTCTGTGCAATATTTCTGTAATGGTTGCATTTATAAGAGCCCCTGTGTTTGTGGTCCAGCCAATTCTTTTGAGAGTCACCAGGAAGGTAGCTGAGGACTAATTTGTAATTTAGGGTAGGACATCTCTTAAAGCTTATGACTGGTGGCTCTGGGAAGACTTTGCGTAGTAGCGAATCACTTTGGATGAGGCGTACAACATTGTGTGAAAGAATCATAAAGTCAGTATTTTTTTATTACCCACAATCCTCTAAAAACAAGATAAGAAATGCAAGGTGATTAAATCCAAAGACTTCTAATGAGTTCAATTGTAAAATGTTCTCTCTCTTTGGTTATCATCCTGAAAGAGTCTTACATTTTGATTAACATATTTTGGTCAAATTAAATTAACAAATCATTTAAATGATTTGCCTACATTGTTTAAAATACATTTTTGGGGTATTTTGAAGGGCTGGAGCAGGGAATTTTACCCCGGGCTTCGGTGGGGAGAGGGGTTCAGCGTCTAAGCTGGGTGTGTTACTGCTGTCTGCTAGTTTTTGTGTTTTTATGCTGCCTTTTACATCCACTGAAACCCCCAAAAGTGTTTTCACAACACCAATATTTAGCTTGAGTGTTTCAGAGCACTTCATTTTGTGTATTAAAACACTTACATTGGGTTTACATACACACACCCTCCAAACACCAGATCTCAGCTTACTGCCTTCCCTCCAGGACCTCTACAGCACCCGGTATAACAGGAAGGCCAAGAGGATCATCAAGGACCTCAGCCACCCAAACCACGGCATGTTCACCCTGCTACCATCTAGAAAGCGGAGACAGTACAGGTGCATCAAAGCTGGGACAGAGAGACTGAAAAACAGCTTCTATCTCCAGGCCATCAGACTTAAATAGTCACCACTAGCCGGCCTCCTCCCTGAACTTAGTCACTGTTACTAGCCGGATACCACCCGGTACTCTACCCTGCACCTTAGAGACTGCTGCCCTATGTACAGTGTCTTTGAACACTGGTCACTTTAATATTTACATACTCTTTTACCCATTTCATATGTATATACTGTATTCTGTATGCTGTACATAACTTTTCTATTCAAATACTGTCCATAATGTCTAAACACGCCATCATATACATGTATATTTATATTCCAGACTCTGACATTGCTCGTTCTGATATTTCTTAATTTATTTATTTTTATTTTGGGGATTTGTGTGTATTGTTATAATTAGGGGGTACTTATATTGTCATAATAGTATAGTTACACTGTATGTACAAATGGGTAACCTGTGAACGTGTGAACTGTGAAATGGAAATGTTTTTTTTTGTTGCATATCCCACTTCCCCTGAGACATCATCAAAGAGTGGGGTCACGGCCAGGGATCAGCCAATATTGACGGTGACCCTGGAGCAATTAGGGTTAATTGCCTTGCTCAAGGCAGAACGACAGATTTGTAATTTTTGGTTACTGGCCCAATATTCCAAACTGCCAGGCTACCTGCCGCCCCAGTATTACAGTATTGCTGTGTTGGAGCTAGAAACAAAAGCATTTCGCTGCACCTGCGATAACATCTGCAAAATATGTGTATGTGTCTATGCTACCAATACAATTTGATTTGATTAGATGTATGATTAGGATTACTTCTTTCCATGGTTTCATTACACAACCATGCTGTTTTGAGACTTTCTACTTTTACAGTGTAGTGTCACACAGCTGCTGTCCCTAATCTTTGCTAAGACTCCACCATGGGGAAGAGACTAATAAAGCACTTACCATATCCTCAAAAGGTCAAATTCTAAAATATAAACATAAACCATAATAAGAATTTACGAATAAAATGTTTAGAAGTGGAGAAATTGTTGTTTTCTCTCATGCAAGTCATATGGGGTGAAAACTATTCAAGATTTAAAGAAGTATTATTAATTTAAAGTCAATTCAATTCTAGTAGAAAATGCTAGAGGATCATTCTAGTGAATAGGATCCTAAACCATTTTAGATAAACAGGAGTTTGGTATGTGAGTTTTGTGTGGGTGAGACATAAACACAGAAAGATATTGGGCATACCGTATGCTGGCGGCTCCCTTGTGTTGAAGAATATGCAGATCACAAATTTGCATACCTCATTCCTGGAAAATTTCAAAACAATGTTGTAGAAAAAAGCACTGTAAAGTTACACTCCCAGGCCTACCCACCCATGCAGAATAACCCTTTTTCCAGTCTTACACTTTCACTTTTAGAAATCCAAAGACCCCTATAGGCCTACATGGATCCGACAATTGTAAAAATGATGAGTAGACCTTTAGTATAATTGAGAACTATTCTGTTTGCTGCAGTGGAACGTATTCATAGCAGTGGTATTTCACCACATAGGCCTGTGTGTGAGACTGGACTCCTGTTCGCAGAGAAGACTGTGTGGGGCTGCTTCTCAGTGGGGTCAAACCACTTGTAACATGTGACAGAAAAAGGCAGACCACACGATGTGACAGACTGATGGGAAAGGAAATGAGTCTGTGATCACAAGCAGAGACACAGTCACATATCTACAGTGGGATCCGGAATTATTGAATGCCTTGATAAAGATGAGCAAAAAAGACTGTATGAAATAAATAATACACACCATTGTTGTGCGTGGCAAAACAACTATATTTTCATGCCATCTGACCATAGCACTGCCTGGAGTTTGCTAAAAGGCATTGGCACTTGGATTGGAACCGGTACTATGGTCATATGACATGAAAATAGAGCTCTTTGGCCACACACACCAGCGGTGGGTTTGGCCTTTGAAAGAACAATGCATATGTAGAAAATACCTCATCCCTACTGTAAAATATGGTTGTGGATCTTTGATGTTATGGGGCTATTTTGCATCCACTGGTCCTGGGGCCCTTATTAAGGTCAACGGCAACATGAACTTTACAGTACCAGGACATTTTAGCCAAAAAACCTGGTTGCCTCTGCCAGGAGGCTGAAACCTGGCCACAAATTAATCTTCCAGCAAGACAATAATCCCAAGCACACATCAAAATCCACAAAGAAATGGTTAATTGACCACAAAATCAACATTTTGCAATGGTCATCTCAGTCTCTGGACTTGAACCCCATTGAAAACCTGTGGTTTGAATTGAAGAGGGCCGTCCATAAGCGCAGACGAAGAATATCAAGGAACTGGAAAGATTATGTATATGGAGGAATGGTCTAAGATCCCTCCCAATGTGTTCTCCAATCTCATAAAACATTTTAGAAAAAGGCTCAGTGTCATTATCCTTGCAAGGGGAGAGTGCTGGAGTGTTGAAATCAGGGAACCAAACTATTGTAACC
Source organism: Coregonus lavaretus (assembly GCF_964263955.1). Lineage (NCBI taxonomy): Eukaryota > Metazoa > Chordata > Actinopteri > Salmoniformes > Salmonidae > Coregonus > Coregonus lavaretus. Next base: position 26,894,963 of record NC_140025.1, on the reverse strand, counting down.
CCCATCTTTTTTAGATTTTTTGTACTACTTGTTAAACAAAATCTATTTTTCTTAACAATTGTATTAGTATAAAATGCTACATTTTGTATTTATTTCTGGAGCATACAATATAGCTCAGTATTTGTATTATTTATTTTATACAGTATTTCTTGCTTTTCTTTATCAAGGGATCCAATGATTCCGGACCCCACTGTGTATAAACAATGTATACAGTTCACTATAGGAGGACAAATACATGATGTACATTGAGCTAATAACCTGGGTAGCCTACTGCCTAATGGAGCCCACCTGCCACATACAGTAAGCCTCTGTCTATTCAGAGGATATGCAATGACACATTTGCTCTATCTTAATCATGGCCTAAAACTTTTTTTTTTTTTTGCAGTTAGGAAAAAAGGAAGTGTCTCATTGATATACATTACTTCTGTCTAGAAAATTACATTTGAATAATTTAGCAGACACTTATCTACAGGATACATCTACTTATTATCAGAATTGCTGTGTGTGTGCATGTGTGGTCGTGTATGTGTGTGTGTGTGTATGAGCTTTAGTGTGTGAGTGTGTGTGGGGGAGGGGGGGGGGGGGGTGTACATGAGTATCAGTGTGTATGTGTGGGTAGAGTCTATGAGTGTGTATAAAGTCAGTGCAGGACGAGTCAGTGCTGATGGGTGTAGGTAGTCAGCTCTAGATTAGTAGTTCAACAGTTTTTTTGCTTAGAGGTAAAAGCTATCTTGGAGCCTGTTGGTTCGCGACCTGATGCTCCGATACTGCTTGCCAGACAATAGCGGACAGAACAGTCCATAGCTGGGGTGGCTGTAGTCTTTGACGATTTTCCGGGCCTTCCTCAGAGATGCTTGAACACAGGATTCAGGTCAAATAAAGTGGCACTTCTCTGCTTGGTCAGACAGTTGCATCATTACTAACCTATCTGATACACTTCTCTAAATGTTGACAAAGCAGAAGTAACACACACTCTAACAAGATTACTTGAATAGCTTGACTTCTCTGATGCCAAAAACAATGCAAGCACAGACACAGTTAGTACACAAAGTAACAAATGATTCCTCAGTGTTTGCAGAACCTGTCCTGGGGGTGATCATCTGTGTATCTCTGTCAGTTAGTCACACCCTCACCTTGTATTTACTTGACTTTATTTGTCTTCATAGATTCATCGGAAAGAGTGCAAGTTGACATTCAGCTTTAGCTCTGTGCCAGTTGTTTAATGTGTATTATGGGAGAAATAACTGTTGTGCTGATGTTATCATTTCAGGCTTCCTGTGTTGGTTATTCTCACAGTCTTTTGTTGAATAAGGGCCACAATGACATCCACTGATATGAACCAATTCAATAGCTATGCCTCAGGTTATTAGTAAAAGAATCCCTCTTTTTAGATGCCTTTTGTCCCAAATCCCAATGTATAGCTTAAAACAAATGGAACCTATCTTTTAATAAAATTCATTGGTGTGTTTGGTATGCTACAGCTGGGCCAAAGCCTCTTTTCAGTATTGACTGTTCTGTTGTTTAAATATCCGTTTTAGGTGCCTCCCATGCCTGTATTTGTTATAGCTGTTAATTGTTTAGCTAGCCAGTGGATAGCAGCTGTGTACATATAATAAATAGAGCAGGCGTTTGAGATAAAGCCACCTACTCCTTCGAAGCAGTGGTTGTTAGGCTACATTAGAAACAAAAGATCCATAGGTTTATTTTTCCTTTCACCATGTAGATTCTGTTGAAACATTTCTGAGGGCTAGATCTTGATTTGCATTTAAACTCAGAAAGTGATCTCCGGTGACATATTACTCTTCTTATTGCTTATCTCAAAATGCAGACGTGATAAAATGTAGTTTAGGTCTTGCTTTGACAACAACTCTACCATTTTTCAACCCCATATTCATTACCCCCAGCACCATGATACCAGTGGCTACATATGTGAAAATGGCAAGTTTCAAACTCTGAGACACATTCCAAAGAAGATCCTACAATACATACACACATCATACAAGTGTTTACTGAGTGATAACTTGTTTAAAGATAATATTTACCATGATTAATCTCAAACAGAGAGGGTGGATCTAGAGAGCATAAGACTGTCAAACTTCACAAACGGAACAGAAAACTTAAAGACACAATCTATAATTCGTTTTCCAGCCAAACACAGCTCCATCAGTTGGTTTTCATCAGATTGAGCTATGGATATAATGATTCCATGAGTTAAACATACAGTATTATGAGGCTAAACATTGTTGGTTTACAAAGATATTGTGAGGCATTCATAAGTTATATTATCATTAATTGTATCAAAAATTGAAATGAGAATGAGAACAGCTCTAAATATTTTGTTGATTTGTGAAAGTATTCAGAACCCTTCCCTTTTTTTCCAGATTTTGCCTTATTCTAAAAATGGATGAAATTATTTTTTCCCCTCATCTATCTACACACAATACCCCATAATGACAAAGCAAAAACAGGTTTTTAGAAATGTTTGCAAAAAACGGAAATATCACATTTACATAAGTATTCAGACCCTTTGATATGAGACTCGAAATTGAGCTCAGGTGCATCCTGTTTCCATTGATCATCCTTGAGATGTTACTACAACTTGATTGTAGTCCACTTGTGGTAAATTCAATTGATTAGACATGATTTGGAAAGGCACACAACTGTCTATATAAGGTCCCACAATTGACAGTGCATGTCAGAGCAAAAACCAAGCCATGAGGTCGAAGGAATTGTCCGTAGAGCTCCGAGACAGGATTATGTCGAGGCACAGATCTGGGAAAGGGTACCGAAACATTTCTGCAGCATTGAAGGTCACCAAGTGGCCTCCATCATTCTTAAATGGAAGAAGTTTGGAACCCCCAAGAATCTTCCTAGAGCTGGCCGCCCGACCAAACCTAGCAATCGGGGGAGACAGGCCTTTGTCAGGGAGGTGGCCAAGAACACGATGACCACACTGACAGAGCTCCAGAGTTCCTCTGTGGAGATTGGAGAACCTTCCAGAAGGATAACCATCTCTGCAGCACTCCACCAATCAGCCCTTTACGTTACAGTGGCCAGACGGAAGCCATTCCTCAGTAAAAGGCACATGACAGCCTGCTTGAAGTTTGCCAAAAGGCACCTAAAGGACTCTCAGACCATGAGAAATAAGATTATCTGGTCTGATGAAAGCAAGATTGAACTCTTTGGACTGAATGCCAAGCTTCACGTCTGGAGGAAACCTGGCACCATCCCTACGGTGCTGGCAGCATCATGCTGTGGGGATGTTTTTCAGCGGCAGGGACTGGGAGACTATTCAGGATCAAGGGAAAGATGAACGGATCAACGTACGGAGAGATCCTTGATGAAAACCTGCGAAGGTTCACCTTCCAACAGGATAACGACCCTAAGCACACAGCCAAGACAACGCAGGAGTGGCTTCGGGACAAGTCTCTGAATGTCCTTGAGTGACCCAGCCATAGTCCGGACATCTCAAGAGAGACCTGAAAATAGCTGTGCAGCGATGCTCCCCATCCAACCTGACAGAGCTTGAGAGGACATGCAGAGAAGAATGGGAGAAACTCCCCAAATACAGGTGTGCCAAGCTTGTAGCATCATAGCCAAGAAGACTTGAGGCTGTAATTGCTGCCAAAGGTGCTTCAACAAAGCACTGAGTAAAAGGTCTGAATACTTATGCAAATGTAATATTTTATTATATATTTATTTGTCTGAAAACCTGTTTTAATCAGTTTTAGAATAAGGCTGTAATGTAACAAAATGTGGAAAAAGTAAAGGGGTCTTAATACTTTCCGAATGCACTGTATTACATGTAATTCTTTCAAATTGAACTGATTTAAAGGAATACTAAACTCAAAACTACTATTTGGCAGTATGCTTACTGTGAATCCCACATTTTAACACTTTCGAATCTAGTTTGAACAAGTTTTTGGTTTTGTCACCTTGGCACGTGGTTGATGATATCAGTCAGAGATGGTTTCTTCTCTGCACCCCCATTTTGTGTTCTCTGCAGCCCCACCAGATCCTATCTGATTTCTGCTTAGAAACCGACACCCTCACTATACATCTCTATAAACAGAAATAAACATAATTCATTACACCCCTTCTATCTTAAACTGGGCTGATGAGCGAATGCTCTTGCAGTGAATGTTTCAATGAAGATGCTATTGTTGAGCTTGTTGTTGTCTATTTCACAGCAAGTGTAAGATAGTTTGAAGCCTTAACATCTCTAACATTTCTCTGCCCTCTTATTTCATGCCAACCACCCCTCACTCACACTTTCCAATTCTGGTTAAGCCCTGCCAATCATTACCACATGGTACCAGGCAACACATAAAGCACTTTGGAATGGTATGGCTAATGCTTTTTTATTGATCCAATATTGTGTGCTCTCTGCTAACCCAAGACAGCAAGATAATAAATTCCATATAAGACACTATTAGTAAAATGTCAACCATATTGTGCATACAGTATTCGTGTAGTGATGCAGTCTTCTTTGACTTTGCAGACATGTTTATTATATTCTCTTTTGACAGAGAACAGAGGGATGTTTTATCATGTGAGGTTAGCTACAGTTAAACCTAGTGTGATAAAGGCACAGCAAAACCAAGATGGAGGTGAAAATACACTGTGACCTATTTACTCTTAAAGTCTGAGAAAGTCACATCCAGACCTGAAATAGAAAGGAGTGGGGGTAAAGAGGATTGAGCGCATGGTTTGTGGCGTGAAATGTTTCGCATAAGAGAAACTGTACAGAGCTGGAGTAAGGTACCACATCTTTCCTACAAGCAAGTGAGAATGACAGTGACTGACCCATTTAGGCTACTGAACACAGAGAGAACAGACAGAGAAGTGATAACCACACACTATGGTGAGAAATAAGCTCATTTCCACAAAGCATGAAATCACGCATGCACACATGCATATGCATACGCACATCACACACTATACTATGGGGATGATGAAGGGGTTGATGGAATCCATGTGTGTTGACATGTTCATTTTCATACATGTATATTTGTAGTCTTAATTGAGCAACCACAAGAGTCTACCACCTCTCCATTTGTGGGTGTTGTTATGAGACTAACGTCAGGGGCTTATTCAAAGAACCTTGGAGATAGAACTGTGATGTCCAGAAGATCAGAAGTCGTCTGTGTAGGCCTATATTCTGTAAAACACATTCCTATCAGCTATGCTTCTGATCACATGTAAATAAAATGACCACACCACGGTCATAGAAAGAGACCTGCAACTCTGATGATAGGTGCTGAATGCTGGATAACTTTCAAATATACAGCACCAGTCAAAGGTTTGGACACACCTACTCATTCCAGGGGTTTTCTTTATTTTTACTATTTTCTACATTGTAAAATAATAGTAAAGACATCAAAACTATGAAATAACACATATGGAATCATGTAGTAACCCAAAAAGTGTTAAACAAATCAAAATATATTTTATATTCGAGATTATTCAAAGTAGCCACCCTTTGCCTTGATGACAGCTTTGCACACTCTTGGCATTCTCTCAACCAGCTTCATGAGGTAGTCACCTGGAATGCATTTCAATTAACTGGTGTGCCTTGTTAAAAGTTAATATGTGGAATTTATTTCCTTCTTAATGTGTTTGAGCCAATCAGTTGTGTTGTGACAAGGTAGGGTTGGTATACAGACGATAACCCTATCTGGTAAAAGACCAAGTACATATTATGGCAAGAACAGCTCAAATAAGCAAAGAGAAACGACAGTCTATCATTACTTTAAGACATGAAGGTCAGTCAATCAGGAAAATTTCAAGAATTTTGAAGTGCAGTTGCAAAAACCATCAAGCGCTATGAAGAACTCGCTCTCATGACTGCCACAGGAAGACCCAGAGTTACCTCTGCTGCAGAGGATAAGTTCATTAGAGTTACCAGCCTCAGAAATTGCAGCCCAAATAAATGCTTCACAGAGTTCAAGTAACAGACACGTCAACATCAACTGTTCAGAGGAGACTGCGTGAATCAGGCCTTTATGGTCGAATTGCTGCAAAGAAACCACTACTAAAGGACACCAATAAGAAGAACAGACTTGCTTGGGTCAAGAAACAAGAGCAATGGACATTAAACCGGTGGAAATCTGTCCTTTGGTCTGATGAGTCCAAATTGGAGATTTTTGGTTCCAACCGCCGTGTCTTTGTGAGACGCAGAGTCGGTGAACGGATGATCTCCGCATGTGTGGTTCCTACCGTGAAGCATGGAGGAGGTGTGATGGTGTGTGGGTGCTTTGCTGTTGACAATGTTGGTGATTTATTTAGAATTGAAGGTACAGTTGTAGTGCCCTCCACTAATATTGGCACCTTTGGTAAATATGTGCAAAACTGGCTGTTAAAAAATTATTTGCTGTTAATCCTCTTGGTCTTATATTCAAAATTTTCACAAAAATCAAACCTTTAATTTAAGTAAAATGATTGAAAAATATTAATGTGAAATAAATTAAATAATGTTTTTTCTCCGAAACATATTTGCCACAATTATTGGCACCCCTACAAATTCTTATGAGTAAAATCTAACTGAAGTAAATTCCCATTCATATTTTAAGTTTTTTAATTCACCTGAGTGATTAGGAACACTTAAGTGGTAAGCCATGACTTCCTGTTTCACTGGGGTATAAATAGGATGTGACACACAGGCCAAGTTCCCATAGTCATTCAAAATCAACACAAAAATGGTTCACTGACCACAGAATCAAGGTTTTGCCATGGCCATCCCAGTCCCCTGACCTAAACCCCAACCTGTGGGATGAGATGAAGAGAGTCCACAAGCGTGGACCTCAGAATCTGAAGGATCTGGAGAGATTCTGTATGGAGGAGTGGTCTCAGATCCCTTGCCATGTGTTTACAAACCTCATTACGCATTACAGGAGAAGAGTCAGAGCTGTTATCTTGGCAAAGGGAAGTTGCACAAATATTTGTTTTATGATAATAATTTATTTTTTCTTTCAATTATTTTTACTTTAATTAAAGGTTAGATTTGTGTGAATATTTTGAATGAAAGACCAAGAGGATAAACAACAAAGACATTTTTTTCACAGTCAGTTTTGCTCATATTTACCAAGGGTGTCAATATTAGGGCACTGTAACCAGAATTGGCAACCACAGCATTCTGCATTGATACGCCATCCCATCTGGTTTGCGCTTAGTGGGACTATCATTTGTTTTTCAACAGGACAATGACTCAACACACCTCCAAGCTGTGTAAGGGATATTTGACCAAGAAGGAGACTGACGGAGTGCTGCATCAGATGACCTGGCCTCCACAATCACCCAACCTCAACCCAATTGAGATGGTTTAGGATGAGTTGGACCGCAGAGTGAAGGAAAAGCAGCCAACAAGTGCTCAGCATATGTGGGAACTCCTTCAAGACTGCTGGAAAAGCATTCCAGGTGAAGCTGGTGGAGAAAATGCCAAGAGTGTGCAAAGCTGTCAACAAGGCAAAGGGTGGCTACTTTGAAGAATCTACAATTTTAAATATATTTTGATTTGTTTAACACTTTTTTGGTCACTACATGATTCCATATGTGTTATTTCATAGTGTTGATGTCTTCACTATTATTCTATAATGTAGAAAATAGTAAAAATAACAAAAAACCTTTGAACGAGTTGGTGTGTCCAAACTTTTGACTGGTACTGTATATCAAAACACTTAGGTGAACTGTTGGAATCATAGAAGTAGGATGATTTATATTAAGAACAGTGGTGTAAAGTACTTAGGTAAAAATACTACTACTTAAGTATTTTCTTTTTGGTATCTGTACTTTACTTTACTATTTATATTTTTGACAACTTTTACTTCACTACATTCCCAAAGAAAATCATGTACTTTTTACTCCATACATTTTCCCTGACACCCAAAAGTACTCGTTACATTTTGAATGCTTAGCAGCACAGGAAAATGGTCCAATTCACACACAAGAGAACATCCCAGGTCATCCCTACTGCCTCTGATCTGGTGGACTCAGTAAACACAAATGCTTCATCTGTAAATTATGTCTGACTATCCGTAAATTAGAAAAACAAAAAGATTGTGCCATCTGGTTTGCTTAATATAAGGAATTTTAAATGATTTATACATTGACTTTTGATACTTAAGCATATTTTAGCAATTTAATTTACTTTTGATACCTAAGTATATTTAAAACCAAATACTTTTAGAGTTTTACTAAAGTAGTATTTTAGTGGGTGATTTTCACTTTTAATGAGTCATTCTCTATTAAGGTATCTTTACTTTTAGTCAAGTACGACAGTTGTGTACCTTTTCCACCACTGATTAAGAAGCAAAGTGGAAAGCAGCATCATTCTTGTTTGACCTAACAGAACAGCATGCAAACTTATAGTGAATCTTACAGCGAGTATGAATTGTGTTGCTTGAGTGACGGGGCCGGGCTTGTTGTGTGTGGAAAGCAGCCGCAAGTGGAGAGAAAAATTGAGTAAATCAACAAAACAAAGCGAATGCTATACGCGTTTCAAAATATTGCATACGATATGGATCTCTTGTGATATGGATATTGCAAGAGATCTGAATTCAAATAATTGTGCAGCCCTATCTGTAATCCCTTTTTGGAGCCGGTGGAACCTGTGTGTGCTTGGACTGCCGGGGGCCTCCTAGTTTGGTACCCTCTGAGCCAGCTTGGGGTGTAATCGTATGTCCTGTTCCCTGAAGGAGGGAACGAGTTATAACATATTTTGGCCCTGCATAGTCAGGGTGTTTGAACTCGCTGAAGAGCGGTACTGAATTGAGGAAATTAATTAGAGCCCCGGTATTATAACCAGGAAGGCGGGGCTTCCAAGCGCATGCTCGGCATCCATTGGCCGTGATTTCTTCAGGTGAATATGATTGGTCGTTGACTCCCCATAGTATGTTATACCTCATCCTTTCCTTCAGGTAACAGGAGTTATATTCATAACTGTACGTTTTTAGACTTTCAAGTTAGGGATTTATGATGTGTAAATTCTGGGCCAATACCTATATCTGATTTTTCTCTTTGCAATATTGACCAATACCGATATCTCTTTCTTCATTTTATGCACTTTTTAACCATTCTAGCACAGATAGGCTACAAACTCAACCAAGGATCTATATTCATAAGGTGAATAAGAAAATATGTCAAATGACTTGAATATGGGAAAGTTGTAACAATTTTTATTTGCATCACAAAATGAGTGAAATGCATCAGGAAGGTATTGGAAATTCGGGAAAACATCAGCGAAGATAATCAGGTAATAATTGTGTGTCGGAAAAAAACGATCTGCATTGCTGTTTTGTCACAGTCTCATCTAACGTTTCCTGTGCGGCTTGTGAGCATCGTAGAGGGAAATTGAAGACACGTACGTGTTCCTGAGAGTCATAGCTTTCAGGCATGGTGTCATAATAGTTAATTTCCCCAACCGTTCAAAAACTATCGGCAAATTCAGTGAAAGAAAACAGAAACTGATCTGTTTGTCACAACCGCTACAATAGCGCACATCAGATATTACTCACGAGCAGTTGAGGGCCTCAAGCGGAGGAGGAAGACAAGATAACAGCAATAATGTATAATTAAAAAAATTATGCCAAGTTCACGAGGCCCCCTGATGATGAGGCCCCAGGTAAATGCCTTAGTTGCCTAATGGTAAGTCCGCCACTGTTTGTGTGAGTGTGTGTGTGTGTGTGTGTGTGTGTCCGGGTGGGGGGATCGTCACTTGACCTACTAATTTGTATCTCTTTTGAATATTGGCCAACTGACAGAGCTCGCATTTCCTCTTTAACTTGGGAAACGTCCCCATGATGTGTCATGTTTTATTTCACCTTTATTTACCCAGGTTAGTCTCATTGTGATAAAATCTATTTTTCAAGAGAGACCTGGTCCAACCAAGAAAGCAGCAGGGAGGAACAATGTTTGAGACAAATATCAGACATGCTGTAACAACTTACAGACTTAGACACACCATAGAAAAAATACAATTGACGTAGACACACATACATTTCAAGTACAGAAACATACAATCGTAATAGATAAAAAATCTATCATATGTACCACCGCATCAAGTCCGAATGACAATCACATTACTTAGTAACATGTGAGTCTACCAAACGTTTAAACTCCTCCAAGGAAACAAGGTCCTGGAGTTTCAAGCTGGTCTGGACAGAATTACAAGACCACAGAGCTTAGTTGATAAAACACTTTTTGCATGATCAGTTCTGATTTTAGTAACCGTTAAAAGTAGTGAGACATTAACTGGTATTTATTTTCTGACCTTGTCAAAGAAGAACAGCGATAAAGTGGCAGTTTTCCCAAAATGTCTCTATAGATCATAGTATAACTATGTTTAATCCTAAGTAGAGTCAACGACGACCAGCCAACAGCACTATAGAGATCACAGTGATGTGTCAGATGCTTTTGGTTGGTAATAAACCTAAGAGCTGCATGATACACAAAATCAATTGCCTTCAGGTTTGTGCTTGAGGTCTGTATATAAATTACATCACAATAGTCCAAGACAGACAGGAATGTAAACCTATTCTAAACTTGATCTTCTTTACCAGGTTCTCAACATGATTAGTGAAGCTCAGCTTCTCATCTATCCAAACTCCCAGATACTTGTACGTCTTCACTTGCTCTATGGAATTTCCTTCCAAGGTAGTAATGACATGGTTTTCAGAGTGTTTAGTATTGGAAAATACCATGTATTTTGTTTTAGAGGAATTCAGAAGAAGCTTCAAATCATACAGATTCTGTTGAAAGATGTTAAAAGCTGTTTGAGCTTTTTCAAAAGCCAATGTCAGACTGCTGCCTCTTGAATAGAGAACAGTGTCATCCGCATAAAAATGCACTGTACATAAAATCAAATCGAATGTATTGGTCACATACACATATTTAGCAGATGTTATTTCGGGTGTAGCAAAATGCTTGTGTTCCTAGCTCCAACAGTGCAGTAATATCTAACCATTAAGAAATATATAAATATTAAGACAAGCAATGTCTGAGTGGCATTGACTAAAAACACAGTAAGAGAGAGTATATACACATGAAACGGCTAAAACAGTATGTAAACGTTATTAAAGTTACTAGTGTTCCATTTAAAGTGACCATCTGCTGTCTCAATAAGTCTCCCAATGTTGTTGGGTCCACTAACAAAATGAAGAACCCTAGTATAGATCAAATTCAAAGTATGGCAAGTATTTAAGATGTATTTAATGTCACGTAGAGAAGCTAGATAGTAGAGCAAGAGACAAGTGGTTGAGGAAACAGGCAGTGGGCTTCATGTAAAATGTCATAATGTGGTCAGAGCAGTAAATGAGATGGGGAAGATGATATCAATAATGATACTGTTATAGCGTGAGAAGAAAAAAGCTGTGGGTTTTGAGGGTGTCGCAGTTGTCATGGTGTCATAATTGAGTGTCTGAACGTTGTGAACTGTTCTTGTTCTGGATAAAAACACTCCCATAGAACTAGAAAAGAGACTGCTTTAGTGCCATTAGTACATCTGAATTAACTGACAACAGCTAAATGGTTTAACTAGCTAACAGTGCCTTGCAAAAGTATTCATCCCCCTTGGCGTTTTTCCTATTTTGTTGCATTACAACCAGTAATTTAAATGGATTTCTATTTGGATTTCATGTAATGGACATAAACAAAATTGGCCAAATGAAATGAAAAAAATAACTTGTTTCAAAAAATTCTAAAAAATAAATAACGGGAAAGTGGTGCGTGCATATGTATTCACCCACTTTGCTATGAAGCCCCTAAATAAGATATTGTGCAACCAATTACATTCAGAAGTCACATAATTAGTTAAATAAAGTCTACCTGTGTGCAATCTAAGTGTCACATGATCTGTCACATGATCTCAGTATATATACACCTGTTCTGAAAGGCCCCAGAGTCTGCAACACCACTAAGCAAGCAGCACCATGAAGACCAAGGAGCTCTCCAAACAGGTCAGTGACAAAGTTGTGGAGAAGTACAGATCAGGGTTGGGTTATAAAAAAATATCAAACTTTGAACATCCCACAGAGCACCACTAAATCCATTATTAAACCTGCCAAGAGAGGGCCGCCCATAAACTCACAGATCAGGCAAGGAGGGCATTAATCAGAGAGGCAACAAAGATACCCTTGCACAGTGTTCACCGTTTGGCGCCTTAAATGTAAATCTTAAAAAGGTATTCAATTGGAAAAAAAAATCACTGATCTACACAACCTACAACACATTTTCAAACTAAAAGAACAATTGGAGAAATGTCGCAATACTTTTGGCCCCCTAAAATGGGGGAACTATGTTCAAGAAGTGCTGTAATTCCTAAACGGTTCACCCAATATGGATGAACATACCCTCAAATTAAAGCTGATAATCTACAGACACTAAACACATTACGCCCTGTTCAAATCGATCATTAATGTGTCACCTGGTCAAATTGTTAACAAAAAGGGATGGTGAATAATTCACAAACCTACAATATCCTTTAAATAAATGCATGTCGCTACACCGTAATAACATCTGCTAAATATGTGTATGTGACCTCTCTTGATCTCTCCTGCCTCGAAATGGAATGCTCATCCACCATCACTCAACATTTAAAATTCTCTGCAGAAGAAAGAATGTGCACACAGGATAAATTAATCTATAACAGTCTTTTGAGAGACAAATTAACAGGTTAAGTGAGAGTGTTACCTTTGATGCGGTTTCATCATACTGAAAAACACTGCAAAGGTTCCTGGGTACACCACCAAGGCTGCTGCTGGGATAACAGGATAATATCTTCCTCCATGCCCCTCCTCTTTTTTGTGTTGTGTGTGAAAAGCAAATACAGCTATAGATGGAGTTTTAGTTGTGGAGCCCGTTGGATGATTGGATGGACTGTAGGCTACAATGCTGTTTTCTCGACGAAAAAGACTGAAGGTGACGCTACTGTATCTCTTCGGTATGTACCCCTTGATTTTTGTGACTGTGGTTGTAAAAACGACAGCTGTCGTTAAACTCATTTGTGACACCTTTAGTCATTTTTCCACATGATAGAGAAACGTCATATGTGTATATGTAAGCTATACATGTAGGCTTATGAGTCTTATTAGTTATGTTCCCAAATGTAATTGCTATATCTGCAGGCTAGGCTAGCTGATGCTTTATACAGTTTTATGGGACTTCCACTGTTCAAGGCATAGCCTTCACACTCAAGTTACACAGCTGATATAAAAAGGAGGCATCGACCCATTTGCTAAGGTTGTAGGGAGTATTTCTGTACAAAAGCAATTACACAAGCAAAGCCGCAGGAAGTAGTTTGATGGTGGGGGCTGGGTGCTGTTTTTTGTTAGTTTATTTTATTTTATATTTTTCAGGGGGTGCTACAGCAACCCTACTTCCCACGGCTATGTTCACAAGCGTTGATGGATACACCTAACAAATTGTGCAGACAAACTCTCTGTTGTATCTCAGAGAGAAAGCGAAGTTGATCAACATGAGTAACTCATTTTACCAGGCAGGTGACTTTGTTATCTATTTCTCTGACACTACTGATCTGACTGCAACCAATTTGCCTCTTATTTGAATGTTTGGCTTGAATGTGAGCTCCCACAAGTCATTCCCAACTGTGCTCAGGATGGAAAAGAGAGAGCAGTTTCTCTTGGTAACAAGTTTACATTAGATGTTTGTCCAACTTGATCAAGAGCAGCGCTTTAGGGAACTTCCCTTTTCTGAAACTGTAATTTGAACAATGTTTCGTATTATGTTTTTAAACATTATTGTCATGATAAGAACTAGAGTTGGATTCACATTCCACCGCGGACAAGGGTAGGGGTGAAAAGATCTCCATTATACAGTGGGGAAAAAAAGTATTTAGTCAGCCACCAATTGTGCAAGTTCTCCCACTTAAATAGATGAGAGAGGCCTGTAATTTTCATCATAGGTACACGTCAACTATGACAGACAAATTGAGAATTTCTTTTCCAGAAAATTACATTGTAGGATTTTTAATGAATTTATTTGCAAATTATGGTGGAAAATAAGTATAAGCCCAGCCAACAGAGAGTTGCAGTAGTCTAGACGGGAGATGACAAGTGCCTGGATTAGGACTTGCGCCACTTCCTGTGTGAGGAAAGGTTGTACTCTATGGATGTTGTATAGCATGAACCTGCAGGAGCAAGTCCTTGCTTTGATGCAAGTCCTTGCTCTCCTCTTTTCTCTTTGTGTAAAGAGGAGAGCCTAGAGCCGTGCCCTGGGGGACACCAGTAGTGAGAGCAGACACCGATCCTCTCCACGCCACCTGGTAGGAGCGACCTGCCAGGTAGTATGCAATCCAGTAGTGTGGCAAGCCTGAGGATCTGATGGTTCACGCTGGTGAAGGCAGCGGATAGATCTTGGAGGATGAGAACAGAGAGAGAGAGTCAGCTTTGGCAGAGAAGAGAGCAGTGGTGTAAAGTACTTAAGTAAAAATACTTGAAAGTACTACTTAAGTCGTTTTTTGGGGGTATCTGTACTTTACCTTACTATTTGTATTTTAGACAACTTTTACTTCACTACATTCCTAAAGAAAATAATGTACTTTTTACTCCATACATTTTCCCTGACACGCAAAAGTACTCGTTACATTTTGACAAGAATATTGTCCAATTCACACACTTATCAAGAGAACATCCCTGGTCATCCCTACTGCCTACAAATACGTGTGCCCCTGGCTATCCGTCTGGTTTGCTTAATATAAAGAATTTGAAATGGTTAATGCTTTTACTTTTACTTTTGATACTTAAGTACATTTTAGTAATTCCATTTACTTTTGATACTTAGCTATTTTTATAACCAAATACTTTTACTCAAGTAGCATTTTACTGGGTGACTTTCACTTTTACTTGAGTCATTTTCTATTAAGGTGTCTTTACTTTTACTCAAGTATGACAATTGAGTACTGGAAGAGAATGTAGGTACCATTGCCAGGTCCTCCTTAGGGATGTCGAAGTGCTTAAGGCGACGGAGGAGGAACAGATGTCGGCTGTTCCTTGTGGTAGGTCACAAGATATACTGACACTGTCCTAAAGCACATCCTGACACCTCACCACCTGATGTCTATTAAAGAGGAAGTTGCCTATCCATCTGGCGTGTGATGGACGAAGCCCGAGGTCTTACATCCTGGTGATGGCGAGGCATGGTTGAAAGCTTTGCTGAATTCGGCGGTCACCAGGGATCAGATAGAACCATGCTTATCCTGGGACTTGAAGAGCTCGCAGCTGGGTCATGCAGCAAGACAATTATCAAAAACACACAATCAATTCGACATGAAAATTGTTAAAAATCAACACTGGAATGGCTGAGTCAAAGTCCAGACCCAATCCCAATTTAAATGTTGTGTTCAAGAATGGCTTTTTTCCCTTCATTCAGATTACATCATTCATTATTGGTTTCAGGTGTGTTAGGCCAAGGCCAGAGTGACAACCAACAGTACGGCAGAACCCCAGGGCCAGGACTGAGCATCCCGGCAGATAGGGATTGCCTAAATGGGTATCTCCCCTGATCTGGGAATGTTTTCTACAGACTCCTTTTATCATATAGTATTCCATATAAGGAATACAGACCTTATGAAAGTTGCACAGTATACCCTTAATCTTGTAATAAATCAAATCTAGTGATACATAACTTGACATTTCTGCCATCCATTGTAACATTGTGGGAGGATAACCAACCTTCCAATTAATGGCCATGCATTTCTTAGCCGCTATAAATGCTTAGGTTGCACAGTTTCATCTGATAAGTCTCCAATATCAACATTTCCAAGCAAACAAAAACAGGGACAATCTGTAGACATGCTGAGATAAAACAACATACTCTTTGCCAGAATTCAGCCACCCATCACAAGACCATAATCTATGCAAATATGCCCCCTTTTGTGTTTTACACCTCCAGCAGAATAATGACATTTCTGAGTGCATGATATTCAGTTTACCTATGGATGGTCTTAAACTGCAGTAATTTATGTCTGAGATTAGATGAACATGACTGGGCATTCTAACATATCTGTATCCATTCATCATCATCAATAGTGTCTCCCAGGTCTTCCTCACATTTTTGTTTCAAATGTTTTGTGTCATCGGGAAAAAGCCACTATGAACCCTTGATTCAGTTTGGATATCAACTTTAGAGGTTCATCAGACTGCCTTAAAATAGTTTCAATCTTTGAAGCTTCTGACTTGCTGCACAGAGAGAATAAAGTGTTGTATCTGCAAAAGTTAACCTCAGCACCGTCACAGACTGTTCTTCCCTGGCTACCTGACCCTGATGAGACCCCTGTCACCATCTGATCCTGCTCAGATGAGGCATGACAAATAATTACCTTGGTGTACATTTATACATTATATTATCCAAGAAAATTCAATGGTTCAATAATTGAAAGGACCATTATTCCCAGATCACAGACTGAAGCCTACCCATCAACTCAAGATGGAACTTTGTATCCATTCACTGATTATGATAACATACTGCAACATTCACCTGAGCTCAGTAGACTGGTCTTCCCTGGCTGTCTGACCCTGCTGGGATACCTGTCACCATCTGATCCTGCTAAGAGACATGATGAGCATAGTGTTGTGTACTGACTGTGCACCATGGCAGTGAAGCCTGTAAAGCTGTTTATACCGCGTCAGTGTGAAAAGTAGAGAATTAGCTAGGGAAACTGACGGATCAATGACGTTACATGACTAATAAAACTCACATTACGTCAAAATATATCGGTCTTCAATCGTTTGGCCGCTGGTTTTATTGTTTGATTCAGGTCTAATGTGATTGAGACAAAACTAATAGCTAAAGTTAGAAACATGTGTGCCATAATTATTGGCACCCCTAGAAATTATTATGAGTAAAATCTAACTGAAGTATATTCCCATTCATATTTTAAGTTTTAAGTTCACTTGAGTGATTAGGATCATTTAAGTGGTAAGCCATGACTTCCTGTTTCACTGGGGTATAAATATGATGTGACACACAGGCCAAGTTCCCATATTCATCCATCACTATGGGAAAGACCAGAGAACACAGTAATGATGTGTGACAAAAGGTTGTTGAGCTGCACAAATCAGGAAACGTCTTTAGAGAAAATAACTAAACGGTTGAAAATGCCCATTTCCACTATCATGGCAATAATTAAGAAGTTTAAAGCAACTGGAGATGTTAACAATCGGCCTGGAAAAGGACGTGTGTCTATATTGACCCCACGCACAGGGAGGAGGATGGTTAGAGTGGCCCAAAAATGCAGACGTTAGTTGGTTCTTGGGGTCAGAAAGACTCCAAAACTACGATCAGACATAACCACAAGTTGCTTGGGAAGGTTGCCATAAAAAAAGCCTTTGCTGCCATCAAACAACAAACTCAAGTGCCTACAGTTTGCCAAACGTTACTTGATTTGTCAATGGGACCAGGTTCTATGGTCAGATACCAAAATATAGCTTTTTGGAAACAAACACCAGAGGTGGGGTTGGCATAGACAGAATGATAGCCATGCAGAAAAGTACCTAATCCTCACTGTGAAGTATTGTAGTGGATCTTTGATGTTGTGGGGCTGTTTTTCTTCCAAAGGCCCTGGACAACTTGTTAGGATACATGGTATCATGGACTCCATCAAGTACCAGCAGATATTAAATCAAAACCTGACTGCCTCTGCTAGGAACTTAAACTGGGCCGTGGTTGGATCTTCCAGCAGGACAATGACCCAAAGCACACCTCAAAATCAACACAAAAGTGGTTCACTGACCACAGAATCAAGGTTTTGCCTTGATGGCCATCCCAGTCCCCTGACCTAAACCCCATAGAAAACCTGTGGGATGAGCGTGGACCTTGGAATCTGAAGGATCTGGAGAGATTCTGTATGGAGGAGTGGTCTCAGATCCCTTGCCATGTGTTTACAAACCTCATTCCGCATTATAGGAGAAGACTCAGAGCTGTTATCTTGGCAAAGGGAGGTTGTACAAAGTATTGAATCAAGGTATGCCAATAATTGTGGCACACATATTTGTTTTATTATAAGAATGTATTTTTTCTTTCAGTTATTTTACTTTAAATAAATGTTCGATTTTTGTGAATATTTTGAATGAAAGACCAGGAGGATAAACAATGAAGAAATGTTTTTCACAGCCAGTTTTGCTAATATTTACCAAGGGTGCCAATATTAGTGAAGGGCACTGTATGTAGTGTATCTGTCCCTAACTAACTATATAAACAATAAAAAATATAATACAGCCAGTTCTGAAGTTATAGGATGGTGCAACAAGTCATGCATGCGAAGAGCTTTTGTCCTGGTCAATTTTGACTATGATTTATGTGTTTTTTTGTTATAGGCCTACTGTAGGTTCTGACCGTTATAACGCGTGAACACGTATTTTTGTGGTTATGTTTATTATTAAACATAGTCCTATAGCCTAACATAACATGTTTCCTGTCACGGATTTAGCCGAGGCTGCTCCTCCTTGCTCGGGCAGGCTTCGGCGTTCGTCGTCACCGGAGTACTAGCTGCTACCGATCCATGTTTCTGTGTTAGAATTGTTATGTCTTGATTATGTACACCTGTTTCCCATTATGTTGTATTGTCTTCCCTATTTAACCCTCTGTCGTACACTGTGTGTTGTGTGTGATTGTATTTCGTCATTCGTCTGTCGTTAGTGTGCGGGTTATTTTCCTCCCTGTGTGGAGATTGTATATGCTCTGTTTACTTTCAAGTAAAGTACGTTTCGGCAAGCTCTGTGTCCTACGTTTGACTTCGCCCACCGCAATTCACTGACTCCTCTGACAGAATCACACACCACACATGGAGTCAGCAGGAGCAGCGGTGCCAGCCGGATCAATGGAAGAACGCGTACAACAACAAGCGGCCATAATCCAGGCTCTCGGCACCGCCATGGAACGTGTGGTGAACACAATGGAGCGATGGGAGAGAGGTCTGCCTACACCTCCTCCGATTACACCACCACCATCATCGATACCCATCGCTTCACCTCCGGATCCGGGGCCGTCCATTCCATCCCCCAGCACTTCCGAGCCTACCCCTATGGAGCTCGGAGGTGCTGCTATGAGGGAGACCAGGAGAGGGGCCGTCCCCTGCACCAACTGTGGCAACAGAGGACACACTGCTGGTCGGTGCTGGGGAGGGCCTCGTAGGAGTCGAGGCAGTAGGCAGCGCACTGACGAGCCATTCCAGGTGACCCAACTCACCCAGAGCTCCCTGTTGCGCATATGTGTATGAATGTTGTGTTTCCCGAGTTTTCTCCTCAGTCTCAGCATAAAGCGCTAGTTGATTCAGGCGCAGCTGGGAACTTTATCGATCGTCAGTTTACCCATAAGTTAGGGATTCCTATTGTGCCAGTCGATATGCCCTTCCCTATCCATGCCCTTTAGGGTCAGGGTTGATTAGGGAGGTCACAGCGCCTCTCAGGATGAAAACGCAGGATGGCATTAGGAGCTAATTAGTTTGTATCTGATTGATTCTCCTGCGTTTCCCGTGGTGTTGGGGCTTCCCTGGTTAGCTTCTCATGACCCCACTATTTCACAGAGGGCTCTCAAGGGATGTTCTAATCAGTGCTTGGGGAGGTGTGTAGGTGTTTCCATAGGGGCAACATCGGTGGAAAGTCCGAACCAAGTTCCCACCATGCACATTCCGCCTGAATATGCCGATTTGGCTCTTGCCTTCTGTAAAAAGAAGGCGACTCAATTACCACCCCATCGACAGGGGGATTGTGCGATAGACCTCCAGGTAGGCGCTGCGCTTCCCCGGAGTCACGTGTATCCTCTGTCTCAGGAGGAGACGGCGGCTATGGAGACATATGTCACCGAATCTCTGAGACAGGGATACATAAGGCCGTCCACTTCCCCTGCATCATCGAGTTTCTTTTTTGTGAAGAAGAAGGATGGTGGTTCACGCCTGTGCATTGACTACCGTGGTCTAAATCAGATCACAATAAAATACAGCTATCCACTACCTCTGATTGCTAGTATTACTGAGTCACTGCATGGGGCGCGCTTCTTCACAAAATTGGATCTCAGGAGCGCGTACAACCTGGTGCGTATTCGGGAGGGAGATGAGTGGAAGACAGCATTTAGTACCACCTCGGGGCACTATGAGTACCTCGTCATGCCATACGGTCTGATGAATGCTCCTTCAGTCTTCCAATCGTTTGTGGATGAGATTTTCCGGGACCTGCATGGACAGGGTGTAGTGGTGTATATCGATTACATTCTAATATACTCCGCTACACGAGCCGAGCATGTGTCCCTGGTTCGTCGGGTGCTTGGTAAACTGTTGGAGCATGACCTGTATGTGAAGGCGGAGAAATGTCTGTTCTTCCAAGAATCCATCTCCTTCCTGGGACACCGCTTGTCCGCGTCAGGTGTGGAGATGGAGATTACTACCGGAGGTTTATCCGGGGCTTTGGGCAGGTAGCGGCTCCCATTACCTCCTTGCTTAAGGGAGGGCCGGTGCATCTGCAGTGGTCGGCTGAAGTGGACAGGGCTTTTAGGCATCTGAAGGACCTGTTTACTTTGGCTCCGGTGCTGGCTCATCCGGATCCCTCCTTAGCATTCCAAGTTGAGGTGGATGCGTCCGAGGCTGGGATCGGTGCTGTACTGTCTCAGCGCTCGGGTATGCCACCAAAACTCTGCCCCTGTGCTTTCTTTTCTAAGAAGCTCAGTCCGGCGGAGCGCAATTATGATGTGGGGGACAGGGAGCTGTTAGCTGTGGTTCAAGCCCTGAAGGTGTGGAGGCATTGGCTTGAGGGGGCTAAACACCCTTTTCTAATTTTGACTGACCATCGTACCCTGGAGTACATCCGGGCGGCGAGGAGGTTGAACCCTCGTCAGGCAAGGTGGGCTATGTTTTTCACTCTATTTGTGTTTACACTCACATACAGACCAGGTTCCCAGAACGCTAAGGCAGACGCCCTGTCCCGACTATATGACACAGAGGAGAGGTCCATTGATCCCACTCCCATACTCCCGGTGTCATGTCTGGTGGCACTGGTGGTGTGGGAGGTTGATGCGGACATCGAGCGGGCGTTACGTACCGAGCCTACTCCCCCCCCACAGTGTCCGGAGGATCGGATGTACGTGCTGCTCGAGGTTCGTGATCGATTGATTTTATTGGGCTCACACGTCACCCTCCTCTGGTCATCCTGGTATCGGTCGGACAGTGCACTGTCTTAGTGGGAAGTACTGGTGGCCCACTTTAGCCAAGGACGTGAGGGTTTATGTTTCCTCCTGCTCGGTGTGCGCCCAATGTAAGGCACCTAGACACCTGCCCAGAGGGAAATTACAACCCCTACCCATTCCACAACAGCCGTGGTCTCATATATCGGTGGACTTTGTCACGGACCTTCCCCCCTCACAGGGGAATATTACGATCTTGGTCGTTGTGGATCGGTTTTTGAAGGCCTGCCATCTCATTCCTATGTCTGGTCTCCCTACAGCCTTACAAACTGCTGACGCCCTGTTTACACACGTCTTCCGGCACTACGGGGTACCTGAGGATATAGTGTCAGATCGAGTTCCCCAGTTCACCTCTAGAGTCTGGAGGGCATTCATGGAACGTCTGGGGGTCTCGCTTAGCCTTACCTCAGGTTTTCACCCCGAGAGTAATGGGCAGGTGGAGAGAGTGAACCCGGATGTGGGTAGGTTTCTGAGGTCCTATTGCCAGGACCAGCAGGGGGAGTGGTCGGGATATATCCCCTGGGCAGAGATAGCCCAAAACTCACTTTGCCACTCCTCAACTAACCTTACGCCTTTCCAGTGTGTGTTAGGTTATCAGCCGGTCCTGACACCTTGCCGTCAGAGCCAGATCGAAGCCCCTGCGGTGGACGAGTGGTTTCGGCGCTCGGAAGAGACCTGGAACGCTGCGCATGTACACCTGCAGCAGGCTATCCGGCGACAAAAGGCGAGCGCCGATCACCACCGCAGTGAGGCTCCGGTGTATGCACCGGGAGATCGGGTCTGGCTCTCGACCCGAAACCTGCCCCTTCGCCTGCCCTGCTGGAAGCTGGGTCGGCGGTTTGTGGGGCCATTTAAAGTCCTGAGGAGATTGAACTAGGTTTGTTATAGGTTACAACTTCCTATTAATTACCGTATTAACCCCTCGTTCCATGTGTCTCTCCTCAGGCCGGTAGTAGCTGGTCCACTCCAGGAGTCTGAGGTACGAGAGGTTCCTCCGCCCCCACTGGACATCGAGGGGGCTCCGGCGTACTCAGTGAGGAATCAGCCCAGAACTACACTTGTCAAAGATCTCAAGGCAGCTGGGACTATAGTCACCAAGAAAACAATTGGTAACACACTACGCCGTGAAGGACTGAAATCCTGCAGTGCCCACAAGGTCCCCCTGCTCAATAAAGCACTTATACTGTCTGAAGTTTGCCAATGAACATCTGAACGATTCAGAGGAGAACTGGGTGAAAGTGTTGTGGTCAGATGTGACCAAAATCGAGCTCTTTGGCATCAACTCAACTCGCTGTGTTTGGAGGAGGAGGAATGATGCCTATGACCCCAAGAATACCATCCCCACCGTCAAACATGGAGGTGGAAACATTATGCTTTGGGGGTGTTTTTCTGCTAAGGTGACAGGACAACTTCAACGCATCAAAGGGACGATGGATGGGGCCATGTACCGTCAAATCTTGGGTGAGAACCTCCTTCCCTCAGCCAGGGCATTGAAAATGGGTTGTGGATGGGTATTCCAGCATGACAATGACCCAAAACACACGGCCAAGGCAACAAAGGAGTGGCTCAAGAAGAAGCACATTAAGGTCCTGGAGTGGCCTAGCCAGTCTCCAGATCTTAATCAAATAGAAAATCTGTGGAGGGAGTTGAAGGTTCGAGTTGCCAAACGTCAGCCTCGAAACCTTAATGACTTGGAGAAGATCTGCAAAGAGGAGTGGGACAAAATCCCTCCTGAGATGTGTGCAAACCTGGTGGCTACAAGAAACGTCTGACCTCTGATTGCCAACAAGGGTTTTGCCACCAAGTACTAAGTCATGTTTTGCAGAGGGGTCAAATACTTATTTCCCTCATTTAAATGCAAATCAATTTATAACATGCGGTTTTCTGGATTCTTTTGTTTTTATTCTGTCTCTCACTGTTCAAATAAACCTACCATTAAAATTATAGATGGATCATTTTTTTGTCAGTGGGCAAACGTACAAAATCAGCAGGGGATCAAATACTTTTTTCCCTCACTGTATGTGTTTCAACAATTTATTAAACAGTGTAGAAAGCTACAGTCTAATCTTTGTTTTTTTATGTCTATGTTTGCTTATTCTGGATGAGCAGGAAAGCAAATAGACATAGGGAAATACAGAGCACCACGTCAATGTAGACATTTAGGGCTGGTTTCCCAGACACAAATTAAGAATGAACATTTTAAATTGAAAGTTTTTTTAGTCAAGGACCAGTCTGACAAAATTGTTGAATCTCTAATCAACTGACAGCTTAGATCTTAGCTAGCTAAAAAATATGATCTAAATGTGCATTAGTCCGGCTTCAGACCAAGGCATAGCACCATCTCAGCAGCATCACTGGTTTTAAATTAAGCAGTGGTGGAAAAAGTACCCAACTGTCATACTTGAGTAAATGTGAAGATGCCTTAATAGAAAATGACTCAAGTAGAAGTGAATGTCACCCAGTAAAATACTACTTGAGTAAAAGTATTTGGTTTGAAATATACTTAATTATCAAAAGTAAAATGTAATTGCTAAAATATACTTAAGTATCAAAAGTAAAAGTATAAATAATTTAAAACTCCTTATATTAAGCAAACCAGAAGACCGCATTTTCTTGTTTATTTTAATTTACGGATAGCTAGGGGCACGCTCCAACACTCAGACATCATTTACAAACGAAGCATGTGTTTAGTGAGTCATCAGATCAGAGGCAGTAAGGATGACCGGGGATGTTCTCCTTGATAAGTGTGTGAATCTTATAATTTTCCTTCCTGCTAAGCATTCAAAATGTAAAGAGTACTTTTGGATGTCAGGGAAAATGTATGGAGTAAAATGTACAGTATTTATTTAGGAATGTAGTGAAGTAAAAGTAAAAGTTGTCCAAAATATAAATAGTAAAGTAAAGTACAGATACGCAAAAAAAACAACTTAATACTTTCAAGTATTTTATTAAGTGGTAAATTGTTTGGATTAGTGTTAATCTCGTCAACAAAAATAGAGACTAAAATATTCGCCAAACACCTATTTTTCAGTGGGAATTACATAGACCATAGCCTAACTGGCTAAATAGAACAAGAACACACTATAGGCTCAAATATTATATTATTATGTAGGCTACTAAATATAACGTTAGTAGTATTGTTAGCTATGGACCGGGTCATTCTAGATAGTTTTAGAGGGCGACTAAACTTATTTTATTAAGTGCTTTTCATTAACACATTGGCCTACCTTGTTTTCCATGAAAAGTTGTGTTTGCTCTCTCGTGAGGCAGAACCAGGCAGGCAGGAGAGGAAGGTTGTCACTAGTTACCACAGCCACCACAATATCAAAATGGGCTATATTGTAAAAAATGTGTCTCTGTAGGCTGTACCTAGCAGACCACTGTGACTGACAAGTGAATCCACCAATAGCAGCGAGCATGGGGGTTAACGTGTGAAATCACAGGGACAGGGTTGTATTCACGTGACGAAACCGAGGAAAGTGGACTGAAATTGGGGGATGTAGTATGTGAACTTGTCCATTAAGAAACACCTGCTTTCTTTTCCGTTGCGAAAAATTTCAATACGTTTTTCTATGACGGAAACGCGTTCGATGTGGCGGCCCCGCCACACCAGATTGTAAAAATACTGGGGCAAATGCTGTCTCACCACACTTTTTCCAGAAGCTCTGGTTTAAAATCTACCTGACAGATAGGACACAGTGTATTTTCTGACATTGTTAAGTCGAGTTTCCTTCATATTACGAAAGGTGTCCCATAGGGGTCGGTTTTAGGTCCTGTAATTTTTACTGCCTATATAAATAATATTGGTCTGTCTGCAAAAAAATGTAACATAAACCTGTATGCAGATGGTGTTGTTGTGTATGCTATTGCCCCCACTGTTGACCAGGCTTTTTCCGAGCTGCAAACTGCCTTTGTTGCTTTGCAGAAAGCCTTTGTTCAACTGAAGTTGTCACTTTATACATTTAAAACCAAGTACATTATGTTTTCCAATTCACCTAAAAATGTATCTATGAATGCAACTGCCACTACACTGAAACCATTAGATACAATTTAGAACAGCACACTTCGCTGTATTACGGGTGACAGGTTCATTACAAATCATTGCATTCTATATCAGAAAGTAGGCTGGCCCTCTCCTAAGACTTGTAGATCAATACACTGCTCTCTTTTTGTTTATAAAGCCCTCTTGTGCAAACTTCCGTCATACTTTTGACTATTTAAGTCAATGCGTTGATATTGAGTCTCTCTTTCTCTCCACAGTACTGTGTGCAGCCCAGCATTCAGCCCAGTCTGAGACTCGGCAGGTGAAAGGCATTGTGGGAAAGTTGATCTATTTTCCAGAGAGGGTGTTGAATTCTGGCAATTTACTTTATGGAGATCTTGGCAATATTGCACAGGTGTACCCTGTTAAACAAAGTAATACCAACCTTGTGAATAGATTTAAAAACCGACTTCACTGGAACAATGTCACTGGATTCTTCACTTTGTCAGACCTACAAATAGAGGATTCTGGGGTTTATACTGTGGAGAATGCAGTTAAAGATGAAGAGAAGATGACACATACATTTCAGCTGACTGTGTACTGTAAGTGTGTGTGTGTGTGTTGTAAATTACTAAATCATTAAAGTGCCACTCAGCAGCAGAAACAATACTAAAGTGGTCGCGTTATTGGTTTGGTAAGAAGCTGAGGAATGGGGCTGGAGAAATGTAACCACTCTCAAATTCATAGAGCTATGGTTGCAAGGACTGATCAACCATTATATAAGAAGTATAGTTTTAACCATGTTTTGTGACTATATATTGTTTGTTTACAATTTCTTTGTTTACTAACACCGGAGTAAAACAAGCTTATGTGTTCTCTGACAGAGACTAAGCTCATGAGGCATTTATAAGTTATATTCTTCAAAAATCAATGGGTACATATAATTAATTTATAAGTCCAAAAATGGATGTAGCAACTGTTCTTTGCCACTTTAAAGAAGTTCCATTTCACCAATTCCCATTTATTCATTATTTTCTTCCAGATGTTCTGTCCAAGCCTCAGGTGACGGTCCATGACAACAGCTCCTGTAGCGTGGTGTGTTCTGTGGAGAATGGGAGAGATGTGACCCTGTCCTGGTACAGAGGAGGGAAGCTACTCAACCGGCGCAGCAGCCCTGACCTCAACATCACCCTCTCTCTACCTCTCAAGGTGGATGAACAGAACAGAGACTCTTACAGATGTGAGGCTGCCAACCCAGTCAGCAAGGAGACCACTGTTACAAATGTCTGTATAGAGAGTGATCCCTCCAAGGTGACAGGTAAAAACATGTACAGTAGTAATGTTAAATTGCTTATATCCAGACAACACCAAATTCTATATGAAACAATAAGTATGGTATAGCTCATTTTATGAAACACAATGTTTTAATTCAAATATTGTTTTCTCTCTTTTTACTTTAGATGGTGATAAGAGGACTCAAGGTTTTCTTATTATTGCTGTAATCTGCGTTTTGGTTGCCTCAGGACTTGTTGGACTTGCAATATATCTTAAGAAGAGGAGAAACGGACAATCACAAGCAGGTATTCATCTTTTAGTGGTGTGTGGTCATTCTCCTTGTCAAAGTCAAAACATGTAGTGCACAACCTTTTTAATGTATCAAGGATAGTGTTTTGGAAAAGGTAGGAAATGTTTGCCTGAACAATGGATGCAGGTCAAATGAAGTGGTATATCTTCCACACTTCCTCTGCTTGGTCAGACAGTTACATTATCTCTTTGCCTTCATAGATTCACCCGGAAGAAAGCAAGATGACATTCAGTATGCAGAGATAACTCACATTAAACCAGCAGATAACCAGGTTAGTAATAATGCTACAGGCTGATAAACATAGGAGACGTAATACAGCAGCTTTTGCAGCCCTCATGGCTACAACTATAGCCTTTAGCTCTGTGCCAGTGGGTTAATGTGGTCTTGAGTTGCACAGACAACCTGAGTTTAATAACCGGCCTGATGTCATTTTAACCAGTTTTGCCCACATTAAATAGTTGGGTTGCACAATGAGAAGCCAAACTGCACATATTTATACACAGTACCAGACAAAAGTTTTGACACACCTGCCCATTCAAATGGGTTTATTTACATCCCTGGTAGTGAGCATTTCTTCTTTACCAAGATAATCATCCACCTGACAAGTGTGGCATAGGAGGAGGATTTCTGTCTTTAACAAAGCCCATTCGTGGGGAAAAACTCATTCTGATTGTCTGGGCCTGGCTCCTGCATGGGTGGGCCTATGCCCTCCCAGGCCCACCCATTGCTCCGCCCTTGCCCAGTCATGTGAAATCCATAGATTAGAGCCTAATGAAATCATTTCAATTGACTGATGTCCTTTTATAAACTGTAATTCAGTAAAATCTTTGAAATTGTTGCATTTACATTTTTTGAATTGTTGCATTTGATCTTCCCGTGTCTTTTACATTATTTGACAAGTCTGTGGACTTTCAAGCTTGGCTTCGTGGTTCCTCCCACTAGATTTAGGAATGGTCCTAGATGTGTTTACTGTTGAGTTGCCTACTGCAGAACAATGAGACTTGACAAGAAAGCGTCAGACGTGTCTTGTTTCCTTCCTCTGGCGCAAAGTATCTAATAATGAAACATATGATCATTTTTCCCCTCTTTCCTTGTCCCTCTCAATCCTTCCCTCCCTACCTCCCTTTCCCTGTCTAGGAGTCGCTTAGAGACAACCCTAACCTGACAACAGTAGTTTATGATACACTCCAGTTACATCGCATGGCTGCCAGCGAGGATGTTAACTCTGCATGAAGGAGCAAAACAGCAAGGTTCTGAGAGGGTGACATGATAATTCACATCCAAGAGAAGGCTTTACATCCTAAAGAGGACGTTAAGACAAAAGTATAGTAAATATTCATCTAGAAAACTTAATGGAGGCACAGTTGTTACTGGAGAAAATTCCCATTTAACCATTGCACTGTTTTTATTTCAGACTTCCTTTGTTGGTCATTCTCGCAGTCTTTTGTTGAATTGGGGCCTCAATTTAGATTCACTGATAGACAAATTCAATAGCTATGCCTATGGTTATAAGTAGGATGATCACACTTTTCTAGTGCCCATTGTCCCAATGTATAGGTTAAAACAAATGGAACCTATCTTTTAATCCAATTCACTAGTGTGTTTGCTATGCTATTGCTGGGCCAAAGCTTCTTTTCAGTACTGTCTGTTCTGTTTAAATGTAGGTGCCTCCCCTGTATCTTTTTATAGCTGGTCATTGTTTAGCTAGCCAGTGGATAGCAGCAGTGTACATACAAAGCAGATGTTTGGTGAGATAAAGCCTCCTACTCCTTAGAAGCAATGGCTGTTAGGCTATGTTGGAAACAAACAGTCCATAGGTTGATTTTTTTTTTCCTTTCACCATGTAGATTCTATTGAAACATTTCTGAGGGGTAGATCTTGATTTGCCTTTTGACTCAAAGTGATCTTTGACATTTTACTCATTGCTTTTCATTTTTATACATTTGTATTTCAGAGCAGTTACTGAGACTGAATATTAAGATAATATAATTCACATTTCACTATTCTAAAATAAGCTTATCACTAATTCAAACTGATAGTGTACTGAGCTTTTTTTGTACTGAGCTTCAATATATTAAGTCAGACTTACCCATACATTACATCCGTTTCCTAATGTTAAATGGTCGTCAATTCCCCATACATGCTTGAAAAATATACTTACCTTATCACAACGCAAAATATTATTTAAGTTGACTCCATTATTTATATTTTTGTTGTCATTTGAGTTTTTGTAAACAATGTATTGCTACAACATACCTGTGAAAACTGTCAGTCCTTGCAGCCATAGCTGCATTCAATAGTTTGAGATTGTCTCTGGAGAAATTGTGCCACTGTCACGCTCTGGCTCCGGGACTCTGTATGTTGAGCCAGGGTGTGTTCATTCATTGGGTGTATTTCTATGTTGGTATTTCTGTTGGGTTCATTTCTATGTTTGATTGAATGACTCCCAATCAGAGGCAACGAGTGTCAGCTGTGGGCTGGTTGTCTCTGATTGGGAGCCATATTTAACTGTCTGTGTTTCACTTTGTGTTTGTGGGTTTTTGTTCCTTTACGGTCATTGTTACTGTGGACTTTACGAATCGTCTATTGTTTTGGTTTTTGCACTTTAATATAATAAAGTCAATCATGTTCGCTTAACACGCTGCGTATTGGTCTACTCCTTACCTCGATCGTGACAGAAAAACCCACCATACAACGACCAAGCAGCGTGTCCAGGAACACACGCAGGAGGTGACTCTGGTGGATGTCCTCCTCGGTTGGGGGCAGATTACCGAGGAGGAGGCCGTCCGGTACCGGAGGGCTATGAAGGGGGAGACCCAGGCAGGAGAGGAGCAGCGGCGTCAGCAGTGCCATCGTCGGAAGGACGAGAGGCACCCCCAAGAATTTTTTAGGGGGGGGCACATGGCATGGGCGACTTGGCAGCAGGAGGCTGCCACAGGGCGAAATAGGAGAAGAGGAGAGAAGGCCACCGGGTTTTGGGGGCCAGAAGGCAGGTTGGCGGAGCCTGGATGGAGAGCAGAGCCAACTCCCCGTACTCAGGCATGGCAGCATGAGACTGGGCAGGTTCCGCGGAGTGCGGAGCTGCGCACTGTGCCACGAGTGGTCCGGCATAGTCCGGTACGTCCTGTGCGAGCACCCCGCACGTGTTGTGCGAAGGTGGGCATGCAGCCAGGACGGAGTGTGCCGGCTCAGCGCTCGGGGCCTCCAGTGCCTCTCCTCGGTCCCGGATATCCTGCGCCAGTGTCGCGTGCTGTTATGCCAGTACGGGTACACAGCCCTGTACGTCCTGTGCTGATGCCTCACACAGAGTGTGTGAAGGTAGGCATTCAGCCAGGACGGGTTGTGGCAGCTCTTCACTCCAGGTCTCCTATCCGTCTCCATAGCCCGGTCCGGCCTGTCCCTGCTCCACGCACCAGGCCTACGGTGTGCGTCGCCAGCCCTGTCCGACCTGTTCCTGCTCCACGCACCAAGTCTACGGTGTGCGTCGTCAGCCCTGTCCGACCTGTTCCTGCTCCACGCACCAAGTCTACGGTGTGCGTCGACAGCCCTGCCCGGCCTGTTCCTGCTCTACGCACCAAGTCTACGGTGTGCGTCGACAGCCCTGCCCGGCCTGTTCCTGCTCCACGCACCAAGTCTACGGTGTGCGTCGACAGCCCTGCCCGGCCTGTCCCTGCTCCACGCACCAAGCCTACGGGGTGCGTCGTCAGCCCTGTCCGGCTCGTTCCTGCTCTCCGCACCAAGTCTGTGGTGCGCGTCGCCAGCCCATTCCGGTCCATTCCTGTTCCACGCACCAAGCCAGGGGCGCGTGTCGTCAGTCCGGCTCCGGCCAGCGGGGCTAGACAGGACCAGAGGTACTTTGGGGGGTTGGAGAGGAAGTGGGGATCAAGGCCGGAGCCAGAACCACCGCCGAGGAGGTATGCCCACCCAGCCCTCCCTTGTTTAGCCCTTATTGAGGCGCGGTCGCAGTCCGCGCCTTTAGGGGGGGCTACTGTCACGCTCTGGCTCCGGGACTCTGTATGTTGAGCTAGAGGGTGTGTTCATTCATTGGGTGTATTTCTATGTTGGTATTTCTGTTGGGTTCATTTCTATGTTTGATTGAATGACTCCCAATCAGAGGCAACGAGTGTCAGCTGTGGGCTGGTTGTCTCTGATTGGGAGCCATATTTAACTGTCTGTGTTTCACTTTGTGTTTGTGGGTTTTTGTTCCTTTACGGTCATTGTTACTGTGGACTTTACGAATCGTCTATTGTTTTGGTTTTTGCACTTTAATATAATAAAGTCAATCATGTTCGCTCAACACGCTGCGTATTGGTCTACTCCTTACCTCGATCGTGACAGCCACACAACCTCCAGATTCTGGTTTTAAAGTTTGACCTAGATAGTTTGTGTATTGATATGAAGGCTACGTGTGCCTTTTTTTAGTTATTGATGTAGTTCTGTCCTTGAGCTGTTCTTGTCTATTAATGTTCTGTGTTATGTCATGTTTTGTGTGGACCTCAGGAAGAGTACAGTGGGGGGAAAAAAGTATTTAGTCAGCCACCAATTGTGCAAGTTCTCCCACTTAAAAAGATGAGAGGCCTGTAATTTTCATCATAGGTACACGTCAACTATGACAGACAAATTGAGAATTTTTTTCTCCAGAAAATCACATTGTAGGATTTTTAATGAATTGATTTGCAAATTATGGTGGAAAATAAGTATTTGGTCACCTACAAACAAGCAAGATTTCTGGCTCTCACAGACCTGTAACTTCTTCTTTAAGAGGCTCCTCTGTCCTCCACTCGTTACCTGTATTAATGGCACCTGTTTGAACTTGTTATCAGTATAAAAGACACCTGTCCACAACCTCAAACAGTCACACTCCAAACTCCACTATGGCCAAGACCAAAGAGCTGTCAAAGGACACCAGAAACAACATTGTAGACCTGCACCAGGCTGGGAAGACTGATATGGTAAGCAGCTTGGTTTGAAGAAATCAACTGTGGGAGCAATTATTAGGAAATGGAAGACATTGCATGGAGCCCCCTCAATCTGGGGCTCCATGCAAGATCTCACCCTGTGGGGTCAAAATGATCACAAGAACGGTGAGCAAAAATCCCAGAACCACACGGGGGGACCTAGTGAATGACCTGCAGAGAGCTGGGACCAAAGTAACAAAGCCTACCATCAGTAACACACTACGCCGCCAGGGACTCAAATCCTGCAGTGCTAGACGTGTCCCCCTGCTTAAGCCAGTACATGTCCAGGCCCGTCTGAAGTTTGCTAGAGTGCATTTGGATGATCCAGAGGAGGATGTGTTACTGATGGTAGGCTTTGTTACTTTGGTCCCAGCTCTTTGCAGGTCATTCACTAGGTCCCCCCGTGTGGTTCTGGGATTTTTGCTCACCGTTCTTGTGATCATTTTGACCCCACGGGGTGAGATCTTGCGTGGAGCCCCAGATCGAGGGAGATTATCAGTGGTCTTCTATGTCTTCCATTTCCTAATAATTGCTCCCACAGTTGATTTCTTCAAACCAAGCTGCTTACCTATTGCAGATTCAGTCTTCCCAGCCTGGTGCAGGTCTACAATTTTGTTTCTGGTGTCCTTTGACAGCTTTTGGTCTTGGCCATAGTGGAGTTTGGAGTGTGACTGTTTGAGGTTGTGGACAGGTGTCTTTTATACTGATAACAAGTTCAAACAGGTGCCATTAATACAGGTAACGAGTGGAGGACAGAGGAGCCTCTTAAAGAAGAAGTTACAGGTCTGTGAGAGCCAGAAATCTTGCTTGTTTGTAGGTGACCAAATACTTATTTTCCACCATAATTTGCAAATCAATTCATTAAAAATCCTACAATGTGATTTTCTGGATTTTTTTTCTCTATTTGTCTGTCATAGTTGACGTGTACCTATGATGAAAATTACAGGCCTCTCATCTTTTTAAGTGGGAGAATTTGCACAATTGGTGGCTGACTAAATACTTTTTTTCCCCACTGTATGTATTCACCCCCTTTGCTATGAAGCCCCTAAATACACCACTATGCAAGGGACACCACCAAGCAAGCGGTACCATGAAGATCAAGGAGCTCTCCAAACAGGTTAGGGACAAAGTTGTGGAAAACTACAGATCAGGGTTGGGGTATAAAAAAATATCAAAAACTTTGAACATCCCACGGAGCACCATTAAATCCATTATTAAACCTGCCAAGAGAGGGCTGCCCACAAAAACTCACGGACCAGGCAAGGAGGGAATTAATCAGAGAGGCAACAAAGATACCCTTGCACAGTTTTCACCTTTTGACACCTTAAATGTACATCTTAAAAGTGATTCAATTGGGGGGGGGGGGTTACTGATCTACACAACCTACAACACATTTTCAAACTAAAAGAACAATTGTAGAAATATCCCAATACTTTTGGCCCATTTTACGGGGCCAAAAGTATTGGGATATTTCTACAATTGTTCTTTTAGTTTGAAAATGTGTTGTAGGTGCTGTAATTCCTAAACGGTTCACCCAATATGGATGAACATACTCTCACATTAAAGCTGACAGTCTGCACACACTAAACACATTACGCCCTGTTCAAATCGATCATTATTGTGTCACCTGGTCAAATTGTTAACAAAGCAGGATGGTGAATCATTCACAAACATACAATATCCTTTAAATAAATGCATGTCGCTACACCCGTAATAACATCTGCTAAATATGTGTATGTGACCAATACAATTTGATTCTCTCTCTCTCTCTCAATGGAATGCTCATCCACCATCACTCAACATTCAAAAATTCTCTGGAGAAGAAAATGCGCACACAGGATAAATTAATCTTTAACAGGTTTGGTGAGATGTTACCTTTGATGCGGTTTCATCATACGGAAAAATCACTGCAAAGGTTCCTGGGTACACCACCAAGGCTGCCGCTGGGATAAGAGGATAATATCTCCCTCCATGCCCCTCCTCTTTTTTGTGTTGTGTGTGAAAAGCAAATACAGCTATAGATGCAGTTGTAGTTGTGGAGCCCGTTGGATGATTGGAATGGACTGTAGGCTATGATGCTGTTTTCTCGACGAGAAAGACTGAAGGTGATCGTACTGTATCTCTTCGGTACGTACCCCTTGATTTTGTGACTGTGGTTGTAAAAACGACAGCTGTCGTTAAACTCATTTGTGACACCTTTAGTCATTCCACGTGATACAGAAGCGTCATATATGTATATATATATATGTATATATATATATATGTGTGTGTGTCATGAACCCTGCATCCTGAGTCGGTTCCTGCCTGTGTTGCCATTTTTCTGCTCGGAATCTCCAGTTTCCTGAGGGTTCTTGAACGCTCCCGGCCTGGTTGCCGGGCGACGTTGCTAGGCGGGAGATCTCCCGATTAACCGCACCTGCATCTCATCAGCGATCTGCACACCTGGTCCTGATCATCACCCTTCTTAAGCCCTGACCTGACATCCATTCCCTGCCGGATCGTTAGCCATGAACAGTATGTTTGTCAGTGTATCAGCCTTGGAGTTTTCTAGCGTTAGTTTTGTTGTTTTGCACCTTGT
This sequence comes from Coregonus lavaretus, assembly GCF_964263955.1. Lineage (NCBI taxonomy): Eukaryota > Metazoa > Chordata > Actinopteri > Salmoniformes > Salmonidae > Coregonus > Coregonus lavaretus. The sequence continues at coordinate 26,860,677 of NC_140025.1, read as the reverse complement.
TGGCTTGCCGTGTACTTACCTCCGTTTTGTTTCTATCTGCAGTCAATCTCCCGGAACCTTCACCCAACCCCTGCCTGGTTGTCGGCGGCTGCCGAGCCATTCTTGGATCTGCCACTGCACCTCCACCAACTCATCTCCGCCGCCCGCTCTGTCCCCTGGATTATTCTACATCGTTTTTTGAATCTGTTAAATAAATACTCACCTTCGTTTCAACTCACCTTGTCCTGGTCTGCTTCTGGGTTCTGGCTTAGTAAACCGTGACAGTGTGTATATATATATGTATATGTATATGTAAGCTATACATGTAGGCTTATGAGTCTTATTAGTTATGTTCCCAAATGTAATTGCTATACCTGCAGGCTAGGCTAGCTGATGCTTTATACAGTTTTATGGGACTTCCACTGTTCAAGGCATAGCCTTCACTCAAGTTACACAGCTGATATAAAAAGGAGGCATCGACCCATTTGCTAAGGTTGTAGGGAGTATTTCTGTGCAAAAGCAATTACACAAGCAAAGACGCAGGAAGTAGTTTGATGGTGGGGGCTGGGTGCTTTTTTTTGTTTGTTTATTTTCTTCTTTTATACATTTCACGGGGTGCTACAGCAACCCTACCTCCCACAGCTATGTTCACAAGCGTTGATGGATACACCTAACAACAGTGGTGTGAAAAAAATTGTGCAGACAAACTCTGTTGCGAAGTTGATCAACTTGAGTAACTCATTTTAACAGGCAGGTGACTTTGTTATCTATTTCTCTGAGAATAATGATCTGACTGCAACCAATGTGCCTCTTATTTGAATGTTTGGCTTGAATATGAGCTCCCACAATTCCCCACTGTGTTCAGGATGGAGAAGAGAGAGCATTTTGTCTTGGTCACAAAATTACATTAGATGTTTGTCCAACTTGCCTAAAGCGCTGCTCTTGAACAACTTCCCTTTTCTGAAATGGTAATATGAACAACTGTGTTTATGTTTCGTATTATGTTTTAAAACATTATTGTCATGGTAAGAACTAGAGTTGGGAATCTCCTCAATGGTGTTGTATCATTAAATGACAATGAGCATAGGTCCATCAACAAAATGAAGAACCCCCGTAGATCAAACATTCAGGGCCTGTTTCCTGTACACAGATTAAGCCCTGGACTCAAAAGTATACACAATGTAGAATCTCCATTGAAATAGTGTTTTAGTCCAGGACAAGGTCTAATCTGTGTCTGGGAAACAAGCCCTCAAAGTATTTAAGATATAGTGTGAGAAGGAAAAGATGTGGGTTTTGAGGTTTGGGTTTTGTCTGTCAGATCTAGCTTGAGTTTCTTGACTGAGGTGCTTGTGAACTGTTAAAGGACTGTACGTTATTTATAATGAGGGATACCTGGAGAACTTTGACTTTGACTAGGGCATTCCAAAACTTCAAATTTGTTGCTTTTAACCATTTCATGTAGACTTGATTGTGTGTTTTGGATCATTGTCTTGCTTCATGACCCAGCTGCCCTTCAGCTTCAGCTCACAGACGGATGGCCTGATATTCTCCTGTAGAATTCTCTGATAAAGAGCAGAATCCTGTCTGGACATGTCCATTTGACGTGATGCTGTGTCAATGCTAGCCATTTGTCTATCTTTAAGTTTCATCAGGGCTGAACTCCTTGAAATAAGTTTCAACTTAGACTTGAATAATATAAAATTGTTAAATAGTCATGCGACATAGCTATAGCTAATTTGTAGGAGTTTCACAAATTCACTATGAATTCCAAGGTTTGATACGGAGCTCGGAGAAAAGATTGTGCTCAGAGCTTTTCCTTTCGACACACCAACTCGCCCATACTCTAGTCGACATATTGCTAACATATTGCTAACATAATTGCAAAAGGGCTTTCGAATGATCAATTAGCCTTTTAAAATGATAAACTTGGATTAGCAAACACAACGTGCCATTGGAACACAGGACTGATTGCTGCTGATAATGGGTTGTATGCTTTGATGGAGGTAGTTTATTTTGTGTCATGTGTTTAATATTTTGAAATGTGTCATTTTGGCCGACGTGTTTCAGTTTGGGGCTACATGTTAATTGTTTAGAAAAAGTTTGGACAAATTTTCTCAAGAAATTGAGAAACTGTAATTTGCTACATTGTTATGATATTAGAGAAGAGCTATGATATTTAAGACAATGCATTGATATTTAGTCTCTCTTTCTCTCCACAGTACTCTGCACAGCCCAGCATTCAGCCCAAACTGAGACTTGGCAGGGGAAAGGCATTGTGGGATAGTTTCTCTCTTTTCCAGAGATGGTGTTGAAGTCTGGCAATTTACTTTATGGAGACTTTGGCAATATTGCACAGGTGTACCCTGGTAAACAAAGTAATACAAACCTTGAGAATAGATTTAAAAACCGACTTCACTGGAACAATGTTACTGGATTCTTCACTTTGTCAGACCTACAAATAGAGGATTCTGGGGTTTATACTTTGGAGAATGCAGTTAAAGATGAAGAGAAGACGACACATACATTTCAGCTGACTGTGTACTGTAAGTGTGTGTGTGTGTGTGTGTGTGTTGTAAATTACTAAATCATTAAAACGGCAATCAGCAGTAGAAACAGTCGCTTTATTGGTTTGGTAAAAAGCTGAGGGATGGGGCTGGAGAAATGTAACCACTCTCAAATTCATAGACAGAGCAATGGATGCAAGGACTGATAAAAAGTATAGTTGTAACAATGTTTTGAAACTATATAGTGTTTGTTTACAATTTCTTTGTTCACAAACACTGGAGTAAAACAAGCTGATGGGTTCTCTGACGCGGCTAAGCTCATGAGGCACTTCTAAGTTATATTCTTCAAGAATCAATGGGTCAATATCATTAATGTATAAGTCCAAAAATGGATGTAGCAACTGCTCTTTGCCACTTTAAAGATAAGTTCAATTTCACAAATTCTCATTTATTCATTATTTGTCTTCCAGATGTTCTGTCCAAACCTCAGGTGATGGTCCATGATAATAGCTCCTGTAGCATGGTGTGTTCTGTGGAGAACGGGAGAGCGGTGACCCTGTCCTGGTACAGAGGAGGAGAGATACTCAACCAGAGCAGCAGCCCTGACCTGAACATCACCCTCTCTCTACCTCTCAAGGTGGATGAACAGAACAGAGACTCTTACAGATGTGAGGCTGCCAACCCAGTCAGCAAGGAGACCGCTGTTGTTCCAAAATCCTGTAAAGAGAGTGATCCCTCCAAGGTGACAGGTAAAAACATGTACAGTAGCAATGTTAAATTGCTTATATCCAGACAATACCAACTTCTATATGAAACAATAAGTATGGTAGAGCTCATTTTTTGAAGTGCAATGTTTTAATTAAAATATAGTTCTCTCTCTTTTTACTTTAGATGGTGATAAGAGGACTCAAGGTTTTCTTATTGCTGTAATCTGCGTTTTGGTTGCCTCAGGACTTGTTGGACTTGCAATCTATCTAAAGAAGAGGAGAAATGGACACTCACATGCAGGTATGGGGTGAGGTCATTCTCCTTGTCAAAGTCAAAACATGTAGTGCACAACCTTTTTAATGTATCAAGGATAGTGTTTTGGAAAAGGTAGGAAATGTTTGCCTGAACAATGGATACAGGTCAAATGAAGTGGTATATCTTCCACACTTCCTCTGCTTGGTCAGACAGTTACATTATCTCAAACCACTTCTCTAAATGTTGAAAAAGCAGAAGGCACATATACACAAGCACACTCTGACAATCATTACTTTATAGCTTCTCTGGCACCAAAAGGACTGTTAGCACAGACACAGGTATCCATACTAACATGAGTCCTTAGTGTTTGCAGAACCTGTCTTGGGTTGAGCATTTGTTTATATCTGTCAGTTACTCCCACCCACATTGTATATTTCATTTCCTTTATTTACCTTTATAGATTCACCCGGAAGAAAGCAAGATGACATTCAGTATGCAGAGAGAACTCACATTAAACCAGCAGATAACCAGGTTAGTAATAATGCTACAGGCTGATAAACATAGGAGACGTAATACAGCAGCTTTTGCAGCCCTCATGGCTACAACTATAGGATTTAGCTCTATGCCAGTAGGTTAATGGTGTATTGAGTTGCACAGACAACCTGAGTTTAATAACCGGCCTGATGTCATTGCAACCAATTTTGCCCATGTGAAATGGTTGGGTTGCACAATGAGAAGCCAAACTGCACATATTGTGTACACACTGAACAGTCAAAAGTTTGGACACACCTACCCATTCAAATGGGTTTGTTTACATCCCTGGTAGTGAGCATTTCTTCTTTGCCAAGATAATCCATCCACCTGACAAGTGTGGCATAGGAGGAGGAGTTCTGTCTGTAATAAAGCCCATTTGTGGGGAAAAACTCATTTTGATTGTCTGGGCCTGGCTCCTGCATGGGTGGACCTATGCCCTCCCAGGCCCACCCATTGCTGCGCCCTTGCCCAGTCATGGGAAATCCATAGACTAGAGCCTAATGAATTAATTTCAATTGCCTGATGTCCTTTTATGAACTGTAATTCAGTAAAATCTTAGAAATTGTTGCATGTTGCATTACTATTTTTGTTCAGTATAGTATGGCTTTGATCTTCCCGTGTCTTTTACAGTATTTGCCAAGTCTGTGGACTTTTTAAGCTTGTCTTCGTAGTTCCTCCCACTAGTTTTAGGAATGGTCCTAGATGTGTTGACTGTTGAGTTGCCTTCTGCAGAACAATAAGACTAGACAAGAGAGCGTCAGACGTGTCTTGTTTCCTTCCTCTGGCACAAAGTATCTAATAACGAAACATGTGATCCTTTTTTCTTTGTCCCTTTCAATCCTTCCCTCCCTACCTCCCTCCCTCTCCCTGTCTAGGAGGAGCGAACAGGTATACAAGGACTGGAGTTGCGTAGAGACAACCCTAACCTTACATTAGTTTATGATACACTCCAGTTACATCGCATGGCTGCCAGCGAGGATGTTAACACTGCATGAAGGAGCAAAACAGGAAGGTTCTGAGAGGGTGTCATGATCATTCACATCCAAGAGAAGGCTTTACATCCTAAAGAGGACGTTAAGACAAAAGTATAGTAAATATTCATCTAAAAAAAGGTAATGGAGGCACAGTTGTTACTGGAGAAAATTCACAATTAACCATTGCGATGTTATCATTTCAGACTTCCTTTGTTGGTGTCACGACTTCGGCCGAGGCTGCCTCCCCTCCTTGTTCGGGCAGGCTTCGGCGTTCGTCGTCACCGGCTTACTAACCACTGCCACCCCATCATCATCACAATTGTCTTGTCTTGTCAATCACACACACACTTAATTAGTCCGTGTATAAGTTTTCCCTCTGCCCCCTTGTCCTTGTGGGTGATTGTTATTTGTGAGAGTAGTGTAGGTCGTTGGAGCTACTCGTAACATATTGTTGCCAGGGTAGATTTTCCCCTGTGCCTATGTATTGTTGGATATCCATTACAGGGTATTTGTCAGGGATGATAGTTTCCCCTGTGCCTGTTTCGTTGATCGCTACTTGAGCGCATTTGTGTGTCTACGAAGGAATAAACTCTGTGAATACCCTCCTGCGCCTGACTCCTTTCCATCACACTCATCACAGTTGGTCATTCTCACAGTCTTTTGTTGAATTGGGGCATTGATAAGATTCACTGATACAGACAAATTCAATAGCTATGCCTAGGGTTATTAGTAGGATGATCACTCTTTTCAATTGCCCATTGTCCCAATTTATAGGTTAAAACAAATGGAACCTATCTTTTAATCCAATTCACTAGTGTGTTTGCTATGCTACTGCTGGGCCAAAGCTTATTTTCAGTACTGTCTGTTCTGTTTAAATGTAGGTGCCTGCCCTTTAACTTTTTATAGCTGGTCATTGTTTAGCTAGCCAGTGGATAGCAGCAGTGTACATACAAAGCAGATGTTTGGTGAGATAAAACCACCTACTCCTTAGAAGCATTGGCTGTTAGGCTATGTTGGAAACAAAAAGTCCATAGGTTGATTTTTTTCCTTTCACCATGTAGATTCTATTGAAACATTTCTGAGGGGTAGATCTTGATTTGCCTTTTGACTCAGAAAGTGATCTTTGGTGACATTTTACTCATTTATTTTCGCAAAATGCGAATTATTATTAAGTGTAGTTCAGATCTTGCTTTGATGACAACTGTGTGCATGCATTTTGAATGTACGAAATTAACAGTTTAGTTCATTATGATGGACCATTTATTGCTTGTCCTTATCTACACAGTATGTATCTCATCATCTCTTAATAATACAATCACTCCCTTCTGCACCCTCCTGCAGACACTCGTTCTATTAGAGCATTTTGTGCTCCAACTACGTTAGCCCACATATATAACTGTGAAAAAATACAAAATCTACTGACACCATAGTGAGTTGTTGCACTGGAGGCTATTTCATTTTTATACATTTGTATTTCAGAGTAGTTACTGAGACTGAATATTAAGATAATATAATTCACATTTCACTATTCTAAAATAAGCTTATGACTTATTCAAACTGATAAAGTGTACTGCACTTCTTTTTTTGTTCTGACCATGTCACGATCGTCTAATGAGGAGGACCAATGCGCAGCGTTGAAGGTGAACATATTATATTTATTAAATGATCACACGATCAAAACAATAAACAACGATGCGTGACGTCTATGGTTACAACACAAACCAACACGAACAAAATCCCACAAACCCGAATGAAAAACAGACAGTTTAAATATGGCTCCCAATCAGAGACAACCAACAAACAGCTGACACTCGTTGCCTCTGATTGGGAGTCACTAAGGCAAACACAGAAAACAACAAACCAGAACCCCCAACATAGAAACACACCACATAGAACAAACACACCCTGGCTCAACAACTAGAGTCCCATTGCCAGGGTGTGACAGTACCCCCCCCTAAAGGTGCGGACTGCGACCGCGCCTCAAAAAGAGCAAAACAGGGGAGGGCTGGGTGGGCATACCTCCTCGGCGGCGGTTCTGGCTCCGGGCTTGACCCCCACTCCTTCTCTAACCCCCCAAAGTACCCCTGGTCCGGTCTGGCCCTGCTGGCCGGAGCTGGACTGAACACTGGTGGAGCGGATTGCTCTAGCTCCGACGTGAAGCCTCTGACCGGTGCCGGACCAGCCACCGGTGGAACAGGCACGGGCCGTGCCGGACTGACGACGCACACCACTGGCTTGGTGTGGGGAGCAGGAGCGGGCCGAGCCGGGCCGTCGAAGCGCACCCCTGACCTGGTGCGGGGAACAGGCACGGGCCGTGCCGGACTGACGACGCACACCACTCCTTGGTGTGGGGAGCAGGAGCGGGCCGAGCCGGGCTGTCGAAGCGCACCCCTGACTTGGTGCGGGGAACAGGCACGGGCCGTGCCGGACTGACGACGCACACCACTGGCTTGGTGTGGGGAGCAGGAGCGGGCCGAGCCGGGCTGTCGAAGCGCACCCCTGACTTGGTGCGGGGAACAGGCACGGGACGTGCCGGACTGACGACGCACACCACTGGCTTGGTGTGGGGAGCAGGAGCGGGCCGAGCCGGGCTGTCGAAGCGCACCCCTGACTTGGTGCGGGGAGCAGGAACTGGCCGGACCGGGCTGACGACGCGCACCACTGACTTGGTGGGAGTGGCAGGAACAGGCCGGACCATACTGGGAACACACACCACTGGCCCTACGTGGGGATCAGGAACAGGCCGGACCGGACTGGCAACACACGCCAGTACCTCTCGCCGTGCCTCTACAACCTCCTTCCCCCTGGTGACCAGTGACTCCCGTAACCTGGCGGCCTCCTCTGCCAACCCGCTGGACCGCTCTATCGCGGCCTCCTGCTGCCCCGACGTCGTGAGCCCCCCCTTAAAAAATTTCTGGGGGTCTCTCCTCCCCGTGGGCCAGGCCTCCATCGTTCTCGCCCAACTCTCGCTCCTCTGTCTCCAACTCCCGCCATTCAGCTCCTCAATGGGCTTGACCCAGTCAAAGCTCCTCCTCAACTGGTCCCAAGTCCACCCTCTCTGCTCCTCACTAGGCTTGACCCAGTCGAGGTTGCCACGGAGATCTGCCAGCGATGGCTCCTGGACACGCTGCTTGGTCTGGTTTAGGTGGGATTTTCTGTCACGATCGTCTAATGAGGAGGACCAATGCGCAGCGTTGAAGGTGAACATATTATATTTATTAAATGATCACACGATCAAAACAATAAACAACGATGCGTGACGTCTATGGTTACAACACGAACAAAATCCCACAAACCCGAATGAAAAACAGACAGTTTAAATATGGCTCCCAATCAGAGACAACCAACGAACAGCTGACACTCGTTGCCTCTGATTGGGAGTCACTAAGGCAAACACAGAAAACAACAAACCAGAACCCCAAACATAGAAACACACCACATAGAACAAACACACCCTGGCTCAACAACTAGAGTCCCATTGCCAGGGTGTGACAGACCATCAATATATTAAGTCAGACTTGCACATACATTCCATACATTTCCTAATGTTAAATGGTCGTCAATCCCCCATTCATGCTTGAAAAATATACTCACCTTATCACAACCCAAAATATGATTTAAGTTTACTCCATCGTTTATATTTTTGTTGTCATTTGAGTTTTTGTAAACAATGAATGTATTACTACAATAACCTTTGAAAACTGTTAGTCTTTGCATCCATAGCTGCATTCAAAAGTTTGAGATTGGCACAATTTCTCCAGATTCTGGTTTTAAAGTTTGACCTAGATAGTTTGTGTTTATGTATTGATATGTAGGCTACGTGTGCCTTTTTTTTTTTTTATTGATGTAGTTCTGTCCTTGAGCTGTTCATGTCTATTAATGTTCTGTATTATGTCATGTTTTGTGTGGACCCCAGGAAGAGTAGCTGCTGCTTTTGCAAAAGCTAATGGGGATCCTAATAAAATACCAAATGTAGCCTACTTCTAGGGTCAAACTAGGAGGGACCACTGTAATTGTTTGGTGGTTTTCAAGTGTGTTTCTCTATTTGAGTTTAAGTGCATTTGGGACGTTTTGTCCAGTTACTTTTAATGCCAGGCAGCTGTGCATTTGTAATTTGAAAAGAATGATGACTAATTCTATTAAAGTTCAAGCATTGCTTTCAAGGAAACAATGTTTTTCTTCTAATGTATTTTTCCCCATCTAGTGGTTGAATGGTTTTATATTTCAGCATACTGCATACTGTACTGTACATACTACACTATTTTGTATTCTGAGCCAGTGTGCTATATATTGTAAGTGTAACTAAAATCATTTGTCAGCTAAATGTTCTCATACCTTTCTATGCTTTTACGTTTGGACTGTGGTCATGTATTCTTGAGCCAATTGATATTTTATATAAAAACATGTCTTGTAAATTATGCCATGCCAATGTTATTTTTAATCGCATTTGGTCAGAAAATATTACTGCCTCATTTATCATTCTGTGTAAATTCAGATTGTGCAATGTTGGGATTTCAGTGTTTTGTTACAGGAAATGAGTATCAAACCCAGATTAGCCATATAGTCTTTCAGTCTGCAGCAGCATGGACAAGGTGGTCAGTACCTTTATATTTTCACTTTGATTTCAGATCTATAGCATTATGGTCAATATGAACAACTCCTTTTGGCTCCCCCTAAAACAAAGACGTTTCTGCAGCCCACACTGACAACCCCTCCTTCTTGTGCAGAGGTTTCTGGGTGTTGAACATTTTCACCAGAAACCACCCTATATGTACAGTGGGGGAAAAAAGTATTTAGTCAGCCACCAATTGTGCATGTTCTCCCACTTAAAAAGATGAGAGAGGCCTGTAATTTTCATCATAGGTACACGTCAACTATGACAGACAAATTGAGAAAAAAAATATAGAAAATCACATTGTAGGATTTTTAATGAATTTATTTGCAAATTATGGTGGAAAATAAGTATTTGGTCACCTACAAACAAGCAAGATTTCTGGCTCTCACAGACCTGTAACTTCTTCTTTAAGAGGGTCCTCTGTCCTCCACTCGTTACCTGTATTAATGGCACCTGTTTGAACTTGTTATCAGTATAAAAGACACCTGTCCACAACCTCAAACAGTCACACTCCAAACTCCACTATGGCCAAGACCAAAGAGCTGTCAAAGGACACCAGAAACAAAATTGTAGACCTGCACCAGGCTGGGAAGACTGAATCTGCAATAGGTAAGCAGCTTGGTTTGAAGAAATCAACTGTGGGAGCAATTATTAGGAAATGGAAGACATACGGTTGGTATGATAATCTCCCTCGATCTGGGGCTCCACGCAAGATCTCACCCCGTGGGGACAAAATGATCACAAGAACGGTGAGCAAAAATCCCAGAACCACACGGGGGGACCTAGTGAATGACCTGCAGAGAGCTGGGACCAAAGTAACAAAGCCTACCATCAGTAACACACTACGCCGCCAGGGACTCAAATCCTGCAGTGCCAGACGTGTCCCCCTGCTTAAGCCAGTACATGTCCAGGCCTGTCTGAAGTTTGGTAGAGTGCATTTGGATGATCCAGAAGAGGATTGGGAGAATGTCATATGGTCAGATGAAACCAAAATAGAACTTTTTGGTAAAAACTCAACTCGTCGTGTTTGGAGGACAAAGAATGCTGAGTTGCATCCAAAGAACACCATACCTACTGTGAAGCATGGGGGTGGAAACATCATGCTTTGGGGCTGTTTTTCTGCAAAGGGACCAGGACGACTGATCCGTGTAAAGGAAAGAATGAATGGGGCCATGTATTGTGAGATTTTGAGTGAAAACCTCCTTCCATCAGCAAGGGCATTGAAGATGAAACGTGGCTGGGTCTTTCAGCATGACAATGATCCCAAACACACCACCCGGGCAACGAAGGAGTGGCTTCGTAAGAAGCATTTCAAGGTCCTGGAGTGGCCTAGCCAGTCTCCAGATCTCAACCCCATAGAAAGCCTTTGGAGGGAGTTGAAAGTCTGTGTTGCCCAGCGATAGCCCCAAAACATCACTGCTCTAGAGGAGATCTGCATGGAGGAATGGGCCAAAATACCAGCAACAGTTTGTGAAAACCTTGTGAAGACTTACAGAAAACGTTTGACCTGTGTCATTGCCAACAAAGGGTATATAACAAAGTATTGAGAAACTTTTGTTATTGACCAAATACTTATTTTCCACCATAATTTGCAAATAAATTCATTAAAAATCCTACAATGTGATTTTCTGGATATTTTTTTCTCATTTTGTCTGTCATAGTTGACGTGTACCTATGATGAAAATTACAGGCCTCTCTCATCTTTTTAAGTGGGAGAACTTGCACAATTGGTGGCTGACTAAATACTTTTTTTCCCCACTGTATACAGTGAGGGGAAAAAAGTATTTGATCTCCTGCTGATTTTGTACGTTTGCCCACTGACAAAGAAATGATCAGTCTATAATTTTAATGGTAGGTTTATTTGAACAGTGAGAGACAGAATAACAACAACAAAATCCAGAAAAACGCATGTAGAAAATGTTATAAATTGATTTGCATTTTAATGAGGGAAATAAGTATTTGACCCCCTCTCAATCAGAAAGATTTCTGGCTCCCAGGTTTCTTTTATACAGGTAACGAGCTGAGATTAGGAGCACACTCTTAAAGGGAGTGCTCCTAATCTCAGCTTGTTACCTGTAACAAAGACACCTGTCCACAGAAGCAATCAATCAATCAGATTCCAAACTCTCCACCATGGCCAAGACCAAAGAGCTCTCCAAGGATGTCAGGGACAAGATTGTAGACCTACACAAGGCTGGAATGGGTTACAAGACCATCGCCAAGCAGCTTGATGAGAAGGTGACAACAGTTGGTGAGGAATCAGCCCAGAACTACACGGGAGGATCTTGTCAATGATCTCAAGGCAGCTGGGACCATAGTCACCAAGAAAACAATTGGTAACACACTACGCCGTGAAGGATTGAAATCCCCGCCCGCAAGGTCCCCCTGCTCAAGAAAGCACATATACAGGGCCGTCTGAAGTTTGCCAATGAACATCTGAATGATTCAGAGGAGAACTGCGTGAAAGTGTTGTTTGTGGTCAGATGAGACCAAAATTGAGCTCTTTGGCATCAACTCAACTTGCCGTGTTTGGAGGAGGAGGAATGCTGCCTATGACCCCAAGAACACCATCCCCACCGTCAAACATGGAGGTGGAAACATTATGCTTTGGGGGTGTTTTTCTGCTAAGGGGACAGGACAACTTCACCGCATCAAAGGTACGATGGACGGTGCCATGTACCGTCAAATCTTGGGTGAGAACCTCCTTCCCTCAGCCAGGACAATGAAAATGGGTTGTGGATGGATATTCCAGCATGACAATAAAGGAGTGGCTCAAGAAGAAGCACATTAAGGTCCTGGAGTGGCCTAGTCAGTCTCCAGACCTTAATCCCATAGAAAATCTGTGGAGGGAGCTGAATGTTCGAGTTGACAAACATCATCCTCGAAACCTTAATGACTTGGAGAAGATCTGCAAAGAGGAGTGGGACAAAATCCCTCCTGAGATGTGTGCAAACCTGGTGGCCAACTACAAGAAACATCTGACTTCTGTGATTGCCAACAAGGGTTTTGCCACCAAGTACTAAGTCATGTTTTGCAGAGGGGTCAAATACTTATTTCCCTCATTAAAATGCAAATCAATTAATAACATTTTTGACATGCGTTTTCCTGGATTTTCTTGTTGTTATTCTGTCTCTCACTGTTCAAATAAACCTACCATTAAAATTATGGACTGATCATTTCTTTGTCAGTCGGCAAACGTACAAAATCAGCAGGGGATCAAATACTTTTTTCCCTCACTGTAATTAATGAAGTGTATAAAATATATTTAGTGAACAAAGTGTAAACCAAATTAAGTAGAGCCTAAACGTTTTGAATAATGTATTAATATCATCAAGGAACTCAGGGAAAAGACAAGACAACAAGATTCAGATTGGGGGACATTCTATAGGCCTAATATAGGAGAGCTGGCAGAACAGTAATCATGTACTAAAATGTAAACGTTTTATCATAATATTGATTAATTTAATGAAGATACCGTGCAAATAATTGTCTTACAAACTTTCAGATAAAGTGGTCTGACATATCATCACCAACTATAAATGTTATTTTCAACACACACTCTCAATTTTACAACTCCTCTTCTCTCCATCTGTATTCTCCACAGTATAACCCCAGAATCTTCTATCTGAAAGTCACAGATTAGATATCTCTGCACAGAGTAGGTAACGTAGATATCTCAGGATCAACACAGTTGTCACAAAGTACAGTATATATTATACACGTAAGCTACAACATTTAGTCTGTGTTTTTTCCAGTTTAAACATCCAAAAACTGCAGTCTTTTTTGCTCATGTTACATCACTCGTCTTGAAACTAACTGCAGCATTTTCACCCATCTCACTTGTCTGCCCATGACCTATTTTAACAAAGCACATTACCTGTTCCTCAACCACTCGTCTCTCGCTCTACCATCTGGCCCCTACATGACAGATAGACAATGACCACGTAATCACAGGAAACCACAAACATTTTCTGTTTATAGTGGAGCAGTCTAACTAACCTTTAACATGCAGTGTAAATACATGCCTACTTTGGATGAAATGTATGAGTGAAAAGCTGATCGGTATTACATTTTAATATATTGGTTGGGCATATCCTGCAAAGATAGATGCATTGCATTCGGAAAGTATTCAGACCCCTTTACTTTTTCCACATTTTGTTACATTACAGCCTTATTCTAAAATAGATTAAGTCGTTTTTCCCATCAATCTACACACAATACCCCATAAAGACGAAGCAAAAACAGGTTTTTAGAAACTTTATAAAAATGTGTAAACTTAAAAACAGAAATACCTTATTTGCATAAGTATTCAGACCCTTTGCTATGAGACTCGAAATTGAGCTCAGGTGCATGATGTTTCCATTGAACTCAGTTAAATTCTAATGAGAGATGAATCAGTTAAGTCACAGATACAGTAAATGTGTACTTTATAATCATTGTTCCACATGTCTGTGAATCAAAACAACCAATCAAGTGTTGGCATACTCTGTAGTTTTTGTGCCAGATTGGACTCAATGGACAGACGTTTGGTATTTTATGTAAATCTTTGCACCTCCAATAGGTAATATTGATTATAAAGACAGAAGGTTACTTAAGACAGAAATTATAAGAGGAAGGTTGGTTGGGGAGGATGAGTGGGGGGTATATTGCGACCGTCTAGCAATCAATATGTTGTGTGTTCGAGCCGTGTCAGGGTCAACTGTAACATTTTAGCTTACCCTTCCCCAAACCATTTATATAACTTTAACCACATTCACCTAATCTTTTACGTAAATTATCCTAACCTTTGTCGTTAGTTTTCCTAACCACTAAAGTAAATTCTCCCCACAATTCTCCTTTGTTGTTACAACACAACAAGCAACCTGGTCTCAGAGAAAGACATAATACTATACTTCCTCCAAGATATATGATAAGTTACTCATCCAATTCGTAAGAACTATGATACTGTCCTCTAGTTCGTGTGATATTATACGACTGCTATTGAATTCATAATGTAACCTAACATAAAGTAATCTATTATAATAAATGGTGGGGAACAGATTTATATATTAATCTAATGAATTCCCCTGAGGACAGGTTTCAGGTACAGTGCAGACAACTACCTTTAAGAGCTTCCTTCTCCCATGAGAGCTCAATTGAAAACCCTATTTACCTCTCTCTCTTTATATATCGTTCTCTCTCTCCAACAGAAGTAAACAAAGGAATGGTTTGCAGTGATGCAAATAAAACACAATGTTTCAATACAACAAACCAACAACCTATAGTTAAAATAGTAGGAAACATCAATGTTGCAATGAAATTAATATAATTAATTAAATTAAAGTCTATCTACTCAAAATCTGCACCATCTCTCTTACATCAACATAAATAGATTATTCTTTAATTATTATATGATAGACAAAATTAATTATTTACTTATTCATTAATTATGTTTTGGGGGGGTATATGGAAAACCCTTTCCCCAGATGTTGAATAGGACGCATGACTGACTGCAAGACTAATTCCCCTATCTGGACTAGGACTACCCTAATCAATAAAGCATCCATATCGTATGCCTATGCAATGTCCTTTCATTTTAATTATATTATTAGGACATACAGGACTACATTTAAGGTTTACGTGTAGTGGTAAAATAGGCTTCTGGTATGTTGAGCACAAATAGTTGCTCTAACATAATTTCCATCATGTTAGGCTTTTATTTTACACAGTTTATACAAAATCAGTCAGATTTATATTTCATAGTAGTTATTGCAATCAATAAACCAAATGCACATCATTTAAGTAAATAAAAGTAAACATAGGCCTACATACCAACAAGACATACCAGCCTCAACTTAACTTTAGCCCTCCATAGCAGGTCCTAATGGTTAGACCTTACAGGTGCACGTGAGATCTCAACAGACCTGTCTCACCACCAACCTAACCTCTCCCTCCCTCTGGAGGTAGAGAGAGAACATTACAACTCCATTTACAGCTGTGTAGCTGCCGACCCTGTCAGTAACCAGACCATCACCGTCAACATCACTACACCCTGTGAAGATGGAGACCCGGGAGATGAGGAAGGTAAGATCAATCATTATCCTTTATTGCCATCAGCTCTGAGCTCAATAAACTATTGTATAAATCTATTTTGAGAGGAAGGCTTAGTAGACTTGTTGTATTGTGATTAACCTGAGTTTAGATTGGTCAAGAGCACCTTCTATTGGAGAAAATTTTGAATTTCACTGTGAACTTTTACAATTATATACTTGCACTTGTGGACCCCATGAAGAATATCTGCTGATTCTTCAACAACTAATGGGGATCCGAATAAAATAAAATAAAATAAAAACTGTTTGCGGTTTGCATCTGTGTTCTATTATGTGAGGTACACTATATATGTATTGCATTAGTTTTTCACCCACACAACCCCACACAACAAAGATGAGACATGGATGAAGATACTCTTATCCCAGCAGCCTTTGTGGTGTTCTTCAAAGGACAAAAGGCCATTTTAAAACCGTCCCACAACTCCTGCGGTGTCTACAGACATCCCCCAAATCAGCTTTTGTCAACAAGGTTTGGCCTTTGGCCCAATTTTTTCTGAGCTAATAGTGGATAAGAGTATAGTATCTTCATCCATGTCTCTAATTAGTATATAATATTAACATAATTAATTGGCCTACACTGCAACTTGAACAACATTTTTAACACATCTGGTTAGTACATAATACACAGTAAATTCCATAGTGTTAAATATGCAGTGTCAAAGTACATTGACTCTTACAGAGTTATTACTACAACAGTTGGAGTAAGATACCGCCCAGTGTTGGTGAAAAAGTACGTTGTTAAAAGACGCAGTGTCAGACGTACTCTGGAAAGCTCCGCCCACCTACGACTCGTCTCAAACGGACCACACATTTTCACGGCGCCATTTTCTTCATGTGGAATGACTGAGGTAAGTTTCTCCTAAGCGACTATACACACATTATTTGTCATTTTAACAGAAGCAGCATTTAAGAATTACTTTATATCGTTGCTAACAGTGCACTCTAGTTGGTTTTAGGTCTTAAAATGTCGAATTTTAAAAAGGCTAACGTTAACATGTTGTGACTGACTTCTGTCCAGTCCATGTGCCAGCAGTATTAAGCTAACGTTAATTAACATTAACTGACGAACATAACGTTCAAACTAGACAATGTCAGCCCGATTTATTGTAAGTTATGTTAATACAACGTGGAGGGGGGATTGTGTACTTCTTGTTAACGTTCAGATATTACAGGAACATAGCAAAGACTAAGGGGAGTTGGCTAAACTAGCTACAGTTAGCTACGTTAGCTTGACTGGCTAACTATGTGCGGGTGGCATGGATTTATTATGTTAACGGCGGGTAGACATTAACCTTGGACACTGCTTAAGCGGTGTGCCTTTATTTTTTTCCTGGATATTATACAAAATGACTTTCGGGTTTCAAAGCAGCAGCAGTACTGTTAAAATACTTAAGCACTATCTTAGCACACACTTATGGTGTAACGTTTAGCTAACATTATTCAATTCAATGTTATTTATATTGTCAAATCATAACAAGAGTTATCTCAAGACACTTTACAGACAGAGTAGGTCTAGACCACACTCTATAATATACCAAGACCCAACAATTGCAGTAATTGTGCGGGCAAGGCGGTAACATTAATGTTACAAGGATGAAAATCAGACGTTATCCTTTTTAATGTGTTTGACAGTAACTTCAATTTAACTGGCCATTTCTGCAAAAGTGCTGATCATTTCTCAGCACTTTGGTGGCTTGAAACAATATTTTTTCTTATATTTGAGGAAATACTGCTAAAATAAGACCATCAACTTTTTAACTGTGAGAAATTGTACTGATACTATTTGCAGGGAGCATGCTGCTTAAAGCTAAACTTGGAGATGTCCAAAAATTTGTCAGAATAACTGAGCCAAATCTGAAAGACTTTTTGATTGCAGGTAAGAATTTGACAATGTTAGTAATAACTGTCTGAATTTAGCTGTTTAAAATTGATATACTGGAATATTCCTAAAATGATGGGACATGTTAAGTTCTCAGGTTTTTGGAACTGGTCCATTTTTGTACGTCTAAATTTCTTCTGTTTTGCCCTTGGTAACTACACTTTAATTGTGGATGCATTGCTTAAGGTATAGTTATGATGCTACAAAAAAAAACATTTTAATCACTTAATAGTGTTTGTTTAAAACCTATTTTATAGGGTAAGGTAGGTGTACACAGTGAAATTATTATATAAATAATGATTTACTTTTGTTTACACAAGCTTTTATCCCTGTTTTTTCTAGCATTTGCAAAGTTTGGTGTCCCAGCTGTAACAGAAGGTGTGAAAATTGTTGACAGTTCAGGGACTGAATTGGATGATGATGTTTTTGAGGATATTATAAAGGATCCCTCAACTGGGGTGCTAACCATCAAATATGACTCAGGTTTGTTTCAGTTAATTAGACTAATTAATGAATACGTTATTTCTTTGTTTTATGAAGTTCATGGTGTCTATTAAATAAGTGTCTTAGATTATGAGGGAACTATATATAATTCTTTTTCTTCTAAAAATCATGGTTAGAATCTGTCTCCATGGTGGCCTCTTCTGAGCAATCCCAACCATCATCCCTTGATACCTTGGACTCTGAGGATACAGTCATTATTTCAGATAGCCCCTCCAGAAAACGCCAGAGGCTGGATACAGAAGCCAAGCAAGTAAGACAATTCTGACATTTTAAATTCTGTTCTTGAATCTGTTCTCAGAGAATTAAAATTACATTAATATACATTGTAAATTACATGGTTTCAAAACATTTTTGAAGTCCTGATTAGGGATGTCCCGATCAAGTTTTTTTAAGCGCCCTATCCGATTAAAAAAAGTATCTGCTGATATTGAGTCCTGATCAGATACTTTTATTTATTTATTGATAATACAGTGCACACTTCGAGTACATTCAAGTTATTGTCGCTGTCTGGAGGGAGTTTCTTACCATTATTGGCTTTTTCATTGGATTTTTGTAGCACTTGCAATCTTTGAGATTGGATCGGGACATCCTCTGACATCATATTAGTTTATTTCCAGTTTATTTGCAGTGGACATAACATGCAGAATTGTTATGCATTTTGTTTTAAGTTGGTGGAATCAGCTCTTACCAACAAAACCGGTGGGGAACGTATAAAAAATGAATACAACCGAACCAAGTCCTTGACGGATGAAACAAGACGCAAAATGGTGAACATGCTGGCAGCTGACATGACAGAAAAGAATGGGTAATTTGTTAATAGTCCTTGTGTTCTCAATCTGTAAATCTAAATCTGAATCTAAGTGAATATGACTGCACAATCCTTTCTTCTTCAATTTTGCAGTACATCTCCACCCAGACAGGTGAAAGAAATGTATGCCAAAGGAATAGTGACCTTATTCCCGTACCTCAGTGACCCATTCTCTAAGAATGGCTATGTGAGTTGCACACAGTAATAGTTGTAATGTTAAATGCTATTGGAAGTTTTTGAATCCTACCAGACCATGTTGTTTTCAATGAAGTATCCATTTTTGTTATCCTTTCATCCTTCAAGGAGCATTATTATGATGGCGAGAGTGGAACTGGGTACTTGGCCTGGAGGATTAAAACTATTCAGAGAGGCACCGCCAAAGACAGGCGATCATCATTCGGAGGTAATACTGGAAAATGTATGGAACAAAACAGTTGCTAGATCAATAATTGCATTTGTTGCACTATTTCTCAGACATATAGTATAATGTGTAACTACATCCTTCAATTCTGCTAGCTCCCTCCCTCTTAGCAAATTTAAAGAAAATATGCATCAGAGACCTACAAAGGACTGTGACATAAGGGGGGGTTGCCTCGACACTGACTGGTCGAGGCAACCCCTGGCAAACTGGCCTTGCAAACTTTAGGGTGATTTAAACCAGTAGATGGCATTTTCATACATTTTTCAACCCACAAACTGCAGATTTCATAAATTGTGAAGAAATAATGTCAATATTAACACCAGCATTGATGCAGGGCTCCACACTAACTTTTTGTCTTGGTTGCACTTGTGCGCCTAACTTTTTTATTTAGGTGCACCAGCACAAAATGTAGGTGCACCCAAATTTTTTCCTTGCGTCGCCATTAACGCCACAATTTCAAGGTCACCTTTTTATCACGCTCCATATACATTCATATATATCATGTAACCACCCCCCCCCTTTGCTGTCCTCTGCCCCTCAGATGGCCAACACCTGTAATTTGGCCTTCTTCCCATTTGGCCTTGGCTAAACCAGCTTGCCACACTCCCTAGCATCAAACATATCATTCATATCATTTAGTTTACAGCTCAAAAAGTATATTTTACAGTGGAGTACTTCCTTTAAAAGTTAGCCAGGCTACTAAAACTTTTGACATGATTGAAATTTTCCCGTGTTGTGTAGAATCAGCCAAAGGATCAACTGGTGAAGACATGTCTGGAGGACCGACTGTCAGACGAGAATCCCAGTTTGTTCCAGAGACTGCCCTGACTGATGATGAGTGCAACAAAGCAATCTCACTGATGAAACATTCTGCTGATGCAGACACAATCAAGAAGAAAATGGAACTGACGTTTGTGTATCGCCGCAAAATGATCCTCGACCCCCAGCAGTCAAGCAACATACTGTCTGAGTTTCCACGTTTTAAAGACGTCAAAAGCTTGGTAATTATGTTATTTTGAAAATACTATGACAAGTGAATTGTTTTGTAAGACATTGTAGTGATACTAGCTAGCTAAACTAGCACGCAATACAATTTGATTGGCTGTCAAATAACTGAAATTGTCACCAACACCACCCCACTCCAGGTTGAACAGGATTTTGTTCTAATGTTCGGAGAGGATACCTCAAGCAAGCTTCTGGAAAGGTGGCCGGTCACGTTCAAGAAAAAGATCATCAAACAATGCAGAAAGCTTCCATCCACAAGTGAGCTTGAAGAACTCTTGCTGGCAGCTGATCCTCCTGAGGATGGCACTGAATTGGATGTTGACTTTGGTAAGATGCTTGTAAGCCTACCTTTTGTGTTGTATTGCAATATCAACATTATGTGTAAACATTTAAATATCAACATAATACTAAGAAGCTGGATCTGTGAAAGATTTACGAGTACGTTCTGTAGCAGTATATTGAACAAAACTTTTGAGATTTGACTCAGCCCTGTGGATGTTTTAGTTAGAGAACTTCTTGTGATGTAGAACTGCTGTCTGTCTGGGGGGTCTTTTGTAAAGAAAACAACGTAACTGAAGTGTGTTAACATTGAACTTGTGTTGTTACAGGTTGGGACAGTGATCTGTCATCGGTTTTACTGCTTATACACCTGATTCCACCCTCCGCTCAGGGTCGGAAGAGACCAGGAAAGGTTTCCGCATCCCAAGCAGAGAAACATCTTGTGGTATTCAAGAAGGTTTGTATTTTTTCTAATTTGTGGTATGAACACCTAATATTAGGCTACAAGTATTCATTCAATATTCATATTCAATAAGAGTAGTGTATTGGCTCTTTCTGCATATTCTACAACTACTTGGCCATTAACTACAGTTTTCCCTCATTTGTCTTCGCAGACCGGAACAAACATTCAAGAGCATCTCGATGCCATCACTACTAGCGCTCAGCCCTATCTCCTAGCTGTTGGAGTTAAGAAGAATGCAATCCACCAGTTCTTCATCATTATCGACAAGAATGCCATACCTTGCAGGTCAACCTCTTCTCTTGTTGCTTTTGACGAACTATTTAAGGCACATTTTGTGTTTGGCACATCCTACAACACCATGCTCCACAACATGTACACTTTCATCCAAACTACAGTGTACAGCATCGATGCTGGCAAGGTCAAAGAGAGCCCTCGTGTTGCTGAAATCAGGGCGAGGTTACTTCATTAGTGCTTGAAGTTTCTCCTCGAACATGAAGTGTTTTGTTTGTCAGGCTGAGTTATCGAGTTCAAATATGCTTGTTAGGCATTTACGATTAGTTCACGGTTACTTGCCTGGAAAAAATCTCCGGCTTAAATGTGCTCAGACTGGATGTGGCTGTGCGTTTGGTACGTTTTCTGGTTTTAGGAAACATTTAAACACAAAACACACTGAGTATATTGACCAACAGGTTGACCCTGATGTTTATTTAAGCAGCATTGGAGAGGCAGTGACCACTAATGTAGAGGAGACAGCTACAACGTCACGGACAGTTAATGAACACGAGGTAGCCACATCTACTCTGTTGAAAAAGTCCAACAGGAGCACTCTAGATATGTGTGCCTCTGCTGTTGCACAACTAAAAGCAGCTGGATTAAGTCAATCTACTGTAAATAGTTTTGTTTCCTCCATGGAAGAAGTGTTTTTTGAGATTCAAAGTCAAGCTACAGATGCAGCTTTGCAGTGCTTATCTCCACAGGAAACTGAAAATAAGAACAGAATAGAACAATCTTTGCAAAAGTTGGAAAACCCTTTCACACCCTTAAATTCAGAAGCTAAACGAAATAAACACTTCAAAGAGAAATGGGGAATCGTAGAACCTGTTGAAAAGGTGCTTGGCACAAGATTTGACAGCAGAAGAAACAAAACAACTGGGACATACGATCAGGTCGTTGTAACTGACAAGTTTGCATATATTCCTATTTTAGAAACACTAAAGGCCATTTTTCAAAACCCAGAACTTGCAGACATGTTCAAGCCCAGGCACATGCCCAAGGAAGGTGTGTATGCAGACTTGAGAGATGCCGCCTATTTTAAAAAAAGTCCCTTATTCTCTATAGAAAAAGATGCCATACAGATCCAGCTATTTTATGACGACTTTGAAACAGCAAACCCCTTGGGGTCTAAAAAGGGTATACACAAATTAGGTGCTATATACTTTACATTAAGGAATTTTCCCCCAATCTTTAATTCATCATTGATAAATATTCATTTGGGTGCTCTTTTCCATGCGCAGGACATCAAGCGTTATGGTTTTAATTTGATACTTGAGCCACTTGTCAGTGATCTTAAAGTACTCGAGACAGAGGGACTTAAAGTTCCCAGATTGAAAGATGTGATTCACGGTACCATAGTTCAGGTCACTGGTGATAATCTTGGGTTGCATGGTTTATTTGGCTTTGTGGAGTCATTTGGGGCAAGGTATTGTTGTCGTTTCTGTCTCCTTGAGAAAGATTGTTTTCAAACTGTGTTCTGTGAAGATGATCCAAAAGTTGTACTACGAACTATCGAGATGCACAAACTGCACTGTCAAACTTTACAAACAGATCCTACACTACCTCATATCTATGGTGTCAAACGCATTTGTCTGCTGAATTCACTACAGTATTTTAATACAGCCAACAATTTTTCTGTAGATATAATGCACGATATTTTAGAAGGAGTTGCTCAGTTTGAAGTCAAACTTGTCCTGCAGTACATTAAGGAAAACTTCCTAAATGCTGAACAACTGGCTGGTAGAATACATGCTTTTGACTATGGATACAATCAGCAGTGAAACCGTCCACCTAGAGTAAAGTTGTTTGATGGAAGTAATGATTTGGGGTTGAATGCTATACAGTCTTGGTGCTTATTACGTAATATGCCTTTGCTATTTGGTGATTTAATACAGTCAGATGACCAGCACTGGCATCTTCTACTTTTGCTTCTACACATTGTTAACATTGTATTTTCCCCAGTCCTTACAGAAGGCATGACCATTTACCTCAAACATTTAATCATTGATCATCATCAGCTCTTCAAGCAGTTGTTTCCTGCAATCAATCTCTTACCAAAGCATCACTTCATGATTCATTACCCTCGTAATATAAAAAACATCGGCCCAGTTCTGCACATGTGGTGCATGCGTTATGAAGCTAAACATAATTTTTTTAAGAAGCAATTAAAAAGCTTTAAAAATGTAACAAAAACATTAGCCAAAAAGCACCAAAGTTGTATGGCAATGTATCGAGAGTCCTTTAGCAAGGAAAGATTAACTTTAGGTTCGGGGAAGATGGTAACACTTAGTGAGCTCAAAGAAGGTCCCGAGATTGCTTTAAAATTTGGGTCTGTATTGTCTACCAGTGTGTTTTCTGCCAAGTGGATCAAACATCATGGTACAGAGTACCGCCGTGACTTCATTATCTGTACTGAGGTAGCATTTGAGATGCCTGTATTTTGTAAAATCAAAATTATTGCTGTGAAAGATGACTGTGTATTGCTCTGTGGAAAACTGATGGAAACAGTGTGTTTTGATTACCATTACTATGCCTTTAAGGTCAGGATGCATCCAGACAGGGTTCAAAAGGTGATCAACATTACTGAACTGTGTTACTTTAAACCTTTTGATGTTCAAATGAAGTATGGAACGACAGATTCCTCCTTGTATGTTGTTCCCTATTGCCATTTTATGGAAACCTAAGGTCAATGTTTTAAAAAGGGATTTGTATTCTTAATATATTTTAGCCTGACATAGTTGAGCTGTTAATAAAAATTTGAAATGCATTATTTTGTGGTAAGTTGTGATTTTTACTCACTTAATGGAGTATTTGGTGTAATTTGACACTAAAAAAGTGTAAAATGAATACTGCTGAGATTTATTTCCGTGACACTATACGGTGTTAGAATTTGACTCTATTTGAGCTTGTTTTTCACTGCAAGATAGTCAATTATCAACACAATAGTGTGTAACATCAACACTTATCAGAGTTATTTTAACCTTGAGTGTCAACTCCATGCAGTGTTAAACTGGACTGGAATCAAACTCAATCAGAGTTGATTTGTTATTTTAGAAGAGTAAATGATTAACTCTTCCAAGGGTAATATTTACACTCTCCAGTGTTATTTAACCTTTAGTGTAAAATTAAAATAACACTATTCAGTGTAAGCGAGTGTTAAATTTTTACTCTATTTAGAGTTAATTTAACTCTAAAATGTTAACACTATGAAAAGAGTCAAATTAACACTATTTCAGGGTGGGACCATATACACTCAGAAATAGTGTTAAATTTAACTCTTTAAGTGTTACTTTAACACTTCAAAATGTACTGTGTACATTCAGTGACAATAACATAATCATTTTGATCTGAATAAGTTAATAAAATCATAATTTCTTTATTCAATTATTATTTTTGTATTTGTGCGTTGATTGGTGGGGAAAACAGTTCTACGTAGTCTAATGTAGGCTACACTACTTTTTTTAATGTCAACATGTGTACAGAACAATTAGCTTGATAGCAAGAGAAAAGTGTCTAAAGAAAGGTGGATAAAAGGTTTCAGGGAAGAATGTATAGAGAAATGGGTTCATCTTTCCATCTTTTCCCAATGCCAAGCCAGTGTGTTTTATTTGCAATGAAAATATCGCAGTTTGCAAATAATTCAATCTCAGACGTCATTATGAATCTAAGCACAGAACTTTCAAAGTGGCCTTTCCGCCCCAAACAGAGGCTCGATTGAAGTGTTATCTGCAAGCTACACACACTGCTTTTTTTGGCAGACATATTATGTCACTTAAACGGGTTAAATCTGCAGTTACAAGGCAGAGGGAAACTGTCGTGTACATGTTTGAAAAATGTGATGCCTTTACTAGTCATTTGGAAGGCTACTGCACTTCAGCACACTGAAGAAACGACAGACAGAGGGATGAGGCCGCAACATTGTCACAGACGTGATGGAAGATTTCACTTCTCCACCAGATTTGAAGACTACAGCATCCCAAAGTATATCATTGCGTTTGTACGTGATCCTCTCACGGTCAGCCCAGGGGGAGAATTATCCTCTCTTGCAAAGAAAACGATACGCTCGCTGGATGAAGCCGTAATTCAAATCAAACTGAGCTGATTGAATTCTAGACATCGAGCCAAATCAGGAATGCGCACAAGAGTGCCGAGTCCTTGTGTGCGTTTTGGGTGGCATGCTCAGAGGAATACAGCACATTAAAGAAACTTCCATTTTATGTGCTAACGATGGTTGGATCGACTTACACCTACGATACCTCATTTTCCTCTATGAACGCAATATTGACTCACGACAGGAACTGGCTTTCACACAAGTCAATCCAGGACTGCCTGCGCATCAAAATCACATCCATCTCACCCGACATCCACAAGATCGTATCCGAGTGGAAATGCAACTTTTCCCATTGAGTAAGTAGCTTAGTGGCCTATATGACTGTATTTAGTAAAGACTAACATTATTATGAGTTCTTACCCAGGGATATTTAGGTCTCAATTTGACAGTATTTTCTGTGTGTTCTGTCGTTACAAGAGCAGGCTATCCCGATACAGACATTCAGATATAGACCTCGCCTTTTTTTCTTTAAATTATTGTTTAATGTAGGATGCTACATTTTTGGCCAGTTGAAATTGTAAATTGACCTAATAAAAAAATGCCACTTCTATTGGGCCATATATTTTCTTATTGTGAAAGATGCTGTTAATTCTCATAGCCTACCTCCGCCAGTTAACTTATTTTACGTAGGCCTAGGCTCGGAAGAAATAGACTCCAATTAAGCCCTCTTGTTGTTTGTAAAGTCAAATTAAAATGAAGATTATTGTTGAAATGAATTGTTTGAGCCTAATATAAGTGGGATTTTTTTTATTAGGCCTACTTACAATTGCAACTGGTCAAAAATGTAGCATCCTACATAAAAAAAATCATTTAAAGAAAAAAAAGTCGACGGTCTGTGTCTGGATAGCCTGCTCGTGTAACGACTAAACAAACATAACATACTGACAGCTTGAGACTTAAATATCCCTGGAGAAGCACTCACAATAATGTAAGTATTTACTAAATACAGTCATATAGGCCACTAAGTTACTTACTCATTGGGAATAGTTGCATTACCCCTCGGACACGATCTTGTGGATGTCGGGTTTGATGGATGTGATTTTGATGCGCAGGCAGTCCTCCATTGACTTGTGTGAAAGCCGGTTCCTGTCATTAGTCTATATTGCGTTCATAGAGGAAAATGAGGAGTGTAAGTCGATCCAAACATTTTTAGCACATAAAATGCTAGTTTCTTTATTGTGCTGTATTCCTATGAGCATGCCACCCAAAACGCACACAAGGACTCCACACTCCTGAGCGCATCCCTGATTTGCCTCGATGTCTGGAATTCAATCATCTCAGTGTGAATTGCGGCTTCATCCACCGAGGGTATCGTTTTCTTAGCAAGGGAGGAGAATTATCCACCTGGGCGGACTGTGAGAGGATCACTACAAACGCAATGATATCCTTGGGCATGCTGTAGTCTTCAAATCTGGTGGAGAAGTTGTCCCTCAGCTGCTTGCATCACCTCTGTGGCAATGCTGCGGCCTGGTCCCTCTGCCTGTCCTTTCTTCAGTATGCTGAAGTTCAGTAGCCTTCCAGATGACAATTCCAAATCGAACAACTCAAGCTTCACAGTAAAGGCCTCACATTTCTCCACCATGTCCACGACTGTTTTCCCTCTTCTTTTTAACTGCAGATTTATCCCGTTTAAGTTACAGAATACATCCGCAAAAAAAGCTGTGTGTGCAGCTTGCAGTTAACGTTTCAATGTTTCTGCGTCAGGCCTCTATCTAGGGCGAAAAGACCACTTTGAAAGTTCTATGCTTAGATTCATAATTATGTCTGAGATTGAATTATTTGCAAACAGCGACATTTTCATTGCAAATAAGACACACTGGCTTGGCATTGGGAAAATATGGAAAGGTGAAGGCATATCTCTCTGTACATTCTTCCCTGAAACGTCGATTTTTATTATCCACCTTTCTTCTTGATACTTTTTGATATCGACATTTTCTCTTGCTATCAAGCAAATTGTTCTGAACAAATGTTGACGTTAAAAAAAGTAGTGTAGCCTACAGTAGGCTATGTAGACTGTTTTTTCCCAACCAATCAACGCACAGAGAAAAATAAAAATAATAATAATTGATTTTATGAGCGTAATCAAATAAAAATGATCTTATTGTCACTGAATTTATTATGTACTAATCAGATGTGTTAAACATGTTCAATTTGTAGTGTAGGCTAATTAATTGTGCTAATATTATATACTTATTATGTTCTGGCCCGCCGACTATTGGCTCAGAAAAACTTTGTCCCGAGGCAAACCTAGTTGACAGAACCTACTCTAAAGGATGTAGAATTTGAGTTTGAGTGACAGGAAGTAGAATTTATCTCAGTGCAATCAAAGATTCTCTATTATATTGACAAGATAGTCAAGTGACTGCTCTAACAATGGAAATACTTGTCCTAAAAGATGGAAGGCAGGCGGGAGAAGGCGAGATCATGTGGGACCATTCTATCCAATGACAGGGCAGACACGTTGTGAACAACAGGCCATAGAGATAGATAGAGGACTCATATTTGTATCTGTGCTATTAAAGCGTCAGTGACAGCATGGGCAGTGCCATTGAGGCTGTCTCCATTTTAAAGTAGACGGTTTTCTTCCTCTTCATTGGCTGATTGCTCCCATCCAAGTTGACTACTTTAAAATGGTTGAAGCCCTCAATGGCAATGTCCATGAGAAAACAGGTTATATCCATGATAAGTCCTCTATCTCTATGACAACAGGCACAACTCCATTTAAACTCGTTTTTTTCAAAGTTGCCAAAATTCCACATGCGTCCACTTATCTCAGTGCATTCATAACAACCTTACCATTATGAATCTTCTATTCGATCAAATAAGCCTCATATAGCAAACTATCAATACATTTTTTACATTTTAGTCATTTAGCAGATGCTCTTATCCAGAGCGACTTACAGTTAGTGAGTGCATACATTTTCATACTGGCCCCCCGTGGGAAATGAACCCACAACCCTGGCATTGCAAGCGCCATGCTCTACCAACTGAGCTACAGGGGACTCCACACAATTATGTGTAGACCAAATTCAACACTCTTTTGACCTCCATAATAACAATTCCACACTTTGTGGGCTTATCTTCGTGGACAGATTTGGGGCAGGACAAAACCTCTCGCTTCGCCTCTTTCTCTCTGGTGCAATTCAAATAAATTCCACTCAGTTATAGAACGTGAGAGTTTCATTTAATCTGACAGGTCACACTTTCAGATACCAAA
The DNA here is from genome assembly GCF_964263955.1 of Coregonus lavaretus. Taxonomy (NCBI): domain Eukaryota; kingdom Metazoa; phylum Chordata; class Actinopteri; order Salmoniformes; family Salmonidae; genus Coregonus; species Coregonus lavaretus. Next base: position 26,832,059 of record NC_140025.1, on the reverse strand, counting down.
GAAAATATAACTCTTCTCTGGAAGCAATGTCCATATACTATTTTAACCTGTGCTTATAATAGACCGTTTTCCAGTATACAACATACTGATATCAGGCATAGATGCACGCGACTCTTGGTGGCAGTAACAAAGACATCTGCTCCCACACATAACTTTTTGGGGTTCTCATACGCTTACAATGATGTTTTGATTCTTGCTTGAACAGTCGCTAAGATTATTTTTGGTTGTGATCTTTGCAAAATAACTATTTTGGATGCAGCAGTTGTTAGCTAGAATTCTAACGCTCAGTGATATAGGCTGTACAAAAGCTAGCCAAAGAGTAATTTTACTGGTTGAAGTTGAAGTGTTTTTTAAGTATAATGCAGCTGATTTGCAATGATGACACAACATTATATTAAGCTAAGATGGCGGACTGAACACAGCGGTGCATATCGCCTGAAGATAAAAACGTAATATTCAATATCTGTAAGTTAAATATTTGCACTTCACATACTCGTGGGTAAAAACCTTCAATCTGGATAACAAAACAAATCATACGGCCAGAGAAATGTATCGACAAATATTACAAAAACAACCAACACCCAAACATGATGGAGAGTAAACAAGGAGAACCAATCTCCAAAAGAAAACGCGACTCCTCGAGGGATACAGACGACTTATGCTTTTCACCACCGGGACTGGTAAGGGTGGAAACTGATCAGTTAAGTCGATAAGTGACTAATTGGGCATATTTGAATGATATAAAGGATTTGAAGGTGAGCCTCGAGATGAGTGACGAAAAAGCTGCGACAATGGAGAAAGAAACAAAAAAGCTAAAAGGGACAGTCAACAAGATTGAAACGGACGTTAGTTACCTTAAAAATGAGAACAATTTTCTGAGAGAAGCCTTACTTGACATACAGACTAGATCTATGAGAGAAAATCTGGTACTTTCTGGTATCCAAGAAAGAGAAGAAGAAGTTACTGAAAATGTGGTGAAGGAATTATTTCATACAGCGCTTCAGATCCCACATGATGCTGTCGAAAAAAATCCAACTCGAATGTGTACACCGTTTCGGACAGAGATATGAGCGCTCAATCGTTGCCAAATTAAAGATAAAATAATGGTTACAAAGTTCCCATAGAGGGGTCGAATAATGGAACACCCAATACTAGCCAAGGTAGGGATTGTAATAAAAATAGGTAAAAAAATATATAGAAAAGTAATAAAACAATTGTTAAAGAAATAAACTACAACTACACTATACCATTCAAGATAGGGAATGTTGTAAAATAATTAGTATTCAACTTTTTTATAAAATACATTTATAGTATTTTATAAATGGATAAGACGGCATTAGAAGAAAGGATAATTAACAAAATAATACATATTCAACTATAACGAATTGGAAAACAAAAGTACTCAACAAGGTGGAGATAAAAACACAGCAAACAGAGGACATAGAAGGCATAGTATGTGTGGATGTATTGTGATGGAAGGTGTGGTGTGTGGAGGAGCGATTTCTGCATAGTGCATCTTTAACATGAGAAGGTTTTGGGGAAAGAAAGTATTTCTGTCCACCCACAAGGTGGCTATCACATCAACTGGCTACATGCAGGGTGATAGACGAGCACAGGCACCACACAGACAGACATGGGCAATATTGCTGGAAATGAATTGGCGGATAGTGTTTAGTTATTTGAACAACCAATTAATCTAATAGCAAAAAAAATTTACATACATGTTTCAAAATTGTCCTTTGAATGTAGTGTAAATTCCAGTACATTACACTGTTTCCACATTAGGCAAAACACTTGCAAAATTTACTGAACATCCAATATCCATAAAATTCTATCCCATATGTTGTGATCATTGAAGACATCTTTGACAATGTAATCAAATGAAAGAAAGGAAAGTAACATACTGTTTAGCAGGCACTAGTTTGCATCAAGCCTGTCTTGAGCATTTGGCCATAGGTTCTCACCTAATTGCAGTAAATATCCTCATTGTTCATGCACCTGGGGTAAAACCTTTCTGCATGGCGAATCCAAGCCTGACATACAGGTAGGTCTGGATTGAAATCATTGCTTGCCTCATCCGTGGCCTGAAGGAGGGTGGTACGCTCATGTGCATGGCAGTCATGCATCTTCCAACTCTATTGTAATTGTGAATTGTATTTTACAGTATTGTTGTCACTTTGGATGAAAGTGTCTGCTACATAAACTGCATATAATACAGTATTACAGTATGGTACTGGCCAATGCAAGTTTTGTAAAGTAAACCTTAACCAGAGCTGCCAACTCTCACGCATTTACCGTGAGAGACACACAATTTACTCTGATCACACATTCTCACGCTACACCTCTTATATCTCACGCTGGAATCCCCAAAAAGTGTAGTTGTTTTTCTGTGTGCTTTATTTTCATGAATTGTGTGCAGGTATTAATATGAAAGCAGCATCTCTCCAAACGCGATTATCATTACGTCTGGTCGTCTGCTTCAAGCCCAAAAAATGTCCCTCCTACTCGTTGCTACGGTGAAAGTTGATACAGACTGCGCTCACGCATTGTCATCACACTTCACTGACAGAATTTAGTGGTCAGCAGCTCTTGTCATCTTACAGCACAAAACAAGTCCCCATAGAGAATTCACATCAAAGAAAGAACAAAGTAATGAAGGTAAGCAATGTAGTCCGTGTTATCAATGACATAAATTACAATGTTGGGTTTATGTTGGCTAGCTAGAAAGCTAGCTAACATTTTATTTTATTTATGGAAAACTTAGGAAGGTTAGCTTATCTACATGCTAGCTAGCTAGCTAGCCTACTAGTGCTGGCTTGCCAAAGAGTCTCAAGTTCCCCCTAAAAAGTGTAAAAGCATCCCCCCTTTGTTTACTTTGGATATTGAGGAACACAGTCAGTCATCCCTCTCTCCTTTGTGAAATGGTGGTGGTGATGATTTGCATCAGCTAGCTAGTAGCTATTGATTTTTAGAGATTGTTCAACGTAATTTATGAGTTTGAATCAATCAAACCAGATTGGGCCCCATCCTTCAGATCAGCTAGAGAGAGAGGATGACAGGGAGACAGTACAGCAGACCCAGCCAGAGCCCTGAACAAAGTCCATATTTAAAAATTTGTGGACAGCCAAATGGCCATTTTTATATAAAGGAACCACGAGCATGCATTATTGGTGTTGAATATGTTGGCAGGAGAACACATGTTCTCACCATGGCATTACAGATGTTATCAGACATATTAAGAGCCAGGGCCACCAGGAGAGACAAAAGGTGCTGCAGTTTGCAAGTAACATTGCCCGGTTGTCTGTCCTGGTAGGGATGTCTACACTAGAAGCCAAGGTACACTATTAGTATGAATTTGGAAGAAAAAAAGTGTAGGACTGTACTGGATAGGCAAAGAAATAAAAAAATAATGTAACATTAATACTTGTAACACTGTTAAATCTATTACAAATAACCATTTTCTGTCGCAGACAAGGAGGGCAGAGGTTAAGGTGGCCGTGTCATTGGTTGAGCACAATGTGCTGCTGGCGGTGACGGATCACCTGGGGCCTCTGTTCAATGAGTGTTTCACTGATTCCCAGATAGCTAAAGACTAAAATTGTGCCCGCACAAAGACCACCTGTATAATCAACGAAGCTGTCGCACACATTTAAAAAAAGGAATGGTGATGAATATGAAAGACAATCCGTACACGATCATCACAGATGGATCTAATGATACAGGTAGGCCTATTAACGTATATGGATGTACCCCCTCCCCCCAAGCAGAAAATCTCACTCCAAGCTATCTCTGAAAGTTGGCAGCCCTGACTTAACTTTGCTGGATATTGGGGAACACAGTCAGTCATTCTTCTCTCCTTTGAGAAATGGACACCCAGCAGGGTGTGCAACACAACCTAGAGGTGGATGCTGCACCTCAACAAGAGGATCCAAACATCTCAGGTCAAGCACCTCCAGATGTAATCAACACTCCCTACACAAGGTCTGGTAGGGCCATCCAAAGACCTATACACCTGAAAGACTTTGTGTGAATGTAAATGTACAAATATTGTAACGGACAGTCAGAGACATTAATCAATTATTTAGTTCACGTTCAAGTTTATTGCAGACATGGACTACAAGCCAAAGTTAGGTGGATTCTGCCTTTGTTGTAAAAAGTAAATTAAATTAAATAAATAAAAGGGAACATGTAGCAATATTGATGTTACTCATATTGATATTACACAGGAAACAGAAACCACTTGTTACTTACAGTCTTCATGTACTTGATGTGCTGGTTAACAACATGCATAGTAAAGGCATATTGAAACACCTCACATAATAGAACACAGAAGGCTACCGTACAGGATAACACAAACTGGAAACAGTTCACAGTGAAATTCAAATGGCGCCGGAGGAGATGACTGCCGTTTTACGGCCCCCTAACCAATTGTGCCATTATGTGTGTTTTTTCGCGTTATTTGTTATTTATTCTGTACATAATGTTTCTGCCATCATCTCTTATGACCAAAAAGAGCTTCTGGATATCAGGACAGCGATTTCTCATCTCGTATTGGAAGAAGATTTTTTCTTCAACTAGTCGGATGCAAAGGATATTCTACAGACACCCGACAAGGACCAACGTACAATCATTGGAAAACAAAATGGACAATCTACGATCACGGATATCCTACCAATTGGACATTAAAAACTGTAATATCGTATGTTTCACAGAGTCGTGGCTGAACGACGACATGGATAACATACAACTGGCGGGATATACGCTACATCGGCAGGATAGAACAGATGACTCCGGTAAGACAAGGGGTGGCGGTCTGTGTATATTTGTAAACAACAGCTGCTGCACGAAATCTAATATTAAGGAAGTCTCAAGGTTTTGCTAGCCTGAGGTAGAGTATCTCATGATAAGCTGTAGACCACACTATTTACCAAGAGAGTTTTCATCTATATTTTTCATGGCTGTTTATTTACCACCACAAACCGATGCTGGCACTAAGACTGCACTCCATGAGCTGTATAAGGCCATAAGCAAACAGGAAAACGCTCATCCAGAGGCAGCGCTCCTACTGGCCGGGGACTTTAATGCATGGAAACTTAAATCCGTCCTACCTCATTTCTACCAGCATGTTAAATGTGCAACCAGAGGGGAAAATAACTTTAGACCACCTTTACTCCACACACAGACATGCGTACAAAGCTCTCCCTCGCCCTCCATTTGGCAAATCTGACCATAATTCTATCCTCCTGATTCCTGCTTATCAACAAAAACTAAAGCAGGAAGTACCAGTGACTTGGTTAATTTTGGAAGTGGTCAGATGACGCAGATGCTATGCTACGTGACTGTTTTGCTAGCGCAGACTGGAATATGTTCTGGGATTCCTCCGATGGCATTGAGGAGTACATCGCATCAGTCACTGGCTTCATCAAAAAGTGCATCGATGACGTCGTCCCCACAGTGACCGTACGTACATACCCCAAGCAGAATCCATGGATTAAAGGCAACATCCGCACTGAGCTAAAGAGTAGAGCTGCCGCTTTCAAGGAGCGGGACTCTAACACAGACGCTTATAAGAAATCCCACTATGCCCTCCGACGAACCATCAAACAGGTAAAGAGTCAATACAGGACTAAGATTGAATCGTACTACACAGGCTCAGACGCTCATCGGATGTAGTAGGGCTTGCAAACTATTACAGACTACAAAGGGAAGCACAAGCACGAGCTGCCCATTGACACAAGCCTACCAGACGAGCTAAATAACTTATATGCTCGCTTCGAGGCAAGTAACACTGAAGCATGCATGAGAGCATCAGCTGTTCCGGATGACTATGTGATCACGCTCTCCGTAGCCGATGTGAGTAAGACTTTTAAGCAGGTCAACATTCACAAGGCCGCAGGGCATGACGGATTACCAGGACATGTACTCCGAGCATGCGCTGATCAACTGGCAAGTGTCTTCACTGACATTTTCAACATGTCCCTGACTGAGTTTGTAATACCAACATGTTTCAAGCAGACCACCATAGTCCCTGTGCTCAAGAACAAAAAGATAACCTGCCTAAATGACTACTGACCCGTAGCACACGTCTGTAGCCATAACGTGCCTTGAAAGGCTGGTCATGGCTCACATCAACAACATTATCCCAGAAACCCTAGACCACCCCAATTTGCATACCACCCCAACAGATCCAGAGATTATGCAATCTCAACTGCCCTTTCCCACCTGGACAAGAGGAACACTTACGTGAGAATGCTATTCATTGACTACAGCTCAGCGTTCAACACCATATTGTTCTCAAAGCTCATCACTTAGCTATGGACCCTGGGACTAAACACCTCCCTCTGCAACTGGATCCTGGACTTCCTGACGGGCTGACCCCAGGTGGTAAGGGTAGGTAACAACATATCTACCATGCTGATCCTCAACACGGGGGCCCCTCAGGGGTGCGTGCTCAGTCCCCTCCTGTACTCCCTGTTCACCCATGACTGCATGGCAAGGCACAACTCCAACACCATCATTAAGTTTGCTGACGACACAACAGTGGTTGGCCTGATTACAGAAAACGATGAGACAGCCTATAGGGAGGAGGTCAGAGACCTGGCCGTGTGGTGCCAGGATAACAACTTCTCCCTCAACGTGATCAAGACAAAGGAGAGGATTGTGGACTACAGGAAAAAAAAGAGGACTGAGCACACCCCCATTCTCATCGACGGGGCTGTTGTTGAACAGGTTGAGCGCTTCAAGTTCCTTGGTGTGCACATCACCAACAAATTATCATGACAGTCGTGAGGAGGGCACGACAAAGCCTTTTCCTCCTCAGGAGACTGAAAAGATTTGGCATGGGTCTTCAGATCCTCAAAAAGTTATACAGCTGCACCATCGAGCGCATCCTGACTGGTTGCATCACTGCCTGGTATGAGGGTAGTGCGTATGGCCCAGTACATCACTGGGGCCAAGCTTTCTGCCATCCAGGACCTCTATACTAGGCGGTGTCAGAGGAAGGCCCTAAAAATTGTAAAAGACTCCAGCCACCCTAGTCATAGACTGTTCTCTCTGCTACCGCACGGCAAGCAGTCCCGGAGCGCCAAGTCTAGGTCCAAAAGGCTTCTTAACAGCTTCTACCCCCAAGCCATAAGTCTCCTGAACAGCTAATCATGGCTACCCGGACTATTTGCATTGTCCCCCCCCACCACACACCACACCCTCTTTTCCGCTACTTCTACTCTCTATTTATTATTTATGCATAGTCACTTTAACTCTACTCACATGTACATATTACCTAGACTAACCTGTGCCCCCACACATATTTTTTACTTATCAATTTTTTACTTAACACTTATTTTTCTTACAACTGCATTGTTGGTTAAGAGCTTGTAAGTAAGCAGTTAACTGTACATTTATTCGGCACATGTGGCAAATAAATGTTGATTTAATTTTCATAATTTATTTTTTTCTACTAGAAGGTGCTCTTTAACAACATACACTGGTTCACCACTACACAACAAGTCTACTAACCTTTCTCAGTATCTCAAGAGGGTGGGTAATATAGTGTAATGAGCTCAGAGCTGATGGCAATCATGGATGATAGATTTCTCACATCTATGTCTTCTCCAAGGCCTCCATCTCCACAGGGTGTTGGGATGTTGACGGTGATGGTGTGATTACTGAAAGGGTTGGCAGCTACACCACTGTAGATGTTGTAATCTTATCTCTCTACCTCTGAAGGGAGAGACAGGCTAGTGATGAGATCAGGGGGGTGTAATCATTAGTCCAAACAGTTGCAACTAAAACGACAAGTTCTATTGGACAAATTCAGGTAGTTCCCTCCCCGGTCTTTTAGCTTCTGTTTAAGAAATATTTTGCAACAGAATCTGCATAATGAATACACCCCAGAAGGTTGCTTGTCTGGTTGAGTCTATTCTCTCCTCTGTACAAGGACAAGGTCACATCTTTCCAGTTCTTCACAGTGCACACCACTGAACAGCTCAAGCTTTAGAGGAATGAACCATTTGTTCAGATGGAGAAGGCTTGCCAGACTGACATTCATGCTGCTATATTTTGTCATTGATGGTATGTTTCTTTTGTTGTTACTGATTTGCTGCACTAACTAAACGTTTATGTGGAGATGATAGATAAGTAGCCTAAGGTTTTTATTTTAAATGTTCAATGTTTTAATTAGTAACATTGGACATTTTAAACATTTTATTCTATTTTTCTGTTTGTTGTGTTTCCTGACAAGGGAGACTAGCAGCCTAGGAGCTGGAGTTTGTGGTGCACAGACCGAATGGGAATTTTCCTAATTGTGTAAATGCTAAATAATTTAAACAGTGGCACATTTAAACAGTGTGCCTATCGCTAAGAATAATTCCAAAATAACATTCCTCTCTCTCTGGAGAGATATCCTCCTGTATCCTGTCCGAGCATTAGACAAATATTTACAGTAATGTATGTCGAACGGACAGAAATGTTGTCAATCTTTATAAAATGTCTCCTTTATCTGCCGTTTCCATTACACATGTCGCAATTATGGGACTTCCTATGGGAAGAGTCGTAACATCTCTCCAGCCCCATTCCTCAGCTTTCTAGCAAACCAAGTGGCAGAGTTGCTGTTTAGAGTGGACCTTTAGTATTTTTCCAGACAGACAAGTTCAAGTAAATCCATGATAATTGCCCCAATTTGTTAAATCTGCCTATGGCATAATGCTAACTCAACGTAGTAGCAAGGAGAAATCCAGTCTGTGCTATCATGCCAACTCCTTTTCACTCATTGTCATGCCAAACAGACAAGGAGTTGGTATGATAGCACAAACATACTGGATTTATCCAGGCTATTTTGCTTGTTCCTCCTCTTCACTCAATCAACTAAAAATGTTCCCTACATAGACACATACGGTATGTCCCCAGCTTCTGTTTTTGATGGCTAAGTTAGCTTGTGTGACTTCCTCATATGAGACTGTCTGTGGTCTGATATGGTCTGACAGAAGATAAAATAAGAACACACTTCAGAGCTATATTGAACACTCCATCTAGTGTCATGCAAGTAATTCACTCTTACATGCAACCATCTTTGATGCTAGGGTGGCGAGGTCACATCTCCTGGGACTATTATGGTGTTATCTCTGCGCTCCCTTCCCAGAAAGAGGCTGTTTCTAATTTCTTCCTTGGGGACAGAAGTGTCTACACTCCAAAATTGCGATTTGCCTAATGTGAATCCCACATTTTAACACTTTCAAATTAATCTAGTTTGAACAGGTTTTTGGTGTTTGTCACCTTGGCAAATTTGGGTGATGATATCAGTCAGAGATGGTGTCTGCTCTGCACCCCCATTTGGTGTTTTCTGCAGCCCCACAACATCCTATCTGATTTCTGCTTAGATACCGAGATCCGAGAATCTCTATAAACAGAAATAAACATAATTCATCACACCCCTTGTATCTTAAACTGGGCTGATGAGCGAATGCTCTTGCAGTGAATGTTTCAATTAAGACACTATTGTTGATCTTGTTATTGTCTGTTTCACAGCAAGTGGAAGATAGTTTGAAGCCTTAACATATCTAACATCTCTCTGCCCCCTGTTAGTGCTCTGCCAACCACCCCTCACTCACACTTTCCAGTTCCAGTTAAGCCCTGCATATCATTACCACATGGTGCCAGGCAACACATAAAGCACTTTGGAATGGTATGGCTAATGCTTTTTTATTGATCCAATATTGTGTGCTCTCTGTTAACTCATAAGACAGCAAGATAATACATTCCATATAAGACACTATAAGTAAAATGTCAACCATATTGTGCATACAGTATTCCTGTAGTGATGCAGTCTTCTTTGACTTTGCAGACATGTTTTATTGTATTCTCTTTTGACAGAGAGCAGAGGGATGTTTTATCAGGTGAGGTTAGCTACAGTTAAACCTAGTGTGATAAAGGCACAGCAAAACCAACATGGAGGTGATAATACACTGTGACCTATTTACTCTTAAAGTCTGAGAAAGTCACATCCAGACCTGAAATAGAAATGAGGAGTGGGGGTAAAGGGGATTGAGAGCATGGTTTGTGGTGTGAGCTGTTTTGCGTAAGAGAAGCTGTACAGTGCTGGAGAAAGGTACCACATCTCTCCTATAAGCAAGTGAGAATGAGAGTGACTGACCCATATAGGCTACTGACTACAGAGAGAACAGACAGAGAAGCGATAACCACACGCTATGGTGAGAAAGAAGCTCATTTCTACACAGCATGCAATCGTGCATGCACACATGCATATGCATACGCACATTACACAATATACTATGGGGATGATGAAGGGGTTGATGGAATCCATGTGGGTTGACATGTTCATTTTGATACATGTATATTTGTAGTTTTAATTGAGCAACCACAAGAGTCTACCTCACTCTCTCTCCATTTGTGGGTGTTGTTATGAGACTAACGTCAGGGGCTTATTCAAAGAACCTTGCAGATAGAACTGTGATGTACAGAAGATCAGAAGTCGTCTGTGTAGGCCTATATTCTGTAAAACACATTCCTATCAGCTATGCGTCTGATCATAGGTAAATAAAATGACCACACCACGGTCATAGAAAGAGACATGCAACTCTGGTGGTAGCTGCAGAATGCTGGATAACTTTCAAATATAGTGTTATTTACTCCCCCATAGTGTTGAAAATATATAGCATCTGACAACTCTAACAAAGGCTATTTGTTTTTCAGTTATTTTCACCCTGCAGTTCTGCACGTTTTTATTATATTTTATTTTAGACAAGAGCCTACTCTCTTGTCTTGACACATTTACTACCATTTTCTCCCACAATGGATATTAACATTCAGCAACCTTCATTGTAAATGTACACAATACCTGGCCTGATTCTGTTTTTTTGGCCTTCAGACCGTTTACATTCTGTTTATCTATTGGGTCATTCCTTGTCATTTCAGCAAGCCATGACACCTACCATCTGATTGTTATGAAATCATTTCTGTAGTTAGAAACAGATAAGATTATCATTCCTAGATTATTACTTTTTTTAATATAATTTGATCTCTGAGAAATTAGAAATTAAGCTAATTGATTGCACCTAAGTTGGCCATTTTCATCTATAGGATTCATTCACATTAACCATAAGCACTCCGTTACGTTTAGCAGGATGTCATTCATTTGAATGGGGACTGTCCACAGCGGACTGGAAATGCAATGCCCCCTTGTGGTTGAAGGATCCATTGTGGTTGAAGGACCCAAACTATGCGTCTTCTTCAGTCCTGCCAGAGTCTGTCAAAGAACAGGAAGTTACCGAACCACAGAAGAAGATAAAAAATATGTGGTTTTTGACAATGGGTTAATGGGATAGCTAGCAACTTGTAAACAATTACCCATTCCTATAAGTGAGTGCTATTTTTTGACTGTTACCTCCCGTTTTAGTTTATTGTAGTGGTAATGAGTTTGTTTTTGATGATAATTAACATCTTAAGGATCTGACCCTTTTTTTCAATTTTCGCCTAAAACGACATACCCAAATCTAACTGCCTGTAGCTCAGGACCTGAAGCAAGGATATGCATATTATTGATACCATTTGAAAGGAAACACTTTGAAGTTTGTGGAAATGTGAAATTAATGTAGAAGAATATAACACATTAGACCTGGTAAAAGATAATACAAAAAAAACAAAAAACATGTTTTGATTTGTTCCATCATCTTTGAAATGCAAGAGAAAGGCCACAATATTACATTGCAGTTTAGGCGCAATTTAGATGGCAGCAGTGTGTGTGTTCAAAGTTTCACATTGATCCTGTGAAGCGTTGCAATACTGGACTATTTTGTGTAAAGTCTGCCCAAATGTGCCGAATTGGTCAATTGATACATTATCAAGTACATAACTACAGAGAACAGACAAAAATGATATGGTAATACAAAATGTAAATTTACACAGTCCCAGGAATGTCATACATGATGGATCATTAACTTATACACTAACTTTCACACATCTAGATGGCCGGGCGGGGTGGGTGTGGAGCCACAGACAGCAGTGGTTCAAACTGTAGAACCCAGTTCCTACATTTGAATATAAGAATTGATTTTATCAAACAAAACTATGCTAAATTATATCTCTGGGACCCTTAGGATGACAAATCAGAGCAAGATTACTGAATGTAAGTACATTATTTAACTTCAGAGGTGAATGTATCAAACCAGTATGTATTTTTTTGTTGTATAGCTACTGTAATTTGGACACTGCAGTTACGTTAACAAGAATTTAAGCTTTCTGCCCATATAAGTCATACAGTGGGGAGAACAAGTATTTGATACACTGCCGATTTTGCAGGTTTTCCTACTTACAAAGCATGTAGAGGTCTGTAATTTTTTTCATAGGTACACTTCCACGGAATCTAAAACAAAAATCCAGAAAATCACATTGTATGATTTTTAAGTAATTAATTTGCATTTTATTGCATGACATAAGTATTTGATACATCAGAAAAGCAGAACTTAATATTTGGTACAGAAACCTTTGTTTGCAATTTCAGAGATCATACGTTTCCTGTAGGTCTTGACCAGGTTTGCACACACTGCAGCAGGGATTTTGGCCCACTCCTCCATACAGACCTTCTCCAGATCCTTCAGGTTTTGGGGCTGTCGCTGGGTAATACGGACTTTCAGCTCCCTCCAAAGATTTTCTATTCGGTTCAGGTCTGGAGACTGGCTAGGCCACTCCAGGACCTTGAGATGCTTCTTACGGAGCCACTCCTTAGTTGCCCTGGCTGTGTGTTTTGGGTCGTTGTCATGCTGGAAGACCCAGCCACGACCCATCTTCAATGCTCTTACTGAGGGAAGGAGGTTGTTGGCCAAGATCTCGCGATACAAGGCCACATCCATCCTCCCCTCAATACAGTGCAGTCATCCTGTCCCCTTTGCAGAAAAGCATCCCCAAAGAATAATGTTTCCACCTCCATGCTTCACGGTTGGGATGGTGTTCTTGGGGTTGTACTCATCCTTCTTCTTCCTCCAAACACAGCGTGTGGAGTTTAGACCAAAAAGCTCTATTTTTGTCTCATCAGACCACATGACCTTCTCCCATTCCTCCTCTGGATCATCCAGATGGTCATTGGCAAACTTCAGACAGGCCTGGACATGCGCTGGCTTGAGCAGGGGGACCTTGCGTGCGCTGCAGGATTTTAATCCATGACAGCGTAGTGTGTTACTAATGGTTTTCTTTGAGTCTGTGGTCCCAGCTCTCTTCAGGTCATTGACCAGGTCCTGCCGTGTAGTTCTGGGCTGATCCCTCACCTTTCTCATGATCATTGATGCCCCACGAGGTGAGATCTTGCATGGAGCCCCAGACCAAGGGTGATTGACCGTCATCATGAGCTTCTTCCATTTTCTAATAATTGTGCCAACAGTTGTTGCCTTCTCACCAAGCTGCTTGCCTATTGTCCTGTAGCCCATCCCAGCCTTGTGCAGGTCTACAATTTTATCCCTGATGTCCTTACACAGCTCTCTGGTCTTGGCCATTGTGGAGAGGTTGGAGTCTGTTTGATTGAGTGTGTGGACAGGTGTCTTTTATACAGGTAACGAGTTCAAACAGGTGCAGTTAATACAGGTAATGAGTGGAGAACAGGAGGGCTTCTTAAAGAAAAACTAACAGGTCTGTGAGAGCCGGAATTCTTACTGGTTGGTAGGTGATCAAATACTTATGTCATGCAATAAAATGCAAATGAATTACTTAAAAATCATACAATGTGATTTTCTGGATTTTTGTTTTAGATTCTGTCTCTCACAGTTGAAGTGTACCTATGATAAAAATTACAGACCTCTACATGCTTTGTAAGTAGGAAAACCTGCAAAATCGGCAGTGAATCAAATACTTGTTCTCCCCACTGTATCTATGTCCCGGAAAGTTGGCTGTTGATTACAACGTTTCTAGTCACATTATCGCATATTGAGCAAAAACTGTCCCAGTTTAGGGACACCGATCCCGTAGAGGTTTTAATGTGCTATGATACTTTTTTTGTTGCTGTGCACTCTCCTCAAACAATAGCATGGTCTTTTTTCATGGTAATAGCTACTGTAAATTGGACAGTGCAGTTAGATTAACAAGAATGTAAGCTTTCTGCCCATATAAGACATGCCTATGTCCTGGAAAGTTTGCTGTTTCTTACAACAGTAATACTAATCACATTGGCGCGCGTTAGTTAAACCGTCCCGTATACGGGACACCGATCCCGTAGAGGTTAAAAACAGATCGCTAGCTACAGTATAGCGTAGCTTTTTGATAGCTAGTTTGCTGCTCTATAAGCTAGCTTGACTTGCTAGAAAGTTACAGAAACAAGTTGATGAAAAAGTAACTAAACCAAACATGTTTTATTATCAACTGAAACAATATTTTTCTACTGTCTTGAATGAAAAGGTCATATTTTTAATCCCAAATTAAATTAAATACCTGACGAGAAACTAGGCTATATTTTGTCTCGCGTGTTGTGAAACCCTCCCTGAGATCTTCGCCCAATACCGGAATGAGATTGCATGAAGATTACGTACGGCATCATTAAATACGTAATGACATAAACGGTGCATAACTGTGTTCTTTTGGATGCAGTATTGCAGTAGATTTGTAATAACTGCAATATATACATTCCTACTGCACTGTAATATCTTTGTAGCTAAGGGATGGCTTATCCGAAGATGGCTTAGCCTACTCTCTGAATAGCCATCAATATTTCAAGATCAATGCATGTGTTGTCAATGTAAGAATTCAAGATTGATGTATTTTCATATAGGCCTAACAAGATTCAGGTGTTACAATTGTGCAGCAGTCCCGACGACGCTCTGTGAAAAGTTAATAATCCTCGGTTGCAATATAGTTTTGGAAACCTTTGAAACTTTACCTTCAAATCAACACAAAAAAAAAATCTAAAACAAAAAGGATCCCATGGCCATATTTCCATATTACACCAACTCTGTGTGTGCTTGTTTATGGAACAGAGAGACGACCACTAATTAGCTATCCAGCATCTCAGAACACCTGTGTGTAACAGAAGAGGGAAGCCAGAAAAGTGTTGTAACTGAAAAGATTACTTTAGATCAAGTCTCGCGGACTGTTTTGGCTGCCAGATCCAGTTCACCTCTGGACATAAAATACAAGGATCTTGGACAGTAAAGGAGTAGACTATCCATCATGGGCTAGGATACCGGTTGCGTGCCTATAAGCAGATGCATCCCACTTTCCACTGCTGTTAGGAAAAACAACAGTATGTCTTTATATCTGAGCATAGGCCGTCTATGGCATTTTATTACACAAATATTTACAGAGGAGGGAGAGACGGAGGGTGAGAGAGAGGGGGAGAGAGCATAGGTGGTGGTGTGTGTGTGCAAGGGTGGTGGTGTGTGTGTG
Source organism: Coregonus lavaretus (assembly GCF_964263955.1). NCBI lineage: Eukaryota > Metazoa > Chordata > Actinopteri > Salmoniformes > Salmonidae > Coregonus > Coregonus lavaretus. The sequence goes on along the minus strand of NC_140025.1, from coordinate 26,816,681 downwards.
TGGACAGGGTGGACTTGGTGATTTCGAGTTTTAACCTCCAGCCATACCCTAGGGCGTGTGGTTTCACAATGAAAATTAAAGATACTTAGGGGTGCTGTTCTGTTTGCCTTGGGTACAAGCACACTCAGGAGGCTTTGGCTCACACCAGTTCATGTGACAACTATCTCTCTCCTAAACCTGGCACGTTATCTGTTCTTATGGAGCAGTGGGCATTTCCTGTCACTCATGGCGACGTATCTTCCCAGATATCTCTACGGAGTGGAGAATGCATCCCTCGGTGGTTAAGTTTCTCCTTTTCAGAACTCTTTGATGGACATTTCAATGTTCTTGCAAGAGCTTTTTGAGCAGGGCCTTTGTTTTTCCACATTGAAGGTTTATATGGCAGCCATCTCGGCATGTCATGTAGGGATTGACGGCTCTTCCTCGATGCAGTTCCTGGAAGGCATGAATCGGCTCAGACCCGTGTCTAAGCCTATGGCACCGACCTGGGACCTGGCTTTGGTCCTGCATGCTCTGTATGAGCCTTATTGGAGACTGTGGATCTGAAGGTCCTTTCCTACAAGACTGCCCTGCTCATGGCCTTGGTGTCGACCAAGCGCTTTCAGGATCTCCACACGCTATCAGTACAATCTTCCTGTTTGGAGTTTGCACCTGGCGACTCCCAAGATTATGCCTATGTCTTACAGGTCCCAGCTTTCGAACTGTTCCCTTTCTGACCTCCTCCATATGGTTGTGGCGGCTTCTTGGCCATTGTTCAGTGGCATGACGATTGGTGATTTCTGTGCTGCAGCGAATTGGGGTTCCCCACATACATTTGTCAGGTTTTATCGCTTGGATGTAACTGCTCATAGTGTGGCTCATAGTGTTCTTATGGCTGGGACCGGGAGTGGATGTTACGCAGCGTGCAAGTTGTGCATTTTTCAGGGTTACCTCCGTTTTCTGTAGATTTGAGCCTTGGGCTGCTGTGGCATCGTGCGAGTACACACTTGTTTTTTTTTTATGTTGAGTGAGAGGTTATTTTCCTGACACCACACTCCGAGAACCCTCACCTCCTCCCTATAGGCTGTCTCATCGTTGCTGGTAATCAAGCCTACTATTGTTGTGTCGTCTGCAAACTTGATGATTGAGTTGGAGGTGTGCATGTCTACGCAGTCATGGGTGAAGAGGGAGTACAGGAGGGGGCTGAGCACACACCCTTGTGGGGCCCCAGTGTTGAGGATCAGCGAAGTGGAGATGTTGTTTCTTACCTTCACCATCTGGGGGGCGGCCCTTCAATAGGTCTGTGGACCTATTGGGGCGGTATGCAAATTGAAGTGGGTCTAGTGTGACAGGTAAGGTGGAGTTGATATCTTACAGCGAGGAAGAGGAATTGTGCTGCTTGAGTGATATGGCTTGTTGTGTGTGAAAAGCATCCACAAGAGGGGAAAAAAACTGAGTAATAAAAAAAAATAGGACTATGGTATTCTATATGGATCTCTTTTGATATGGATATTGCAAGAGATCTGAATGCAATTACTCGTGCAGCCCTATCTGTAATCCCTTTTTGGACCCGGTGGAACCTGTGTGTGCTTGGACTGCCGGGGGCCTCCTAGTTTGGTACCCTCTGAGCCAGCTTGGGGTGTAATCGTACGTCCCCATAGTATGTTATACCGAGTGACCGACTGAAAGGGAACGTACAGTTATGAATATAACTACTGTTCCCTGAAGGAGGGAACGAGGTATAACATATTTTGGCCCCGCGCTGTCAGGTGGTTTGAACTCGCTGAAGAGCGGTACTGAATTTAGGAAATTAATTTGAGCCCCAGTATTATAACCAGGAAGGCGGGGTTTCCAAGGGCAGGCTCGGTATCCATTGGCGCATTTGGCGTGAATATGATTCAGGTGAATATGATTGGTCGTTGACTCCCCATACTATGTTATGCCTCGTCCCTTCCTTCAGGGAACAGTAGTTATATTCATAACTTTACGTTTTTAGACTTTCAAGTTAGGGATTTATGATGTGTCAATTCTGGCCCAATACCTATATATAGTTTTTTTTCTTTGCAATATCGACCAATACCGATATTTCTTTCTTAATTTTATGCACTTTTTAACCATTCTAGCACAGATATGCTACAAACTGCAACCAAGTATCTATATTCATAAGGTGAATAAGAAAATATGTCAAATTACTTGAATATGGGAAAGATGTAAAAAAATATATTTGCATCACTAAATGAGTGAAATGCATCAGAAAGGTATTGGAAATTCGGGAAAACATCAGCGAAGATAATTAGGTAATAATGTTGTGTGTAGAAAAGAAAAGATCTGCATTGCTGTTTTGTCACAATCTCATCTAACGTTTCCTGTGCGGCTTGTGAGCATCGTACAGGGATATAGAAGATGCGTACGTGTTCCTGAGAGTCATAGCATAATAGTTAATATCCCCAACCGTTCAAAAATTATCGGCAAATTCAGGGGAAAAAAACAGAAACGGATCTGTTTGTCACAACCGCTACAATAACGCACATCAGATATTACTCACAAGCAGAGTAGGGCCTCAAGCCGAGGAGGAAGGCAATATAACAGAAATAATTCATAATTAAAATAATTATACCAAGTTCACGAGGCCCCCTGATCATGAGGCCTCAGGTACTTGCCTTAGTTGCATTATGGTAAGTCCACCACTGTTTGCGTGTGTGTCGGGTGTGATAAAATCTATTTTCCAAGAGAGACCTGGTCCAACCAAGACAGCAGCAGGGGGGAACAATGATTGAGACAAATATCAGACATACTGTAACAACTTACAGACATAGACACACCATAAAAAAAAAGAAAATTGACATAGACACACATACATTTCAATTACAGAAACATACAATCGTCATCGATAAAATATCTATCATATGTACCACCGCATCAAGTCCGAATGACAACCAAACGTTTAAACTCCTCCAAGGAAACAAGATCCTGGAGTTTCAAGCTGGTCTGGACAGAATTACAAGACCACGGAGCTAAGTTGATAAAACACTTTTTGCCATGATCAGTTCTGATTTTTAGTAACCGTTAAAAGTAAATAGTGAGACCGTAACTGGTATTTATTTTCTGACGTTATCAAAGAAGAACAGCGATAAAGTGGCAGCTTTCCCAAAATGTCTTTATAGATCATAGTATAACTATGTTTAATCCTAAGTAGAGTCAACGACGACCAGCCAACAGCACTATAGAGATCACAGTGATGTGTCAGATGCTTTTGGTTGGTAATAAACCTAAGAGCTGCATGATACACAGAATCAATTGCCTTCAGGGTTGTGCTTGAGGTCTGTATATAAATTACATCACAGTAGTCCAAGACAGACAGGAATGTAAACCTATTCTAAACTTGATCTTCTTTACCAGGTTCTCAACATGATTAGTGAAGCTCAGCTTCTCATCTATCCAAACTCCCAGATACTTGTACATCTTCACTTGCTCTATGGAATTTCCTTCCAAGGTAGTAATGACATGGTTTTCAGAGTGTTTAGTATTGGAAAATACCATGTATTTTGTTTTAGAGGAATTCAGAAGAAGCTTCAAATCATACAGATTCTGTTGAAGGATGTTAAAAGCTGTTTGAGCTTTTTCAAAAGCCAAAGACAAACTGCTGCCTCTTGAAAAGAGAACAGTGTCATCCGCATAAAAATGTACATTACATCAAATCAAATCGAATGTATTGGTCACATACACATATTTAGCAGATGTTATTTCGGGTGTAGCAAAATGCTTGTGTTCGTAGCTCCAACAGTGCAGTAATATCTAACCATTCAGAACAATACACATAAATATAAAAGTAAAAGAATGGAATTAAGAAATATATAAATATTAGGACAAGCAATGTCTGAGTGGCATTGACTAAAAACACAGTAAGATACAGTATATACATATGAAATGGGTAAAACAGTATGTAAACGTTATTAAAGTGACTAGTGTTCCATTTAAAGTGACCATCTGCTGTCTCAATAAGTCTTCAAATGTTGTTGGGTCCACCAACAAAATGAAGAACCCTAGTATAGATAAAATTCAAAGTATGGCAAGTATTTAAGATGTATTTAATGTCACGTAGAGAAACTAGATAGTAGAGCTAGAGACAAGTGGTTGAGGAAACAGCCAGTGGGCTTCACGTAAAATGTCCTAATGTGGTCAGAGCAGTTAATGAGATGGGGAAGATGGTTGAGAATGCTGTGAATGTCTCAATAATGATACTGTTATAGCGTGAGAAGAAAAAAGCTGTGGGTTTTGAGGGTGTCGCAGTTGTCATAGTGTCATAATTGAGTGTCTGAACGTTGTGAACTGTTCTTGTTCTGGATAAAAACACTCCCATAGAACAAGAAAAGAGACTGCTTTAGTGCCATTAGTACATCTGAATTAACTGACAACTGCTAAATGGTTTAACTAGCTAACAGTGCCTTGCAAAAGTATTCATCCCCCTTGGCGTTTTTCCTATTTTGTTGCATTACAACCAGTCATTTAAATTGATTTTTATTTGGATTTCATGTAATGGACATACACAAAATTGTCCAAATGAAATGAAAAAAATAACTTGTTTCAAAAAATTCAAAAAAATAAATAACGGGAAAGTGGTGCGTGCATATGTATTCACCCACTTTGCTATGAAGCCCCTAAATAAGATATTGTGCAACCAATTACCTTCAGAAGTCACATAATTAGTTAAATAAAGTCCACCTGTGTGTAATCTAAGTGTCACATGATCTCAGTATATATACACCTGTTCTGAAAGGCCCCAGAGTCTGCAACACCACCACCAAGCAAGTGGCACCATGAAGACCAAGGAGCTCTCCAAAACAGGTCAGTGACAAAGTTGTGGAGAAGTACAGATCAGGGTTGGGTTATAAAAAAATATCTGAAACTTTGAACATCCCACGGAGCACCACTAAATCCATTATTAAACCTGCCAAGAGGGCCGCCCACCAAAACTCACAGATCAGGCAAGGAGGGCATTAATCAGAGAGGCAACAAAGATACCATTGCACAGTTTTCACCGTTTTGCGCCTTAAATGTAAATCTTAAAAGGGATTCAATTGGTATTTTTTTTCACTGATCTACAACACATTTTCAAACAAAAGAACAATTGTAGAAATGTCCCAATACTTTTGGCCCCGTAAAATGGGGGAACTATGTTCAAGAAGTGCTGTAATTCCTAAATGGTTCACCCAATATGGATGAACATACCCTCAAATTAAAGCTGACAGTCTGCACACACAGACACTAAACACATTACGCCCTGTTCAAATCGATCATTAATGTGTCACCTGGTCAAATTGTTAACAAAGCAGGATGGTGAATCATTCACAAACATACAATATCCTTTAAATAAATGCATGTCGCTACACCCGTAATAACATCTGCTAAATATGTGTATTTGACCTCTCCTGCCTCGAAATGGAATGCTCATCCACCATCACTCAACATTTAAACATTCTCTGGAGAGGAAGAATGCGCACACAGGATAAATTAATCTATAACAGTCTTGAGAGACAAATTAACAGATTAAGTGAGATGTGTTACCTTTGATGTGGTTTCATCATACTGAAAAACACTGCAAAGGTTCCTGGGTACACCACCAAGGCTGCTGCTGGGATAAAATCTTCCTCCATGCCCCTCTTTTTTGTGTTGCATGTGAAAATAAACACAGCTGTAGATCGAGTTGTAGTTGTGGAGCCCGCTGGATGATTGGATGGACTGTAGGCTACAATGCTGTTTTCTCGACGAAAAAGACTGAAGGTACTGTATCTCCTCGGTATGTACCCCTTGATTTTTGTGACTGTGGTTGTAAAAACGACAGCTGTCGTTAAACTCATTTGTGACACCTTTAGTCATTTTTCCACATGAGAAACGTCATGTGTATATGTAAGCTATACATGTAGGCTTATGAGTCTTATTAGTTATGTTCCCAAATGTAATTGCTATATCTGCAGGCTAGCTGATGCTTTATACAGTTTTATGGGACTTCCACTGTTGTTCCAGGCATAGCCTTCACACAAGTTACACAGCTGATATAAAAAGGAGGCATCGACCCATTTGCTAAGGTTGTAGGGAGTATTTCTGTGCAAAAGCAATTACACAAGCAAAGCTGCAGGAAGTAGTTTGATGGTGGGGGCTGTGTGCTTTTTTTTTGTTAGTTTATTTTCTTTTATATTTTTCAGGGGGTGCTACAGCAACCCTACCTCCCACGGCTATGTTCACAAGCGTTGATGGATGCGCCTAACAGTTGTGTGAAACAGATTTTGCAGACAAAGTCTTTGTATCGCAGAGAGAAAGCGAAGTTGATCAACTTGAGTAACTTATTTTAACAGGCAGGTAACTTTGTTATCTATTTCTCTGAGAATAATGATCTGACTGCAACCAATGTGCCTCTTATTTGAATGTTTGGCTTGAATGTGAGCTCCCACAATTCCCCACTGTGTTCAGGATTGAGAAGAGAGCATTTTCTCTTGGTAACAAGATTACATTAGATGTTTGTCCAACTTGCCTAAAGCGCTGCTCTTGAACAACTTCCCTTTTCTGAAACTGTAATTTGAACAACGTTTCGTATTATGTTTTAAAACATTATTGTCATGATAAGAACTAGAGTTGGATTCACATTCCACCGCGGACAAGGATAGGGGTGAAAAGATCTCCATTATAATAAAGCATTGTCACGCTCTGACGTATGGAACTCCTGTTTGTTGAGTCAGGGTGTGGAAATCTGTGATGTATATCTATGTTTAGGATCTAGGTTGTGTTTCTATGTTTGGCCGGGTGTGATTCCCAATCAGAGACAGCTGTCGCTCGTTGTCTCTGATTGGGATCATACTTAAGTAGCCTGTTTGCCTACCTTAGTAGTGGGATCTTGTTCCGTGTTAGGCTTGTATGTGTTTAGCCTGAGGACTTCACGTTATGTTTCTTGTTTTGTTTATTGAGTTTAATAAACATGTTTGCATACGACGCTGCACCTTGGTCCGACCCGTCTCTCAACGATCGTGACAAGCACTGCATGAATCTATCATCTTATTTGAATTCTGATTTTTTTTTTTTTAAATAGCCTTTTATAAACGCATTTCATGCAATTCTACATTATTTTACATGTCTGGAGACAAGCGGAATCTTTTAATACCACATCAGAACAAGACAATGAATGAGCGCATGCTGCAGCACCAGAGAGGTTTTTATTTCTATACAGGCTGTTAAAAAAAGAGGATAGTCTAAGCTTGGAACAGTGCTAACAGTGTGGTCCTCTGTAGCTCAGCTGGTAGAGCACGGCGCTTGTAACGCCAGGGTAGTGGGTTCGATCCCCGGGACCACCCATACACAAAAAAATTTATGCACGCATGACTAAGTCGCTTTGGATAAAAGCGTCTGCTAAACGGCTTATTTAAAATGTTGCGCAACAGAACCAGTTACATCTGAAGTATCTGATTGTCGAAATCGAGAAAAAGCCAATTGTTTTTTAACACTGCAGCCGCATATCATCAGGTAGGCCTATATGCACTTTTTTACAATCGGGGAACTATCTTCTAATTTGTTATTTTATTCCATGATATTGTTACAAAATAGATTTGTGTTGACTGGGATTGGGACATGGGAATATACAGTGAGAGGAAAAAAGTATTTGATCCCCTGCTGATTTTCTACATTTGCCCACTGACAAAGAAATTATCAGTATAATTTTAATGGTAGGTTTATTTGAACAGTGAGACAGAATAACAACAAAATCCAGAAACGCATGTCAAAAATGTTATAAATTGATTTGCATTTTAATTAGGGAAATAAGTATTTGACCCCTCTGCAAAACATGACTTAATACTTGGTGGCAAAACCCTTGTTGGCAATCACACAGGTCAGATGTTTCTTGTAGTTGGCCACCAGGTTTGCACACATCTCAGGAGGGATTTTGTCCCACTCCTCTTTGCAGATCTTCTCCAAGTCATTAAGGTTTTGAGGCTGATGTTTGGCAACTCGAACCTTCAGCTCCCTCCACAGATTTTCTATGGGATTAAGGTCTGGAGACGGGCTAGGCCACTCCAGGACCTTAATGTGCTTCTTCTTGAGCCACTCCTTTGTTGCAATGGCCGTGTGTTTTGGGTCATTGTCATGCTGGAATACCCATCCACGACCCATTTTCAATGCCCTGGCTGAGGGAAGGAGGTTCTCACCCAAGATTTGACGGTACATGGCCCCGTCCATCGTCCCTTTGATGCGGTGAAGTTGTCCTGTCCCCTTAGCAGAAAAACACCCCCAAAGCATAATGTTTCCACCTCCATGTTTGATGGTGGGGATGGTGTCCTTGGGGTCATAGGCAGCATTCCTCCTCCTCCAAACACGGCGAGTTGAGTTGATGCCAAAGAGCTCCATTTTGGTCTCATCTGACCACAACACTTTCACCCAGTTCTCCTCTGAATCGTTCAGATGTTCATTGGCAAACTTCAGATGGGCATGTATATGTGCTTTCTTGAGCAGAGGGACCTTGCGGGTGCAGCAGGATTTCAGTCCTTCACGGCGTAATGTGTTACCAATTGTTTTCTTGGTGACTATGGTCCCAGCTGCCTTGAGATCATTGACAAGATCCTCCCGTGTAGTTCTGGGCTGATTTCTCACCGTTCTCATGATCATTGCAACTCCACGAGGTGAGATCTTGCATGGAGCCCCAGGCCGAGGGAGATTGACAGTTATTTTGTGTTTCTTCCATTTGCGAATAATCGCACCAACTGTCACCTTCTCACCAAGCAGCTTGGCGATGGTCTTGTAACCCATTCCAGCCTTGTGTAGGTCTACAATCTTGTCCCTGAAATCCTTGGCGAGCTCTTTGGTCTTGGCCATGGTGGAGAGTTTGGAATCTGATTGATTGCTTCTGTGGACAGGTGTCTTTTTATACAGGTAACAAGCTGATATTAGGAGCACTCCCTTTAAGAGTGTGCTCCTAATCTCAGCTCATTACCTGTATAAAAGACACCTGGGAGCCAAATCTTTCTGATTGAGAGGGGGTCAAATACTTATTTCCCGCAAATCAATTAAACATTTTTGACATGCATTTTTCTGGATTTTTTTGTTGTTATTCTGTCTCTCACTGTTCAAATAATCCTACCATTACAATTATAGACTGATCATTTCTTTGTCAGTGAGCAAACGTACAAAATCAGCAGGCGATCAAATACTTTTTTCCCTCACTGTAAGAGCATCTGCTATGCTAAATTAACAAACTAGGCATGCATAGATCACCAAATGATCCTCAAACCAAAGACTGGCCAAACTCGTGTTTCTAAAAGTTAATTCAAAGGCACTGTATAGCTTTATAAGGAATTTTGTTTCATTATTATTTAATTCTAAGTAATTGTTTTAGGAAATTTCTATTTATACCGCCTAAATGCAAAATGTATAGGCATGTTAAGGATCGGACCCTTTTTCTTCCCCATTTTCGCCTAAAATGACCTACCCAAATCTAACTGCCTGTAGCTCATGACCTGAAGCAAGGATATGCATATTCTTGATACCATTTGAAAGGAAACACTTTGAAGTTTGTGGAAATGAATGTAGGAGAATATAACACATTAGATCTAGTAAAAGATAATACAAACAAAAAAACATGCGTTTTCTGTTTGTTCATCATTTTTGAAATGCAAGAGAGAGGCCATACATTGAGATGGGACTCTAGGTGTAATTTAGATGTTGTCCACGAGATGGCAGCAATGTGTGTGCAAGGTTTCAGACTGATCCAGTGAAGATTTACATCACTACATTTACATTTAAGTCATTTGGCAGATGCTCTTATCCAGAGCGACTTACAAATTGGTGCATTCAACTTAGGATAGCCAGTGGGACAACCACCACTGGGGGAGGTGGGGGGGGGGGTGTAGATGGATTACTGTTAGACTATTCCTTAGAGGTAGGGTTTCAAGGGTCTCCGGAAGGTGGTCAGTGACTCCGCTGTCGTGGGGGAGCTTGTTCCACCATTGGGGTGCCAGAGCAGCGAATAGCTTTGACTGGGCTGAGCAGGAACTGTGCTTCCGAAGAGGTAGGGGGGCTAGCAGGCCAGAGGTGGATGAACGTAGTGCCCTCGTTTGGGTGTAGGATCAGAGCCTGATCACTACACACACTTTGGTATGAAGTCAGCCAGGAGTCTGTCCCAATTGGATGAACCTAGCTTATGACATAGGTTGAGCTACAAACTTCTATAGCTGAGGAGACATGTACTTTGCTTGGGAAGTAATGTGTGATTGTATCACTGTCAATTGAAGTTCAACATTTCAACAGGCTATTAAACATACTATCTCTAAATCAGTCCGGAGTAAGCCAGGTAGCCTTGGAAGGAACAAAAATGAATTATTTAGGCTATTATTATTTCAAGGCTATAGCCTGCCATTTAAGAAATACATTGTGACGCATTTGTGACATGCTACAGCCAGGCATGAGCACTCAGCATTTCAACAACACATCAACAACAGCACTTTAAAACCTCTACGGGATCGGTGTCCCTAAACTGGGACAGTTGTTGCTCAATATGCGATAATGTGACTAGAATGACATTGTGACGCCCGAGTGGTGCAGTGTTCTAAGGCTCTGCATCGCAGTGCTAGCTGTGCCACTAGAGATCCTGGTTCGAATCCAGGCTGTCGTAGCCGGCCGCGACTGGGAGACCCACGGGGCGGCGCACAATTGGTCCAGGGTAGGGGAGGGAATGGCCGGCAGGGATGTAGCTCAGTTGGAAGAGCATGGCGTTTGCAACGCCAGGGTTGTGGGTTCGATTCCCACGGGGGGCCAGTATGAAAAAATAAATAAAAAATAATGTATGCACTCACTAACTGTAAGTCGCTCTGGATAAGAGTGTCTGCTAAATGACTAAAATGTAATTGTAAACAACAGCCAACTTTCCGGGACATAGACATGTCTTATATGGGCAGAAAGGTTAACAAGAATTTAAGCTAACTGCAGTGTCTAAATTACAGTAGCTATTACAGCAAAAAACATACTGGTTTGAAACATTCACCTCTGAAGGTAAATAATGTACTTACATTCAGTCATCGTCCTCTAATTTGTCATCCTGAGGGTCCCAGAGATAAAATGAAGCATAGTTTTGTTGGACAAAATCAATTTTTATATTCAAATGTAGGAACTGGGTTCTACAGTTTGACCCCACTGCTGTCTCTGGCTCTACCTCGTGGTGTATTTCCACCAAATTGGCTTTTCGCGGATAAAATCAATGTGTGATGACTTGGTGGACACAGTTTTAATGTACCGACTAAGAATCGAAAGTTCAGTATGTTTCCATCGCATTTTCAACTCTACCAATAGTTTTGTCACGAGCAAATGTATACTATGGTCTTGGCATGTGCGGTCTAGCCAGCAGATCCCAGATACAGTGTTTAGGCTGTGCGGATATAGTCTACATCAGGGGTAGGCAACCCTGGTCCTGGAGTGCCGCAGGCACTTCATGTTTTTGATATAACTGACCTGGAAACCAGGTGTGGTGAATTTAGGAAATCACTGAACTGCTGAATTACCTCAGTTGGTCAGGTGTGGTGCCTAGTTGGAATAAAATCCAGCAATACCTGCGGCACTCCAGGAACAGGGTTGCCTACCCCTGGTCTATATGATGAGATTATTATGGATTTTTTTTATTTGTAAAACGGCAGTCAAGTATTGATCATGTCACCAGAATCAGATCCTCGATATTTATTGGAAAGGAGCATCAAGATCACTTTCAACACCCTGTAAAGGTGTTAAGTTATTTAATCTGTAGCATAATAAACTGCATGTTTTCGAGTCATAGTGGGAGGACCACACACTTTCATCTTGCGACTCCAAGTTTACTTCGATATGATGGTTTGTCGAATGGACAAATGATCGTCGGCATTTATAAAACTGATTTTTTTAAAATTCAGTATGACTTTTTATTCACATAAATGTGGGTAAAGAGACAAACCAAAGATATCCCATATGCATCGGAGTCACGTCTTTACTCAACATTTTACAGCTTGTTTCTATCTTACAGCATTGCACACATACACCCTCAATTCGAGTCCTGGTTTTAACTTAACACCCTTCACTCACTGACATAGATAATTACATTTTAGTCATTTAGCAGATACTCTTATCCAGAGCGACTTACAATTAGTGCATTCATCTTAAGATAGCTAGGTGAGACAACACATGACAATCGTACCAAGTACATTTTCCCTCAAAGTATTTATCAGCAAAGTCAGAGCTAGTGGGAAAAGACAAGTGTTATTTTTTGGGGAGGGAGGTTGGTGTCGGAGGCACCGTGAGAGTTATTTAAGATACTCTCCGTTTTCGAAAGATGGGCAGGGACTCTGCTGTGCTGACTTTAGGGGGAAGCTTGTTCCACCATTGGGGTGCCAGGACAGAGAAGAGCTTTGACTGGGCTGAGCGGGAGCTGCCCTACCATTGGTGTGGGAGGGCCAAGACACCAGAGGTGGCGGAACAGAGTGCTCGGTTTTGGATATAGGGTTTGAGCATATCCTGAAGGTAAGGAGGTGCAGTTCCCCTTGCTGCTCCATAGGCAACCACCAGGGTCTTGAAGATGATTCGAGCTTCGACTGGAAGCCAGTGGAGTGTGCGGAGGAGCGGGGTGACATGGGAGAACTGAGGAAGGTTGAACACCAGGTGGGCTGCGGCATTCTGGATAAGTTGCGGGGGTTGGATGGCACAAGCGAGGAGCCCAGTCAACAGAGTTGCAGAAGGGACTTGCGCCACTTCCTATGTGAGGAAAGGTTGTACTTGCTTTGATGCAAGTCCTTGCTCAGAGCCTAGAGCCGTGCCCTGGGGGACACCAGTAGTGAGAGCAGACACCGATCCTCTCCACGCCACCTGGTAGGAGGCAATCCAGTAGTGTGGCGAGCCTGAGACGCCCAACCCTGAGAGGGTGGAGAGGAGGATCTGATGGTTCACGCTGGCCAAGGCAGCGGATAGCTCTTGGAGGATGAGAACAGAGAGAGAGTCAGCTTTGGCAGAGAAGAGAGCAGTGGTGTAAAGTACTTAAGTAAAAATACTTGAAAGTACTACTTAAGTCGTTTTTTGGGGGTATCTGTACTTTACTTTACTATTTTTTATTTTGGACAACTTTTACTTCACTACATTCCTAGAGAAAAGAATGTACTTTTTACTCCATACATTTTCCCTGACACGCAAAAGTACTCGTTACATTTGACAAGAATATTGTCCAATTCACACACTTATCAAGAGAACATCCCTGGTTATCCCTACTGCCTCTGATCTGGCGGACTCACAAAACACAAATGCGTGTGCCCCTGGCTATCTGTCTGGTTTGCTTAATATAAGGAATTTGAAATGGTTAATGCTTTTACTTTTACTTTTGATATTTAAGGATGTTTTTAGGAGGGTAAAACAATTCCCATTTTATTATAAATTGATATTACAAAAAAAGCATTGAAAATACATTAACATGGGTACGTTTACATGCACAATAATCGGATATTAAAATGATTATGACAGGCAATGTATGTAAATAGTCATGTAAACACCTTATTCTGCTCATCTTAAATCGGCTTAAGGTCAAAATGGAAGTAAGTTTACGGCAAATAAAACACCTGTTTTTTTTTTTTTTTTTTTTAGCAATCTTTTGAATTATTAGGTATTGTAAACAACTTAATCGGCGTTCCAGCAATGCATCTGATCTGTGCATGTGCCAGCACCAGTAGCGCAACCCTTCCTCTAATGGGCGAGTGAAGTGAGTTCGGAAAAACTGAAAATATGCATCTTAGGAATAGTTTTCACACACTTTATACTGTATGTCCAAACTCAGAATCAAATACGCTTCACAAAAAACATGGTCACTATGGTTGCCCGATTTCAGATGTGTCCATGTACACAGAATTATTAGGGAAATCCTTCTTCTTGCAAAGCATGTAGGCCTAAATGTTTTAAAACAAACTATTATACGCTGCTCAAAAAAATAAAGGGAACACTTAAACAACACAATGTAACTCATGCAAGTCAATCACACTTCTGTGAAATCAAACTGTCCACTTAGGAAGCAACACTGATTGACAATACATTTCACATGCTGTTGTGCAAATGGAATAGACAACAGGTGGAAATTATAGGCAATTAGCAAGACACCCCCAATAAAGAAGTGGTTCTGCAGGTGGTGACCACAGACCACTTCTCAGTTCCTATGCTTCCTGGCTGATGTTTTGGTCACTTTTGAATGCTGGCGGTGCTTTCACTCTAGTGGTAGCATGAGACGGAGTCTACAACACACACAAGTGGCTCAGGTAGTGCAGCTCATCCAGGATGGCACATCAATGCGAGCTGTGGCAAGAAGGTTTGCTGTGTCTGTCAGCGTAGTGTCCAGAGCATGGAGGCGCTACCAGGAGACAGGCCAGTACATCAGGAGACGTGGAGGAGGGCAGCAGGACCGCTACCTCCGCCTTTGTGCAAGGAGGAGCAGGAGGAGCACTGCCAGAGCCCTGCAAAATGACCTCCAGCAGGCCACAAATGTGCATGTGTCTGCTCAAACGGTCAGAGACAGACTCCATGAGGGTGGTATGAGGGCCCGACGTCCACAGGTGGGGGTTATGCTTACAGCCCAACACTGTGCAGGACGTTTGGCATTTGCCAGAGAACACCAAGATTGGCAAATTCGCCACTGGCGCCCTGCGCTCTTCACAGATGAAAGCAGGTTCACACTGAGCACATGTGACAGATGTGACAGTCTGGAGATGCCGTGGAGAACGTTCTGCTGCCTGCAACATCCTCCAGCATGACCGGTTTGGCGGTGGGTCAGTCATGGTGTGGGGTGGCATTTCTTTGAGGGGCCGCATAGCCCTCCATGTGCTCGCCAGAGGTAGCCTGACTGCCATTAGGTACCGAGATGAGATCCTCAGACCCCTTGTGAGACCATATGCTGGTGCGGTTGGCCCTGGGTTCCTCCTAATGCAAGACAATGCTAGACCTCATGTGGCTGGAGTGTGTCAGCAGTTCCTGCAAGAGGAAGGCATTGATGCTATGGACTGGCCCGCCCGTTCCCCAGACCTGAATCCAATTGAGCACATCTGGGACATCATGTCTCGCTCCATCCACCAACGCCACGTTGCACCACAGACTGTCCAGGAGTTGGCGGATGCTTTAGTCCAGGTCTGGGAGGAGATCCCTCAGGAGACCATCCGCCACCTCATCAGGAGCATGCCCAGGCGTTGTAGGGAGGTCATACAGGCATGTGGAGGCCACACACACTACTGAGCCTCATTTTGACTTGTTTTAAGGACATTACATCAAAGTTGGATCAGCCTGTAGTGTGGTTTTCCACTTTAATTTTGAGGGTGACTCCAAATCCAGACCTCCATGGGTTGATACATTTTGATTTCCATTGATAATTTTTGTGTGATTTTGTTGTCCGCACATTCAACTATGTAAAGAAAAAAGTATTTAATAAGATTATTTCAGTCATTCAGATCTAGGATGTGTTGTTTAAGTGTTCCCTTTATTTTTTTGAGCAGTGTATATTAATCTATCCACAATAATCGTATAATTGTGTGCATGTAACCCTGCTCGTTAATAATTGTGAGCTACGTTTCTAGACTCTCTTGGGACTGCTCAGTAACCATTGCCTCTTTAGGCAATTTATTTTTTTCTGACCACTGGACCTGAAAGGTCTCAACAGTGTCCAGTTTAATTGTAAACAAACATACACATTTTACCTCTGAGCCGACGTGTAGTACTGTTAATCTCCATGATGGGTTTACCATTGATGACCATACAGAACGCTGAGCAACTTCTTGAAACCCGTTCCTGTCGGGGAGGCCATCGTTATGGCTTTGTGACCTCATCAGCCTCATCCTCGGATGAATCCTGCGTAAGGTCCACAGTGGCGACTTCCGTTGACACAGCACTGGTGGTTGCAGTCACACTACTACCACTGTATACCTCCATCTTCTCCAAAAGTGCCGAAGATTGTGTTCTGCTCACGCCATCTATAACAAATCCCCAAGAGCCGTCAGCCAGGTTTTCTACCTCTGTATTGTCCTGAAAGCCCTCCAACACCAGGATCACAGTCAGTAACCCATCGATAATTAGCTGGCTGTAAGGAACTGGCTCGTGACACACTGGGCAGGTCCAGGTGGGCATCTTCTCATTCATCTGCAGGTAGAGCGTCCCGTCAAAGCATTGGAGGTGGGCGCACTTACGCCCCCTGCAGGGCACTGACAGACTCATCTTCCCCAGCGGACAGATAAGGGACACTTGTAGTCCTGTTGTGGTCACCTCACACTCTGTGTCGAGACGCAGCTTCTCCTGGATGTGCTTTCTGCAGAATGTCACTCTCCACTGATTGGCTCTTCAGTTGACTGAGGAGGTCTGAGGGGGACAGCACCTTCACCAGGTACACAGCCACATCACAGTACCTTTTGCTATATCTCTCCCACCAGACACATAAACGAGATGAGGGGAGGAGGCTGAGAGAAACTGCTGGTGTTATGTTGATGGGTGTCTGAAGTTCAGGTAGGGGTATGAGTTTCTGATTAACTCTGATCCACAGGCATGGTGGGTATTGATCCTCCTCGTACCCAAGACTCGCTGTGAAGCAGAATCTGAGAACCACCTGGACACTCGGCACACCTGGTCGCAGTTCCTTGCAGTTTCTGTTCTGCTCCACTTGCTTTGGCGTCAGCCTGATGAACTCCTGGTTCTGCATGTCGGAGAAGAAGCCCATCAGTTGTGTGGGGGGTAGGATTGTCCCCAGGGTTTGGTAGAAGGGAAGGGGTACCATCTGGAACAATCTAGGATTGTGTGTGAGGTGGGGTTGTTTGTTGGCTCCACCACCGGCGCCACGGTCTGCTCCTCCTGGTGGCTTCCAGGAGTCCTCTGGCTGTTGCCAGGAACTGTCTGGTAGGCATAGCGTTCCTGGTAGAGCTGGCGCAAGACTGAGCAGGTGGGAATTGCACTGGGTCTGTATAACCCCCACAGCTCTCACCAGCAGATTGGACTTTATCCCACTCTTGGTCTGGCCCATGGCAGCCATTAGAGAACGTAGCTCTGTGACACGGAAATGCGTCAACATCCTAATTGCTTCTTCTATGTCCTCCACCATCTGAAATTACTTACTCTTAGAGTGACACGATGGATCAGAAAAATGAACAGTACTTCAACAGATCAGGTGCTCTTGATTGGCTCGCCATGTGTGTCAAAGGTTGGTTGTGTTCCCCCTTTTAGACTTTTACTCAAGTAGCATTTTACTGGGTGACTTTTACTTGAGTCATTTTCTATTAAGGTGTCTTTTACTTTTTACTTAATTATGACAATTGAGTACTGTTTCCACCACTGGTGGAAGAGAATGTAGGTGGCGAATACCATTACCAGGCCCTCCTTAGGGATGTAGAAGTGCTTAATGCAACGGAGGAGGAACAGATGTCGGCTGTTCCTTGAGGTAGGCCACAAGATATACTGACACTGTCCTACAGCACATCCTAATACCTCACTACCTGATTTCTATTAAAGAGGAAGTTGCCTAGCCATCTGGTGAGTGATGGACGAAGCCCGAGGTCTTACATCCTGGTGATGGCGAGGCATGGTCGAAAGCTTTGCTGAATTCGGCGGTCACCAGGGATCAGATAGAATCATGCTTATCCTGGGACTTGAAGAGATCGTTGGTTAGGTCCACCAGACCGTGTCTTGTCGATCGGCCTTGTAGACATCCTTACTGTTGGGTGTCAATCTGGGGTATGATATTGGTCAGAGCACATTCAGTGATAAAGCTCTCAGCTTCTTTGCTCAGGAGGTACAGTACCAGTCAAAAGTTTGGACATACCTACTCACTCCAGGGTTCTTCTTTATTTTTACTATTTTCTACATTGTAGAATAATAGTGAAGACATCAAAACTATGAAATAACACATATGGAATCATGTAGTAACCCAAATAGCCACCCTTTGCCTTGTTGACAGCTCTACAGCGATACGCCATCCCGGTATCCCTTTCTTTTCTTTCCAAAACCCAGGGCCCAGGGATTTTTTTTATTTTTTTTAAAGCCAGAAATAATCATATGTACACAGCACAACGGTCCTTGTAAGCACAGTGCTTCCCTTCGGAATAATTGTACTACCATCAAATATCCCCATCACTTCATAATGTATCACATGACAGACTAAGTCAGTCTTTAAATTGTCTTTTGAGACTCTGTGGCAGAGCATACCACCTGCTAATTTGGGTTAGACTATTAATTTTTTGTCTTGACACTATAACATGTAGTAGCCTAACCATTGTGTTGGAATTTTCCATGTTTCACTGTTAGGTTCTACCTTTTCACTGCATCTTATTTTAGATAAAAGTGCATTGCACAAGCCACAACATGTCGCTCATAATACATCATATGCTTCACACGCTTTCTTCATCTAGCAAGAGAAGGATGTGTTAATAACAACTACAAAAAATACAAAATGAGGATACTGATACTACTACTCCTCCACTTTTTTTACATACTAAAACACAAATACACATGACAGGTCGGCTAAATGATTCTGGACATAGATGTCAAAACATGAGAAGGAGAAGTTATTAAGGGTAGAAAAATAGGAAACAACCTTATGTCTTTGTAT
This sequence comes from Coregonus lavaretus, assembly GCF_964263955.1. Classification (NCBI taxonomy): domain Eukaryota; kingdom Metazoa; phylum Chordata; class Actinopteri; order Salmoniformes; family Salmonidae; genus Coregonus; species Coregonus lavaretus. The sequence continues at coordinate 26,798,098 of NC_140025.1, read as the reverse complement.
TACTTTGAATGAAAATCACTTTATATATCGATAACTGCAAAGACTGACTATAGCCTATAATGGCCTTAATCTGGATTTACACTATACTAGGCATACTCTATAGAGGCTCCGCAAATGTAACTTTTAGCAACAAAGCAATTTCACTTTGTCATTTTATTATTGCTCAGATTAACACCTGGTAGAGTGAAAACCAAGCCTCTGCTGACAACACTGGCTGACTAATAATAACTACCCTCTACTCAATTGACCTCCAGTAGGTCACAAAAGACCTCTGCTTCTTTTGCCTCACAGACCGTGGGCATCGAACACATTCAACAATAACAGGAATCAGACAACAAAATAAATTAGGACATAATTTACAAGATGTGTCAGGTGTCAGTGTGCAGCGGTAGGACGGAGTCAGGCGCAGGACACAGAAGTAAATAGCAAAAGGGGTATCTCCCCTGATCTGGGAATGTTTTCAATACAGACTCCTTTTATCATATAGTATTCCATATAAGGAATACAGACCTTTATGAAAGTTGCACAGTATACCCTTAATCTTGTAATAAATCAAATCTAGTAATACATAACTTGACATTTCTGCCATCCATTGTAACATTGTGGGAGGATAACCAACCTTCAAATTAATTTCTTAGCCGCTCTAAATGCTAGGTTGCACAGTTTCATCTGATAAGTCTCCAATATCAACATTTCCAAGCAAACAAAAACGGGGACAATCTGTAGACATGCTAAGATAAAAGAACATACTCTTTGCCAGAATTCAGCCACCATCACAAGACCATAATCTATGCAAATATGCCCCCTATTGTGTTTTACACCTCCAGCAGAATAATGACATTTCTGAGTGCATGATATTCAGTTTACCTTGCATATCGTACATTCTATGGATGGTCTTAAACTGCAGTAATTTGTCTGAGATTAGATGAACATGACTGGGCATTCTAATATATCTGTATCCATTCATCATCAATAGCGTCTCCCAGGTCTTCCTCACATTTTTGTTTCAAATGTTTTGTGTCATCGGGAAAAAGCCACTATGAACCCTTGATTCAGTTTGGATATCAACTTTAGAGGTTCATCAGACTGCCTTAAAATAGTCTCAATCTTTGAAGCTTCTGACTTGTCCAGTGTTGGCTGCACAGAGAGAATAAAGTGTTGTATTTGGAAAAGTTCACCTCTGCGCCATCACAGACTGTTCTTCCCTGGCTACCTGACCCTGATGAGACCCCTGTCACCATCTGATCCTGCTCAGATGAGGCATGACAAATAATTGCCTTGGTGTACATTAATACATTATATTATCCAAGAAAATTCAATGGTTCAATAGTTTAAAGCACCATTATTCCCAGATCACAGACTGTAGCCTACCCATCAACTCAAGATGGAACTTTGTAGCCATTCACTGATTATGATAATATACTGTAAAATTCACCTGAGCTCCGTAGACTGGTCTTCCCTGGCTGTCTGAAACCTGCTGGGACACCTGTCACCATCTGATCCTGCTAAGAGACATGAGCATAGTGTTGTGTACTGACAGTGAAGCCTGTAAAGCTGTTTATACCCTGTCAGTGTGAAAAGTAAAGAATTAGCTAGGGAAACTGACAGATCAATGATGTTACATTACAATAGTGACTAATAAAACTCACATTACTGAATTATATTCCCATTCATATTTTAAGTTCACTTGAGTGATTAGGATCATTTAAGTGGTAAGCCATGACTTCCTGTTTCACTGGGGTATAAATATGATGTGACACACAGGCCAAGTTCCCATATTCATCCATCACTATGGGAAAGACCCGAGAACACAGTACCGGTAATGATGTGCGACAAAAGGTTGTTGAGCTGGACAAATCAGGAAACGTCTTTAGAGAAAATAGCTAAACGGTTGAAAATGCCCATTTCCACTATCATGGCAATAATTAATAAGTTTAAAGCAATTGGAGATGTTAACAATCAGCCTGGAAAAGGACGTGTGTCTATATTGACCCCACGCACAGGGAGGAGGATGGTTAGAGTGGCCCAAAAATCTCCAAGGATTACATCTGGAGAATTGCAGACGTTAGTTGGTTCTTGGGGTCAGAAAGACTCCAAAACTACGATCAGACATAACCACAAGTTGCGTGGGAGGGTTGCCATAAAAAAGCCTTTGCTGCCATCAAACAACAAACTCAAGTGCCTACAGTTTGCCAAACGTTACTGGATTTGTCAATGGGACCAGGTTCTATGGTCCGATGATACCAAAATATAGCTTTTTGGAAACAAACACCAGAGGTGGGTTTGGTGTAGACAGAATAATAGCCATGCAGAAAAGTACCTCATCCTCACTGTGAAGTATTGTGGTGGATCTTTGATGTTGTGAGGCTGTTTTTCTTCCAAAGGCCCTGGACAACTTGTTAGGATACATGGTATCATGGACTCCATCAAGTACCAGCAGATATTAAATCAAAACCTGACTGCCTCTGCTAGGAACTTAAATCTTCCAGCAGGACAATGATCCAAAGCACACCTCAAAATCAACACAAAAGTGGTTCACTGACCACAGAATCAAGGTTTTGCCATGGCGATCCCAGTCCCCTGACCTAAACCCCATAGAAAACCTGTGGGATGATCTGAAGAGGAGAGCCCACAAGCATGGACCTTGGAATCTGGAGATTCTGTATGGAGGAGTGATCTCAGATCCCTTGCCATGTGTTTACAAACCTCATTATGCATTATAGGAGAAGACTCAGAGCTGTTACCTTGGCAAAGGGAAGTTGCACAAAGTATTGAATCAATAATTTGTTTCTTTCAGTTATTTTACTTTAAATAAATGTTCGATTTTTGTGAATATTTTGAATGAAAGACCAGGAGGATAAACAATGAAGACATTTTTTTCACAGCCAGTTTTGCTAATATTTACCAAGGGTGCCAATATTAGTGGAGGGCACTGTATGTATTGTATCTGTCCCTAACTATATAAACAATTTAAAATCATGCCACTGGCTTTAGCCAGTACAAAATATATTACAGGCAGTTCTGAAGTTATAGGTTGGCGCAACAAGTCATGCACGCGAAGAGCTTTTATCCTGGTCAATTTTGACTATGATTTATGTGTTTTGCTATTTTGTTATAGGCCTACTGTAGGTTCTGACCGTTATAACGCGTGAACACGTATTTTTGTGGTTGTTTATTATTAAACATAGTCCTATAGCCTAACATAACATGTTTCCGACATTCGCAAAATTATTTCAGCTAGATGTTTTTTTTTAACAAAATATGTGTTTCAACAATTTATTAAACAGTGTAGAAAGCTACAGTCTAATCTTTGTTTTTTATGTCAATGTTTGCTTATCCTGGATGAGCAGGAAAACAAATAGACATAGAGAAACACAGAGCACCACGTCAATGTAGACATTTAGGGCTGGTTTCCCAGACACAAATTAAGAATGAACATTTTAAATTGAATGTTTTTTAGTCGAGGACCAGTCTGACAAAATTGTTGAATCTCTAATCAACTGACAGCTTAGATCTTAGCTAGCTACAAAATCTATTCTAAATGTGCATCAGTCAGGCTTCAGACCAAGGCATAGCACCATCTCAGCAGCACCACTGGTTTAAAATTAAGCAGTGGTGGAAAAAGTACCCAATTGTCATACTTGAGTAAATGTGAAGATGCCTTAATAGAAAATGACTCAAGTAGAAGTGAAAGTCACCCAGTAAAATACTACTTGAGTAAAAGTATTTGGTTTGAAATGTACTCAATTATCAAAAGTAAAATGTAATTGCTAAAATATACTTAAGTATCAAAAGTAAAAGTATATCATTTAAAACTCCTTATATTAAGCAAACCAGAAGACATAAACAATTATTTTAATTTACGGATAACTAGGGGCACGCTCCAACACTGACATCATTTACAAACGAAGCATGTGTTTAGTGAGTCATCAGATCAGAGGCAGTAGGGATGACCAGGGATGTTCTCTTGATAAGTGTGTGAATCTTATTTTCCTGTCCTGCTAAGTACTTTTGGGTGTCAGGGAAAATGTATGGAGTAAAAAGTACAATATTTATTTAGGAATGTAGTGAAGTAAAAATTGTCCAAAATATAAATAGTACAGTAAAGTACAGATATGCAAAAAAATGACTTAAGTAGTACTTTCAAGTATTTTATTAAGTGGTAAATTGTTTGGATTAGTGTTCATCTCGTCAACAAAAATAGTGACTAAAATATTCACCAAACACCTATTTTTCACTGGGAATTACCAAAACCATAGCCTAACTGGCTAAATATAACAAGAACAAACTATAGGCTGAAATATTTTTCATTTCAATTGACTAAAACCAGTTTTTGGAGAGATTGAGAGCTTTTCCGTGTCTATGCAGCGCCGTTCTGTTCAGCAGAACGCCACAGCCTACATCAGCTGGTGAGCTGCAGGTGAGCAAGAGATGAGGGTGGGCAGAAAGACAGACAGACTCCACTCCCATTATAGGCTACACATCGCGCAGGTGACTCGTGCAGTTGACTCTCTCTTTGCCTGGTTAAGAAACACATGCCGCTTTACTCAATTAAAAACAATAGCAGCATTGGTTTTAAATAGTGATGCAACAGTCTAGCTATGTTTTCTATCCATTGAGTGTAGATGTGGGCTGTCTTTGAATTTCTAGTCTCGCTCAACCCTCTCACTTTCCCCACTGCATTTCATAGCCAGGTTCGGTATAGCCAATGTAGCCAAGTCTCCCTCTTTTCCTCAGCGAGGACGGCTTGGTTCTAGCCCTTACAGTTCAAAAGATATTACCCATAATACCGGCGCTACGTTTTTATTCTTTCTATTGTGCATTGGCAGGCCTCATTTTAAAAGCGGGCCTAAAACTAGCCTACTTGCGGGCCGGACTTTTAACCATTAAGTTTATGCTACACCTTGTTCAGTCATGTTACCTCATTAGCTAGCTATAGCTAACATCCTGGGTCACATTCAACAGGAGGAAACGTTTTGGAATGTACAGATATAAATATGCTATGTAGAACAAACATGTCTCTGGCATATGGAATAAAGTCTGCTCTATTCATGGGATTTCTATCTGCAACATTCGAGAAGCTTTACCAGTAACATTACCTGCAACTCAGTATTAGGAAGGTATTCTTTAATGTTTTGTACACTCAGTGTATATTCTTGTATATGTTTGTAATATTTCTGCTGTTGGGAAGAGAATAGGTATGCAGAAGGTGATGTATGTTTGTGCACATGGAAGTCTGATTTATGTTTACTATTGGTTAATCATCATTTTGACAATAACTAGACTAAATCATTATTCAAATGACAAAAATGTGACTTTATGATATTTTATTCAAAATGACTAAGACTACACTAAATAAAAAAAGAATGGCAAAATGACACTGGTTTGGATAGGAAGAAACACTGTGCTGCTCTATTCATTGACTTATCTAAAGCGTTCGACACTGTCGACCACTCTTTGCTAATTCAAAGGTTGTCTGAAATTGGCCTGGATCAGGCATCATGTAGACTACTAAAGATAGCGTTAGTAGTATTGTTAGCTATAGACCGGGTCATTCTAGATAGGTTTAGTCGCCCTCTAAAACTATTTTAGTAAGTGCTTTTCATTAACACATTGGCCTACCTTGTTTTCCATGAAAAGTTGTGTTCTCTCTCTCGTGAGGCAGAAACCAGGCAGGCAGGACAGGAAGGTTGTCACTCTGTAGGCTGTACCTAGCAGACCACTGTGACTGACAAGTGAATCCACCTGTCGCGGTGAGCGTGGGGGTAAACTTGTGAAATCCCAGGGACAGGGTTGTATTCACTTGACGAAACAGAGGAATGTTGGCTGAAATTGGAGGACTTGTATTCACTTGACGAAATAGAGGAATGTTGGCTGAAATTGGTAGCACCCTTACACCAGGGAACCGAAAAGTGTTCGACCTGGAACCAAAAAAAGGGTTTTACCTAGAACCGAAAAGGGTTATCCTATGGGAACAGCCAAAGAACCCTTTTGGAACTGTTTTTTCTAAGAGTACAAACAAATTCATAGAGCTACCAGTCCTGTCATTTCTTTCCTAACCATCACATCAGGCTTTTATAGTTTTTCTCGATCGCTAAGACACTTTCAATGAAACTTTGAATGACACAGATCTCCATCATAACCTGAGCACAACAGTATTATTTTTTGTAAAATTGTAAGTAATTTCTCATTGCTTTCACACAATGCAAATGCTAAGCAAATGTTTGCAAAACTGTAAACACAACTCTCTACAAAAGTGGCAAAATTCAGTTGAGTAAATCATGTCAAATAAAATATAAACATTTGGTCACAGCTAATACAAATTACTCTTCTGCATGTGTGCAAAACTTATTTGCCCAATTGTGCAATCAGTCCTTATTCATGCACTAAAGAGGTCGCTCAGCTCTGAATTGCTGTTTGCAAGAATGGACCAAGTAGGAGGCAGAGGGCAAGGACAAAGGAGAGGTAGAGGGGCCCATAGAGGAAGATGGGTTCAGATGTGTGGAGGTGGAACGTTTATGATTACCGTCCACATGACCAATGTCCCTCCTAGACACAATGAATGCCGGTTGTACGGCAATCACTGAAGAGGACTGCCAAGCATGGATACACCATGCAAGGAGATTTTTTTTCCTCGCTGCATTGCAAGGGAAAACATTCAGTGTGATGTTGATGAAAACATGTGGCCTGATCGACAAGAACGAATGGACTGAATGTGGTGTATACTGTATTGGTGTTTTTTTTTTTACATTGCTTTGTTTTTGCCATGATTTGTTAGCTTGGTGTATTTTATTTGCATTCTCTGTATATACTGTACAGCATCATTGCATTTGTAAAGGACAACATGGATAAAGGTCAAATAAAGCCTTTTTGTTTCTGGATTTTAATGCGCTTGAGTGACATTCTTATTGCATTGGTCATCTTTGGTCAAATCATTTTAGGACAAAAGAATACAGCCCATGATGTGATAATATGTTTACTTGTCTTTTATGGTCATACTATAATTATAGTATCAACAGATGGCAAAGACATGTAAAAGAGGGTTAACCATGTTAGGGTATATTGATAGTTGTAGTTACTATTTATTGGGCCATTGTGTAACGACTGATTTTGAAATAACTTTTCATTAGATAACAAGTTTTGTTTTGATGGAGGTAGTTGATTTTGTGTCATGCATTTGAAATGTGTCATTTTGGCCAACGTGTTTCAGTTTGGGGCTACATGTTAATTGTTTAGAAAAAGTTCATTCTGTTTGGTCAAATTTTCTCAAGAAATGTTATTAGAGAAAACGTATGATATTTAAGTCAATGCGTTGATATTGAGTCTCTCTTTCTCTTCACAGTACTCTGTGCAGCCCAGCATTCAGCCCAGACTGAGACTCTGCAGGTGAAAGGCATCGTGGGAAAGTTTCTCTCTTTTCCAGAGAGGGTGTTGAAATCTGGCAGTTTACTTTATAAAGACCTTGGCAGTATTGCACAGGTGTACCCTGGTAAACAAAGTAATACCAACCTTGAGAAATTTAAAAACCGCCTTAACTGGAACAATGTTACTGGATTCTTCACTTTGTCAGACCTACAAATAGAAGATTCTGGGGTTTATACTGTGGAGAATACAAATGAAGAGAAGATCAGACATACATTTCAGCTGACTGTGTACTGTAAGTGTGTGTTGTAAATTATAAAATCATTAAAGCGGCAATCAGCAGTACAAACAATACTAAAGCGGTCGCTTTATTGGTTTGGTAAAAAGCTGAGGGATGGAGCTGGAGAAATGTAACCACACTCAAATTAATTGACAGAGCTATGGATGCAAAGACTGATTAACCATTATATAAAAATTATAGTTGTAACCATGTTTTGAGACTATATAGTGTTTGTTTACAATTTATTTGTTTACAAACACTGGAGTAAAACAAGCTGATGGGTTCTCTGACTGGGACTGAGCTCATGAGGCATTTATAAGTTATATTCTTCAAGAATCAATGGGTCCATATCATTAATGTATAAGTCCAAAAATGGATGTAGCAACTGTTCTTTGACACTTTAAAGAAGTTCCATTTCACAAATTCTCATTTATTCATTATTTGTCTTCCAGATGTTCTGTCCAAACCTCAGGTGACGGTCCATGACAACAGCTCCTGTAGCATGGTGTGTTCTGTGGAGAACGGCAGAGAGGTGACCCTGTCCTGGTACAGAGGAGGGAAGCTACTCAACCAGAGCAGCAGCCCTGACCTCAACATCACCCTCTCTCTACCTCTCAAGGTGGATGAACAGAACAGAGACTCTTACAGATGTGTAGCTGCCAACCCAGTCAGCAAGGAGACCACTGTTGTTCCATATTCCTGTATAGAGAGTGATCACGCCAAGGTGGCAGGTACAAAAAAAACATGTGCAGTAGCAATGTTAAATTGCTGATATCCAGACAATATCAAATTCAATATGAAACAATAAATATGGTAGAGGTCATTTTATGAAACACAATGTTTTAATTAAAATATTGTTTTCTCTTTATTTTAGATGGTGATGAGCGGACTCGAGGTCGTCTTATTATTGCTGTAATCTGCATTTTGTTTGCTTCAGGACTTGTTGGACTTGCAATCTATCTAAAGAAGAGGAGAAATGGACACTCACAAGGCAGGTATTTATCTTTTAGCGGGGTGAGGTCATTCTCCTTGTCAAAGTCAAACCTTTTTCAATTATCAAGGATAGTGTTTTGGAAAAGGTAGAACATTTTTGTCTGAACAACGGATGCAGGTCAAATGAAGTGGCATATCTTCCACACTTCCTCTGCTTGGTCAGACAGTTATATTATCTCAGACCACTTCTCTAAATGTTGAAAAAGCAGAAGGCACATATACACAAGCACACTCTGACAATCCTTACTTTTTAGCTTCTGTGGCGCCAAAAGGATTGCTAACACAGACACAGGTATCCATAGTAACATGAGTCCTTAGTGTTTGCAGAACCTGTCTTGGGGGTGAGCATTTGTGCATATCTGCCAGTTACTCCCACCCACATTGTAAATTTAATTTCCTTTATTTGCCTTTATAGATTCACCCGGAAGAAAGCAAGATGACATTCAGTACACAGCCATAACTCACATTAATCCAGCAGATAACCAGGTTAGTAACAATGCTACAGGCTGATAAACATAGGAGACGTAATACAGCAGCTTTTGCAGCCCTCATGGCTACAACTATAGGATTTAGTTCTGTGCCAGTGGGTTAATGTGGTATTGAGTTGCACAGACAACCTGAGTTTAATAACTGGCCTGATGTCATTGCAAACAGTTTTGCCCATATTATATGGTTGGGTTGCATAATGAGAAGCCACACAGCACATATTGTATTTACACTGAACAAAAATATAAATGCAACAGGTAGTGTTGGTCCCATGTTTCATGAGCTGAAATAAAAGATCCCAGAAATGTTCCATATGCACATGAAGCTTATTTATCTCAAATGTTGTGCACAAATTTATTTACATCAGTGCATTTCTCATTTGCCAAGATAATCCATCCACCTGACAAGTGTGAAATGTCAAGAAGCTGATTAAACAGTATGGTAATTACACAGGTGCACCTTGTGCTGGGGACAATAAAAGGCCACTCTAAAATGTGTAGTTTTGTCACACAACACAATGCCTAAGATGTCTCAAGTTTTGAGGGAGCGTGCAATTGGCTTGCTGACTGCAGGAATGTCCACCAGAGCTGTTGCCAGATAATTAAATTGTAATTTCTCTACCATAAGCCGCCTCCAACGTAGTTTTAGAGAATTTGGCAGTACATCCAACCTGCCTCAGGAGTATTTCTGTCTGTGAAAAAGCCCTTTTGTGGGGAAAAACTCATTCTCATTTTCTGGGCCTGGCTTTCACGTGGGTGGACCTAACTCAGTAAAATCTTTGAAATTCTTGCATGTTGCATGTATATTTTTGTTCAGTATAGTAATGCCTTTGATCTTCCCGTGTCTTGAACAGTATTTGTCAAGTCTGTGGACTTTTAAGCTTGGCTTCTTGGTTCCTCCCACTACCTTTAGGAATGGTTCTAGATGTGTGTTGTGTTGACTGTTGAGTTACCTACTGCAGAGCAATGAGACAAAGTATCTAATAATGAAAAATATTACTCTTTTTTTTATTTGTCTTATTTTTTTGATTTCCTACACCTTTTCTCGCCCCTCCCCTCTCTGCCCCTCTTTCCTTGTCCCTCTCAATCCTTCCCTCCCTACCTCCTTCCCTCTCCCTGTCTAGGAGGAGCGAACAGCTATACCAGAACTGGATCCGCTTAGAGACAACCCTAACCTGACATCCGTTTATTATCACAGTTATATCGCATGGCGAACAGCGATGACGTTGACACTGCATGAAAGAGAGAGAGAACCGGAAGTTACTGAGAGGGTGACATGATAATTCACATCCAAGAGAAGGCGTTAAATCCTAAAGAGGACATTAAGACAAAATTATAGTAAATATTCATCTAGAAAACATAATGGAGGCATAGTTGTTACTGGAGAAAATTCCCATTTAACCATTGCACTGTTGTTATTTCAGACTTCCTTTGTTGGTCATTCTCAGTCTTTTGTTGAATTGGGGCCTTGATGAGATTCACTGACACAGACAAATTCAATAGCTATGCCTAGGGTTTTTAATAGGATTATCCCTCTTTTTTCAAGTGCACATTGTCCCAATTTATAGGTTAAAACAAATGGAATCTATCTTTTAATCCAATTCACGAGTGTGTTTGCTATGCTACTGCTGGGCCAACGATTATTTTCAGTACTGTCTGTTTTGTTGTTTAAATGTAGGTGCCTCAACTATCTTTTTATAGCTGGTCATTGTTAGTTTACCAGTGGATAGCAGCTGTGTACGTATCATAAAAAGCAGACGTTTGGTGAGATAAAGCCACATATTCCTTAGAGGCAATGGCTGTTAGGCTACGTTGGAAACAAAAAGTCAACAAGTTAATTTTTTCCTTTCACCATGTAGATCCTATTGAAACATTTCTGAAGGGCAGGTCTTTATTTGCCTTTTGACTCAGAAAGTGATCTTTGGTGACATTTTACTCATTTATTTTCACAAAATGCAGAAATGAGTGTAGTTCAGGTCTTGCTTTGACAACAACTGCGTTCATGCAGTTTGAATGTACAAAATTAACAGTTTAGTTTATTATGATGGACCATTTATTGCCTTTCCTTGTCTAAACAGTATGTAGCTCATCATCTCTTAATAATACAATCACTCCCTCCTGCACGCTCCTGCAGACACTCCTTCTATTACAGCATTTTGTGCTCCAACTACATTAGCCCACATATATAACTGTGAAAAAATACCAAATCTACTGACAGCCTCCAGTGTAACAACTCACGATGGTATTTCATTTTTATACATTTCTATTTCAGAGTAGTTACTGAGACTGAATATTATTATATTAATATATTATATTAATATATTATATTAAGATAATATAATTCACATTTCACTATTCTAAAATAAGCTTATGACTTATTCAAACTGATAAAGTGTACTGAGCTTCTTTTTTTGTACTGAGCTTCAATATATTAAGTCAGACTTACCCATACATTTCCTAATGTTAAATGGTCGTCAATCCCCCATACATGCTTGAAAAATATACTTACCTTATCACAACCCAAAATATGATTTAAGTTTACTCCATTGTTTATATTTTTGTTGTCATTTGAGTTTTTGTAAACAAAGAGTGTATTACTACAATAACTTTTGAAAACTGTTAGTCTTTGCATCCATAGCTGCAGTCAAGAGTTTGAGATTGGCACAATTTCTCCAGATTCTGGTTTTAAAGTTTGACCTAGATAGTTTGTGTTTATGTATTAATATGTAGGCTACGTGTGCCTTTTTTTATTGATGTTATTCTGTCCTTGAGCTGTTCTTGTCTATTAATGTGTTCTGTATTTTGTCATGTTTTGTGGGGACCCCAGGAAGAGTAGCTGCTGCTTTTGCAAAAGCTAATGGGGATCCTAATAAAATACCAAATACCAAATGTAGCCTACGTCTAGGGTCAAACTAGGAGGGACCACTGTAATTGTTTGGTGGTTTTCAAGTGTGTTTCTCTATTTGAGTTTAAGTGTATTTGGGACGTTTTGTCCAGTTACTTTTAATGCCAGGCAGCTGTACATTTCTAATTTGAAAAGAATGATGACGAATCCTATTAAAGTTCAAGCATTGCTTTCAAGGAAACAATGTTTTTCTTCTAATGTATTTCCCCATCTAGTGGTTGATCGTTTTTATCATCTAGTTGTTGAATGGTTTCATATTTCAGCATACTGTACTGTGCATACTACACTATTTTGTACTCTGAGCCAGTGTGCTGTATATTGTAAGTGTAACTTAAATCATTTGTCAGCTAAATGTTCTCATACCTTTCTATGCTTTTACGTTTGGACTGTGGTCATGCATTCTTGTGCCAACTGATATTTTATATAAAAACATGTCTTGTAAATTATATTATTTTTAATTGCATTTGCTCAGAAAATATGAGTGCCTCATTTAGCATTCTGCGCAAATTCAGATCAGTGTTTTGTTACAGGAAATGAGTATCAAACCCAGATTAGCCATATAGTCTTTCAGTCTGCAGCAGCATGGACAAGGTGGTCAGTACCTTTATATTTTCACTTTGATTTCAGATCTAGTGCATTATGGTCAATATGAACAACTCCTTTTGGCTCCCCCTAAAACAAAGATGTTTCTGCAGCCCACACTGACAACCCCTCCTTCTTGTGCATAGGTTTCTGGGTGTTGAACTTTTTCACCAGAAACCAGCCCATATGTATAATTAATGAAGTGTATAAAATATATTTTAGTGAACAAAGTGTAAACCAAATTAAGTAGAGCCTATACGTTGTGAATAATGTATTAATATCATCAGGGAACAGACAAGCCAACAAGATTCAGATTGGGGGACATTCTATAGGCCTAATATAGGAGAGCTGGCAGAACAGTCGTCCTGTACTAAAATGTAAACGTTTCATCTTAATATTGATTAATTTAATGAAGATACCGTGCAAATAATTGTCTTACAAACTTTCAGATAAAGTGGTCTGACATATCATCACCATCTATAAATGTTATATTCAAAACACACTCTCAATTTTACATCTCCTCTTCTCTCCATCTGTATTCTCCACAGTATAACCCCAGAATCTTCTATCTGAAAGTCACAGAGTAGATCTCTCTGCACAGAGTAGATAACTTAGATATCTCAGGATCAACACAGTTGTCACAAAGTACAGTATATATTATATACGTAAGCTACAATATTTAGTCTGTTTTTTCCAGTTTAAACACCCAAAAACTGCAGTCTTTTTTTGCTCATGTTACATCACTCGTCTTGAAACTAACTGCAGCATTTTCACCCATCTCACTTGTCTGCCCATGACCTATTTAACAAAGCACATTACCTGTTCCTCAACCACTCGTCTCTTGCTCTACCATCTGGCCCCTACATGACAGATAGACAATGACCACGTAATCACAGGAAACCACAAACATTTTCTGTTTATAGTGGAGCAGTCTTACTAACCTTTAACATGCAGTGTAAATACATGCCTACTTTGGATGAAATGTATGAGTGAAAAGCTGATCGGTATTACATTTTAATATGTTGGTTGGGCATATCCTGCATAGATGGATGCATTGCATTCGGAAAGTATTCAGATCCCTTGACTTTTTCCACATTTTGCTACATTACAGCCTTATTCTGAAATAGATTAAGTCAGTTTTTCCCTAATCAATCTACACACAATACCCCATAATGACAAAGCAAAAACTGATTTTTAGAAACTTTGTAAAAACTTAAAAACAGAAATACCTTATTTACATAAGTATTCAGACCCTTTGCTCTGAGACTCGAAATTGAGCTCAGGTGCATGATGTTTCCATTGAACTCAGTTCAATTCTAATGAGAGATTAATCAATTAAGTCACAGATACAGTAAATGTGTAGTTTATAATCCTTGTTCCACATGTCTGTGAATCAAAACAACCAATCAAGTGTTGGCATACTCTGTAGTTATTGTGCCAGATTGGACTCAATGGACAGATGTTTGGTATTTTATGTAAATCTTTGCACCTCCAATAGGTAGTATTGATTATAAAGACAGAAGGTTACTTAAGACAGAAATTATATGAGGAAGGTTGGTTGGGGAGGATGGGTGGGGCGTATATCGCGACCGTCTAGCAATCAAAATGTGTGTTCGAGCCGCGTCAGGGTCAACTGTAGCATTTTAGCTTCCCCTTCCCCTAACCATTATTATAACTTTAACCAAATTCACCTAATCTTTTACGTAAATTATCCTAATCTTTGTCGTTTTTTCCTAACCACTGAAGTAAATTCTCCCCGTAATTCTCCTTTGTTGTTACAACACAACAAGCAACCTGGTCTCAGAGAAAGACATATAATACTATACTTCCTCCAAGATGTATGATAAGTTACTCATCCAATTTATAAGAACTATGATACTATCCTCTAGTTCGTGTAATATTATACGACCGCTATTTAATTCATAATGTAACCTAACATAAAGTAATCTATTATAATAAATGGTGGGGAACAGATTTATATATTAATCTAATGAATTCCCCTGAGGCCAGGTTTCAGGTACAGTGCAGACAACAAACTTTAAGAGCTTCCTTCTCCCATGAGAGCTCAATTTAAAACCCTATATACCTCTCTCTCTTTATATATCTTTCTCTCTCTAAAACAGAAGTAAACAGAGGAATGGTTTGCAGTGATGCAAATAAAACACATTGTTTCAATACAACAAACCAACAACCAATAGTTTAAATAGTAGGAAACATCAATGTTGCAATGAAATTAATATAATTATTTAAATTAAAGTCTATCTACTTAAACTCTGCACCATCTCTCTTACATCAACATAAATAGATTATTCTTTAATTATTATATGATAGACAAAATTAGTTATTTATTCATTATGTTTTGGGGGGGAATATGGAAAACCCTTTCCCCCAGATGTTGAATAGGACGCATGACTGACAACAAGACTAATTCCCCTATCTGGACTAGGACTACCCTAATCAATAAAGAATCCATATCGTATGCCTATGTAATGTCCTTTCATTTTAATTATATTATTAGGACATACAGGACTACATTTAAGGTTTACGTGTAGTGGTAAAATAGGCTACTGGTATGTTCAGCATCATGTTAGGCTGTTATTTTACACAATATATATAAAATCAGTCAGATTTATATTTCATAGTAGTTATTGCAATCAATAAACCAAATGCACATCATTTAAGTAAATACAAGTAAACATAGGCCTACATACCAACAAGACATACCAGCCTCAACTTAACTTTAGCCCTCCATAGCAGGTCCTAATGGTTAGACCTTACAGGTGCACGTGAGATCTCAACAGACCTGGTCTCACCACCAACCTAACCTCTCCCTCCCTCTGGAGGTAGAGAGAGAACATTACAACTCCATTTACAGCTGTGTAGCTGCCGACCCTGTCAGTAACCAGACCATCACCGTCAACATCACTACACCCTGTGAAGATGGAAACCAGGGAGATGAGGAAGGTAAGATCAATCATTATCCTTTATTGCCATCAGCTCTGAGCTCAATAAACTATTGTATAAATCTATTTTGAGAGGAAGGCTTAGTAGACTTGTTGTATTGTGATTAACCTGATCTTAGATTGGTCAAGAGCACCTTCTATTGGAGAAAATATAGAATTTCACTGTGTACTTATACAATTATATACTTGCACTTGTCGACCCCAGGAAGAATATCTGCTGATTCTTCAACAGCTAATGGGGCTCCGAATAAAATAAAATAAAATAAAAACTGTTTGCGGTTTGCATAACCTTGTATGCTTCTGTGCTCTATTATGTGAGGTACACTGTATATGTATTGCATTTGTTTTTCACCCACACAACACCACACAACATATATAATATTAACACAATTAATTGGCCTACACTACAACTTGAACAACATTTTTAACACATCTAGTTAGTACATAATATATTCAGTGACAATAATATAATCATTTTGATCGGAATAAATTAATAAAATCATAATTTCTTTATTCAATTATTATTTTTGTCTTTCTCTGTGCGTTGATTGGTGGGGGAAAACAGTTGTAGGTAGTCTAATGTAGGCTACACTACTTTTTTTAACGTCAACATTTTTTCAGAACAATTAGCTTGATAGCAAAAGAGAAAAGTATCTAAAGAAAGGTGGATAAAAGGTTTCAGGGAAGAATGTATATAGATATGGGTTCATCTTTCCATCTTTTCCCAATGCCAAGCCAGTGTGTTTTATTTGCAATGAAAATATCGCAGTTTGAATTATTTGCAATCTCAGACGTCATTATGAATCTAAGCATAGAACTTTCAAAGTGGCCTTTCCGCCCCAGACAGAGGCCCGATTGAAGCGTTAACTGCAAGCTACACAAACGGCTTTTTTGGCAGACATATTATGTCACTTAAATGGGTTAAATCTGCAGTTACAAGGCAGAGGGAAACTGTCGTGTACATGTTTGAAAAATGTGAGGCCTTTACTAGTCATTTGGAAGGCTACTGCACTTCAGCACACTGAAGAAACGACAGACAGAGGGATGAGGCCGCAACATTGTCACAGACGTGATGGAAGATTTCACTTCTCCACCAGATTTGAAGACTACAGCATCCCAAAGTATATCATTGCGTTTTTACGTGATCCTCTCACGGTCAGCCCAGGGGGAGAATTATCCTCTCTTGCAAAGAAAACGATACGCTCGCTGGATGAAGCCGTAATTCAAATCAAACTGAGCTGATTGAATTCTAGACTTAGAGCCAAATCAGGAATGCGCACAAGAGTGCCGAGTCCTTGTGTGCATTTTGGGTGGCATGCTCAGAGGAATACAGCACATTAAAGAAACTTCCATTTTATGTGCTAACGATGGTTGGATCGACTTACACCTACGATACCTCATTTTCCTCTATGAACGCAATATTGACTCACGACAGGAACCGGCTTTCACACAAGTCAATGGAGGACTGCCTGCGCATCAAAATCACATCTATCTCACCCGACATCCACAAGATCGTATCCAAGTGGAAATGCAACTTTTCCCATTGAGTAAGTAGCTTAGTGGCCTATATGACTGTATTTAGTAAAGACTAACATTATTATGAGTTCTTACCCAGGGATATTTAGGTCTCAATTTGACAGTATTTTCTGTGTGTTCTGTCGTTACAAGAGCAGGCTATCCCGATACAGACATTCAGATATAGTCCTCGCCTTTTTTTCTTTAAATTATTGTTTATTGTAGGATGCTACATTTTTGGCCAGTTGAAATTGTAAGTTGACCTAATAAAAAAATGCCACTTCTATTAGGCCATATATTTTCTTATTGTGAAAGATGCTGTTAATTCTCATAGCCTACCTCCGCCAGTTAACTTATTTTACGTAGGCCTAGGCTCGGAAGAAATAGACTCCAATTAAGCCCTCTTGTTGTTTGTAAAGTCAAATTAAAATGAAGATTATTGTTGAAATGAATTGTTTGAGCCTAATATAAGTGGGATTTTTTTTATTAGGCCTACGTACAATTGCAACTGGTCAAAAATGTAGCATCCTACATAAAAAAATCATTTAAAGAAAAAAAAGTAGACGGTCTGTGTCTGGATAGCCTGCTCCTGTAACGACTAAACAAACATAACATACTGACAGCTTGAGACTTAAATATCCCTGGAGAAGCACTCACAATAATGTAAGTATTTACTAAATACAGTCATATAGGCCACTAAGTTACTTACTCATTGGGAATAGTTGCATTACCCCTCGGACACGATCTTGTGGATGTCGGGTTTGATGGATGTGATTTTGATGCGCAGGCAGTCCTCCATTGACTTGTGTGAAAGCCGGTTCCTGTCATTAGTCTATATTGCGTTCATAGAGGAAAATGAGGACTCGCAGGTGTATGTCGATCCAAACATTTTTAGCACATAAAATGCTAGTTTCTTTATTGTGCTGTATTCCTATGAGCATGCCACCCAAAACGCACACAAGGACTCCACACTCCTGAGCGCATCCCTGATTTGGCTCGATGTCTGGAATTCAATAATCTCAGTGTGAATTGCGCCTTCATCCACCGAGGGTATCGTTTTCTTAGCAAGGGAGGAGAATTATCCACCTGGGCGGACTGTGAGAGGATCACTACAAACGCAATGATATCCTTGGGCATGCTGTAGTCTTCAAATCTGGTGGAGAAGTTGTCCCTCAGCTGCTTGCATCACCTCTGTGACAATGCTGCGGCCTGGTCCCTCTGCCTGTCCTTTCTTCAGTATGCTGAAGTTCAGTAGCCTTCCAGATGACAATTCCAAATCGAACAACTCAAGCTTCACAGTAAAGGCCTCACATTTCTCCACCATGTCCACGACTGTTTTCCCTCTTCTTTTTAACTGCAGATTTATCCCGTTTAAGTTACAGAATACATCCGCAAAAAAAGCTGTGTGTGCAGCTTGCAGTTAACGTTTCAATGTTTCTGCGTCAGGCCTCTATCTAGGGCGAAAAGACCACTTTGAAAGTTCTATGCTTAGATTCATAATTATGTCTGAGATTGAATTATTTGCAAACAGCGACATTTTCATTGCAAATAAGACACACTGGCTTGGCATTGGGAAAATATGGAAAGGTGAAGGCTTATCTCTCTGTACATTCTTCCCTGAAACGTCGATTTTTATTATCCACCTTTCTTCTTGATACTTTTTGAGAGCTACATTTTCTCTTGCTATCAAGCAAATTGTTCTGAACAAATGTTGACGTTAAAAAAAGTAGTGTAGCCTACAGTAGGCTATGTAGACTGTTTTTTCCCAACCAATCAACGCACAGAGAAAAATAAAAATAATAATAATTGATTTTATGAGCGTAATCAAATAAAAATGATCTTATTGTCACTGAATTTATTATGTACTAATCAGATGTGTTAAACATGTTCAATTTGTAGTGTAGGCTAATTAATTGTGCTCATATTATATACTTATTATGTTCTGGCCCACTGACTATTGGCTCAGAAAAACTTTGTCCCGAGGCAAACCTAGTTGACAGACCCTACTCTAAAGGATGTAGAATTTGAGTTTGAGTGACTGGGAGTAGAATTTATCTCAGTGCAATCAAATATTCTCTATTATATTGACAAGATAGTCAAGTGACTGCCCTAACAATGGAAATATATGTCCTAAAAGATGGAAGGCAGGTGGGAGAAGGCGAGATCATGTGGGACCATTCTATCCAATGAGAGGGCAGACACGTTGTGAACAACAGGCCATAGAGATAGATAGAGGACTCATATTTGTATCTGTGCTATTAAAGCGTCAGTGACAGCATGGGCAGTGCCATTGAGGCTGTCTCCATTTTAAAGTAGACGGTTTTCTTCCTCTACATTGGCTGATTGCTCCCATCCCAGTTGACTACTTTAAAATGGTTGAAGCCCTCAATGGCAATGTCCATGAGAAAACAGGTTATATCCATGATAAGTCCTCTATCTCTATGACAACAGGCACAACTCCATATAAACTCGTTTTTTTCCGAAATTCCACATGCGTCCACATATCTCAGTGCATTCATAACAACCTTACCATTACGAATCTTCTATTCGATCAAATAAGCCTCATATAGCAAACTATCAACACATTTTACATTTTAGTCATTTAGCAGACGCTCTTATCCAGAGCGACTTATAGTTAGTGAGTGCATACATTTTCATACTGGCCCCCCGTGGGAAATGAACCCACAACTCTGGTGTTGCAAGCGCATGCTCTACCAACTGAGCTACAGGGGACTCCACACAATTCTGTGTTGACCAAATTCAACACTCTCTTTTGACCTCCATAATAACAATTCCTCACTTTGTGGGCTTATCTTCATGGACAGATTTGGGGCAGGACAAAACCTCTCGCTTCGCCTCTTCCTCTCTGGTGCGATTCAAATAAATTCCACTCAGTTATAGAACGTGAGGGTTTCATTTAATCTGACAGGTCACACTTTCAGATACCAAAGAATATATAACTCTTCTCTGGAAGCAATGTCCATATACTATTTTAACCTGTGCTTATAATAGACCGTTTTCCAGTATACAACACACTGATATCAGGCATAGATGCACGCGACTCTTGGTGGCAGTAACAAAGACATCTGCTCCCATACATAACTTTTTGGGGTTCTCATACGCTTACAATGGTGTTTTGATTCTTGCTTGAACAGTCGCTAAGATTATATTTGGTTGTGATCTTTGCAAAATAACTTTTGGATGCAGCAGTTGTTAGCTAGAATTCTAACGCTCAGTGATATAGGCTGTACAAAAGCTAGCCAAAGAGTCATTTTACTGGTTGAAGTTGAAGTGTTTTTTAAGTATAATGCAGTTGATTTGCGATGATGACACAACATTATATTAAGCTAAGATGGCAGACTGAACACAGTGGTGCATATCGCCTGAAGATAAAAACGTAATATTCAATATCTGTATGTTAAATATTTGCACTTCACATACTCATGGGTAATAACCTTCAATCTGGATAACAAAACAAATCATACGGCTAGAGAAATGTATCGACAAATTTTACAAAAACAAGCAACACCCAAACATGACGGAGAGTAAACAAGGAGAACCAATCTCCTCGAGGGATACAGACGACTTATGCTTTTCACTACCAGGACTGGTAAGGGTGGAAACCGATCAGTTAAGTCGATAAGTGACAAACTGGGCATATTTGAATGATATAAAGAATTTGAAGGAGAGCCTCGAGATGAGTGATGAAAAAACTGCGACAATGGAGAAAGAAACAAACAAGCTAAAAGGGACAGTCATTAAGATTGAAACGGACGTTAATTAACTTAAAAAGGAGAAAATTTTTCAGAGAGAAGCCTTACTTGACATACAGACTAGATCTATGAGAGAAAATCTGGTACTTACTGGTATCCAAGAAAGAGAAGAAGAAGTTACTGAAAATGTGGTGAAGGAATTATTTCATACAGCGCTTCAGATCCCACATGATGCTGTCGAAAAAAATCAAAATCGAATGTGTACACCGTTTCGGACAGAGATATGAGCGCTCAATCGTTGCCAAATTAAAGATAAAATAATGGTTACAAAGTTCCCATAGAGGGGTCGAATAATGGAACACCCAATACTAGCCATGGTAGGGATTGTAATAAAAATATGTAAAAAATATATAGAAAAGTAATAAAACAATTGTTAAAGAAATAAACTACAACTACACTATACCATTCAAGATAGGAAATGTTGTAAAATAATTTGTATTCAACTTTCCATTTATAGTATTTTATAAATGGATAAGACGGCATTAGAAGAAAGGATAATTAACAAAATAATACATCTTCAACTATAACGAATTGGAAAACAAAAGTACTCAACAAGGTGGAGATAAAAACACAGCAAACAGAGGACATAGAAGGCATAGTATGTGTGGATGTATTGTGATGGAAGGTGTGGTGTGTGTGTGTTTTTGTGTTTGGAAAAGTGTGGAGTTAAGTGAGTGAGAAAGGAAATGGTTGCATATCCCAGAGCCCATGTGTGTCTGTGAGCAGTGGTTGTGAGAGAGCTTTCAATTTTGTGCAAATAAGGGATATACATTTTTAAATAAATTATACATTTAGTTTATTTATTTATTGTCCTATCATGATGGAGTGGTCTCCAGCCCTATACCCTAGACACCCACCTGAGCGAACCATACACTAAGGAGAAGTCCTTATCTGTTTCATGGGCCTACTGTAAGTAGCCTATACGCAGCCAAAACAGAAAGATAAATGCGGTCAGAGACCCACTAAAGCAGCACTCAAGATTCTGAGCCTGCCTGGCAGGGTTGGTCCTACAAAGCCAGAGCCCCCTGATTGGAGAGCATAATATACAAGGAAATTCTCAAAGCTGCTAATGAGAACCTTGACGACCTTGTACCTAGCCGGTGGGGATTCCAGTGGGGTGCCACTACCCAGGTAGTGGCAGTGCTGGCAACACTAGCTGCAGGAACCCATGGGGATGGGGTCACACTCGGACAATCAGAGAAGGGGCATATTATTGTGGCCCTGGTGGCACAGAATAATCAAAGGTCTTAATGCACAGAGATGCTTGGGAAAATGGTCACAACGGGGGACCAGCGTGTGTGTGTTTCAGGGGAAGGGGGTGTATCTGATCTCCATCACCTAGGACTTGACATTGATTAATCAAATCTCCCAATTTTTGCTCAATTTTGCATGCCTTCTCAAACAGCTGCAACTGTATATGCATTTGTAAATCAAGTCCTTTCTTGAGTTGGGCTCAGGGATGTAACAACCGTTGAGCATCTGAGCTTATGGTTGATTGTGGGGTTGAGTGTGTATGTGTGTATGTGTGTATCCCACATCTCTTACTAGGGGGTAAGGATGTTAGGGACAATATAGGATTGCCAAAAATTTAATGGAATGCAATGGCAATCCTGGTTACAGGTAACAATCTTTTGCATGAACTGCCTACATTATTACACATATTATTTGTTAATGATGGAAATTAAGATACGCAAGATTTTTGAATATAAACTACCAGTCAAAAGTTTTAGAACACCTACTCATTCAAGGGTTTTTCTTTATTTTTAAATTTTTTTTACATTGTAGAATAATAGTGAAGACATCAAAACTATGAAATAACACATATGAAATCATGTAGTAACAAAAGTGTTAAACAAATCGAAAAATATTTTTTATATTTGATATTCTTCAAATAGCCACCCTTTGCCTTAATGACAGCTTTGCACACTCTTGGCATAATAATCAATGCCGAACCCTGTTTCCTATGGAAGATTGACAGTATAATTTAAAACAGGGGTCTCCAACCTTCTCTAGCATGAGAGCTAGTTTTAATAAATTAAACATGTCGTGAGCTACACATTTTTTTTCTAGCTTTCAAATAGTCACATTCTTCTCTTCAAGTCCATGCTTAAATCACATCAAAAGAAAAAAAAATGGTATTGAAGAAAATTAACATATTTAGATTGTTTTGTGTAATTCCCCTATAATTGCGCATCTGGCCCTTTAATTGTGCATCTAGTCTAGCCAGTGAAAAATGTGTGTGTAATGTGCCAGTCTAGCGATGGTTCTGTTCTGCTGCTGCTAATTTCATGGCAAAGTTCGCAAATAACAAATAATAGATACAAATGATATACTTACTCATGATATACTGTACTTCTGCCAGGCGACCCCACCAAATTCACATAGAAATTTGAGTTATAGATCTGTCATTCTCATTGAAAGCAAGTCTAAAAAGCAGTAGATCTGTTCTATGTGCACTATTTCTATGCTTCT
This sequence comes from Coregonus lavaretus, assembly GCF_964263955.1. Taxonomy (NCBI): domain Eukaryota; kingdom Metazoa; phylum Chordata; class Actinopteri; order Salmoniformes; family Salmonidae; genus Coregonus; species Coregonus lavaretus. The sequence goes on along the minus strand of NC_140025.1, from coordinate 26,774,768 downwards.
TGGGCTTAAGTTTAGTTTTGTATTTTACTTTCGGTTTCGTACACCAGCTTCAAACAGCTGATAATACAATACTTTTGGTTATGGAAAAAATATTCCACAGCGGTTTAGATGGTACAATGATTATTTACAATATAGTTGCTTGTTTTGTCACAAACTGAAATTAGAATTTTAGCAACAAGGAAATGGAGGAGCGATTTCTGCATAGTGCATATTTAACATGAGAAGGTTTTGGGGAAAGAAAGTATTTCTGTCCACCCACAAGGTGGTTATCACATCAACTGGCTACATGCAGGGTGATAGACAAGCACAGCCACCACACAGACAGACAGGGGCAATATTGCTGGAAATGAATTGGCATATAGTGTTTAGTTATTTTAACAACCAATTAATCTAACATTAAGATGCATGTTTCAAAATTGCCCTTTGAATGTAGTGTAAATTCCAGTACATTACACTGTTTCCACATTAGGCAATACACTTGCACTACTCCTTTAACATTTACTGAAGATCCAATTTCAATAATTTCTTTCCCATGTGTTGTCAAAGGTGTGATCATTGAATACATCTTTGACAATGTAATCAAATGAAAGAAAGGAAAGAAACATACTGTTTAGCAGGCACTAGTTTGCATCAAGCCTGTCTTGAGCATTTGGCCATAAGTTTTCACCTAATTGCAGTAAATATCCTCATTGTTCATGCACCTGGGGTAAAACCTTTCTGCATGGCGAATCCTAGCCTGACATACAGGTAGGTCTGGATTAAAATCATTGCTTGGCTCATCCATGGCCTGAAGGAGAGTGGTACGCTCATGTGCATGGCAGTCATGCATCTTCCAACTCTATTGTAATTGTGAATTGTATTTTACAGTATTGTTGTCACTTTGGATAAAAGTGTCTGCTACAAAAACTGCATATATTACAGTATTACAGTATGGTATTGGCCAATGCAAGTTTTGTAAAGTAAACCTTAACCAGAGCTGCCAACTCTCACGCATTTACCGTGAGAGACACACAATTTACTCTGATCACACATTCTCACGCTACCCCTCTTATATCTCACGCTGGAATCCCAAAAAAGTGTAGTTGTTTTTCTGTGTGCTTTATTTTCATGAATTGTGTGCAGGTATTAATATGAAAGCAGCATCTCTCCAAACGCGATTATCATTACGTCTGGACGTCTGCTTCAAGCCCAAAAAATGTCCCTCCTACTCATTGCTATGGTGAAAGTTGATACAGACTGCGCTCACGCATTGTCATCACACTTCACTGACAGAATTTAGTGGTCAGCAGCTCTTGTCATCTTACAGCACAAAACAAGTCCCCATAGAGAATTCACATCAAAGAAAGAACAAAGTAATGAAGGTAAGCAATGTAGTCCGTGTTATCAATGACATAAATTACAATGTTGGGTTTATGTTGGCTAGCTAGAAAGCTAGCTAACATTTTATTTTATTTATGGAAAACTTAGGAAGGTTAGCTTATCTACATGCTAGCTAGCTAGCTAGCTAGCTAGCCTACTAGTGCTGAATTGCCAAAGAGTCTCAAGTTCCCCCTAAAAAGTGTAAAAGCATCCCCCCTTTGTTTACTTTGGATATTGGGGAACACAGTCAGTCATCCCTCTCTCCTTTGTGAAATGGTGGTGGTGATGATTTGCATCAGCTAGCTAGTAGCTATTGATTTTTAGAGATTGTTCAACGTAATTTATGAGATTGAATCAATCAAACCAGATTGGGCCCCATCCTTCAGATCAGAGAGAGAGGATGAGAGAGGATGACAGGGAGACAGTACAGCAGACCCAGCCAGAGCCCTGAACAAAGTCCATATTAAAAAATTAGTGGACAGCCAAATGGCCATTTTTATATAAAGGAACCACGAGCATGCATTATTGGTGTTGAATATGTTGGCAGGAGAACACATGTTCTCACCATGGCATTACAGATGTTATCAGACATATTAAGAGCCAGGGCCACCAGGAGAGACAAAAGGTGCTGCAGTTTGCAAGTAACATTGCCCGGTTGTCTGTCCCGGTAGGGATGTCTTCACTAGAAGCCAAGGTACACTATCAGTATGAATTTGGAATAAAAAAAGTGTAGGACTGTACTGGATAGGCAAAGAAATAAAAAAAATTATGTAACATTAATACTTGTAACACTGTTAAATCTATTACAAATAACCATTTTCTGTCGCAGACAAGGAGGGCAGAGGTTAAGGTGGCCGTGTCATTGGTTGAGCACAATGTGCTGCTGGCGGTGACGGATCACCTGGGGCCTCTGTTCAACGAATGTTTCACTGATTCCCAGATTGCTAAAGACTACAATTGTGCCCGCACAAAGACCACCTGTATAACCAACGAAGCTGTCGCACACATTTTAAAAAAGGAATGGTGATGAATATGAAAGATGATCATCACAGATGGATCTAATGATACAGGTAGGCCTATTAACGTATATGGAGGTACCCCCTCCCCCCGAGCAGAAAATCTCACTCCAAGCTATCTCTGAAAGTTGGCAGTCCTGACTTAACTTTGCTGGATATTGGGGAACACAGTCAGTCATTCTTCTCTCCTTTGAGAAATGGACACCCAGCAGGGTGCGCAACACAACCTAGAGGTGGATGCTGCACCTCAACAAGAGGATCCAAACATCTCAGGTCAAGCACCTCCAGATGTAATCAACACTCCCTACACAAGGTCTGGTAGGGCCATCCAAAGACCTATACACCTGAAAGACTTTGTGTGAATGTAAATGTACAAATATTGTAACGGACAGTCAGAGACATTAATCAAATATTTAGTTCACGTTCAAGTTTATTGCAGACATGGACTACAAGCCAAAGTTAGGTGGATTCTGCCTTTGTTGTAAAAAGTAAATTAAATTAAATAAATAAAAGGGAACATGTAGCAATATTGATGTTACTCATATTGATGTTACACAGGAAACGGAAACCACTTGTTACTTACAGTCTTCATGTACTTGATGTGCTGGTTAACAACATGCATAGTAAAGTTTGCTTAACTAAATATCTTTGTCTGTCGTGACTACAACGAAAGGCATATTGAAACACCTCACATAATAGAACACAGAAGGCTACCGTACAAGATAACGCAAACTGCAAACAGTTCACAGTGAAATTCAAATGGCGCCGGAGGAGATTACTGCCGTTTTACGGCCTCCTAACCAATTGTGCCATTATGTGTGTTTTTTCACGTTATTTGTTATTTATTCTGTACATAATGTTTCTGCCATGTTTATGACCAAAAATAGCTTCTGGATATCAGGACAGCGATTGCTCATCTCGTATTGGAAGAAGATTTTTTCTTCAACGAGTCGGATGCAAAGGATATTCTACAGACACCCGACAAGGACCAACGTACAATCATTGGAAAACAAAATGGACAATCTACGATCACGGATATCCTACTAATTGGACATTAAAAACTGTAATATCGTATGTTTCACAGAGTCGTGGTTGAACGACGACATGGATAACATACAGCTGGCGGGATATACGCTACATCGGCAGGATAGAACAGATGACTCCGGTAAGACAAGGGGTGGCGGTCTGTGTATATTTGTAGACAACAGCTGGTGCACGAAATCTAATATTAAGGAAGTCTCGAGGTTTTGCTAGCCTGAGGTAGAGTATCTCATGATAAGCTGTAGACCACACTATTTACCAAGGGAGTTTTCATCTATATTTTTCATGGCTGTTTATTTACCACCACAAACCGATGCTGGCACTAAGACTGCACTCCATGAGCTGTATAAGGCCATAAGCAAACAGGAAAACGCTCATCCAGAGGCAGCGCTCCTACTGGCCGGGGACTTTAATGCATGGAAACTTAAATCCGTCCTACCTCATTTCTACCAGCATGTTAAATGTGCAACCAGAGGGGAAAAAAACTTTAGACCACCTTTACTCCAAACACAGACATGCGTACAAAGCTCTCCCTCGCCCTCCATTTGGCAAATCTGACCATAATCCTATCCTCCTGATTCCTGCTTATCAACAAAAACTAAAGCAGGAAGTACCAGTGACTCGGTTAATAAGGAAGTGGTCAGATGATGCAGATGCTATGCTACATGACTGTTTTGCTAGCGCAGACTGGAATATGTTCTGGGATTCCTCCTCACTGGCTTCATCAAAAAGTGCATTGATGACGTCGTCCCCACAGTGACCGTACGTACATATAGTGGGGGAAAAAAGTATTTAGTCAGCCACCAATTGTGCAAGTTCTCCCACTTAAAAAGATGAGAGAGGCCTGTAATTTTCATCATAGGTACACGTCAACTATGACAGACAAAATGAGAAAAAAAATCCAGACAATCACATTGTAGGATTTTTAATGAATTTATTTGCAAATGATGGTGGAAAATAAGTATTTGGTCAATAACAAAAGTTTCTCAATACTTTGTTATATACCCTTTGTTGGCAATGACACAGGTCAAACGTTTTCTGTAAGTCTTCACAAGGTTTTCACACACTGTTGCTGGTATTTTGGCCCATTCCTCCATGCAGATCTCCTCCAGAGCAGTGATGTTTTGGATCTGTCGCTGGGCAACACGGACTTTCAACTCCCTCCAAAGATTTTCTATGGGGTTGAGATCTGGAGACTGGCTAGGACACTCCAGGACCTTGAAATGCTTCTTACGAAGCCACTCCTTCGTTGCCCGGGCAGTGTGTTTCGGATCATTGTCATGCTGAAAGACCCAGCCACGTTTCATCCTCAATGCCCTTGCTGATGGAAGGAGGTTTTCACTCAAAATCTCACGATACATGGCCCCATTCATTCTTTCCTTTACACGGATCAGTCGTCCTGGTCCCTTTGCAGAAAAACAGCCCCAAAGCATGATGTTTCCACCCCCATGCTTCACAGTAGGTATGGTGTTCTTTGGATGCAACTCAGCATTCTTTGTCCTCCAAACACGACGAGTTGAGTTTTTACCAAAAAGTTATATTTTGGTTTCATCTGACCATATGACATTCTCCCAATCCTCTTCTGGATCATCCAAATGCACTCTAGCAAACTTGACGGGCCTGGACATGTACTGGCTTAAGCAGGGGGACACGTCTGGCACTGCAGGATTTGAGTCCCTGGCGGCGTAGTGTGTTACTGATGGTAGGCTTTGTTACTTTGGTCCCAGCTCTCTGCAGGTCATTCACTAAGTCCCCCCGTGTGGTTCTGGGATTTTTGCTCACCGTACTTGTGATCATTTTGACCCCACGGGGTGAGATCTTGCGTGGAGCCCCAGATCGAGGGAGATTATCAGTGGTCTTGTATGTCTTCCATTTCCTAACAATTGCTCCCACAGTTGATTTCTTCAAACCAAGCTGCTTACCTATTGCAGATTCAGTCTTCCCAGCCTGGTGCAGGTCTACAATTTTGTTTCTGGTGTCCTTTGACAGCTCTTTGGTCTTGGCCATAGTGGAGTTTGGAGTGTGACTGTTTGAGGTTGTGGACAGGTCTTTTATACTGATAACAAGTTCAAACAGGTGTCATTAATACAGGTAACGAGTGGAGGACAGAGGAGCCTCTTAAAGAAGAAGTTACAGGTCTGTGAGAGCCAGAAATCTTGCTTGTTTGTAGGTGACCAAATACTTATTTTCCACCATAATTTGCAAATAAATTAATTAAAAAATCCTACAATGTGATTTTCTGGATTTTTTTTTCTCTCAATTTGTCTGTCATAGTTGACGTGTACCTATGATGGAAATTACAGGCCTCTCTCATCTTTTTAAGTGGGAGAACTTGCACAATTGGTGGCTGACTAAATACTTTCCCCCCCCACTGTACCCCAAGCAGAATCCATGGATTAAAGGCAACATCCGCACTGACCTAAAGAGTAGAGCTGCCTCTTTCAAGGAGCGGGACTCTAACACAGACGCTGATAAGAAATCCCACTATGCCCTCCGAAGAACCATCAAACAGGTAAAGAGTCAGTACAGGACTAAGATTGAATCGTACTACACAGGCTCCGACGCTCATCGGATGTAGTAGGGCTTGCAAACTATTACAGACTACGAAGGGAAGCACAATCACGAGCTGTCCATTGACACAAGCCTACCAGACGAGCTAAATAACTTCTATGCTCGCTTCGAGGCAAGTAACACTGAAGCATGCATGAGAGCATCAGCTGTTCCGGATGACTATGTGATCACGCTCTCCGTAGCCGATGTGAGTAAGACTTTTAAGCAGGTCAACATTCACAAGGCCGCAGGGCCAGACGGATTACCAGGACATGTACTCCGAGCATGCGCTGACCAACTGGCAAGTGTCTTCACTGACATTTTCAACATGTCCCTGACTGAGTTTGTAATACCAACATGTTTCAAGCAGACCACCATAGTCCCTGTGCCCAAGAACACAAAGATAACCTGCCTAAATGACTACTGACCCGTAGCACTCACGTCTGTAGCCATAACATGCCTTGAAAGGCTGGTCATGGCTCACATCAACAACATTATCCCAGAAACCCTAGACCACCCCAATTTGCATACCACCCCAACAGATCCAGAGATTATGCAATCTCAACTGCCCTTTCCCACCTGGACAAGAGGAACACCTACGTGAGAATGCTATTCATTGACTACAGCTCAGCGTTCAACACCATATTGTCTCAAAGCTCATCACTAAGCTAAGGACCCTGGGACTAAACACCTCCCTCTGCAACTGGATCCTGGACTTCCTGACGGGCTGACCCCAGGTGGTAAGGGTAGGTAACAACATATCTACCATGCTGATCCTCAACACGGGGGCCCCTCAGGGGTGCGTGCTCAGTCCCCTCCTGTACTCCCTGTTCACCCATGACTGCATGGCAAGGCACAACTCCAACACCATCATTAAGTTTGCCGACGACACAACAGTGGTTGGCATGATTACAGACAACGATGAGACAGCCTATAGGGAGGAGGTCAGAGACCTGGCCGTGTAGTGCCAGGATAACAACCTCTCCCTTAATGTGATCAAGACAAAGGAGATGATTGTGGACTACAGGAAAAAAAAGAGGACTGAGCACACCCCCATTCTCATCGACGGGGCTGTTGTTGAACAGGTTGAGCGCTTCAAGTTCCTTGGTGTGCACATCACCAACAAATTATCATGACAGTCGTGAGGAGGGCACGACAAAGCCTATTCCTCCTCAGGAGACTGAAAAGATTTGGCATGGGTCTTCAGATCCTCAAAAAGTTATACAGCTGCACCATCGAGCGCATCCTGACTGGTTGCATCACTGCCTGGTATGACGGTAGTGCGTATGGCCCAGTACATCACTGGGGCCAAGCTTTCTGCCATCCAGGACCTCTATACTAGGCGGTGTCAGAGGAAGGCCCTAAAAATTGTCAAAGACTCCAGCCACCCTAGTCATAGACTGTTCTCTCTGCTACCGCATGGCAAGCAGTCCCGGAGCGCCAAGTCTAGGTCCAAAAGGCTTCTTAACAGCTTCTACCCCCAAGCCATAAGTCTCCTGAACAGCTAATCATGGCTACCCGGACTTTTTGCATTGTCCCCCCCCACCACACACCACACCCTCTTTTCCGCTACTTCTACTCTCTGTTTATTATTTATGCATAGTCACTTTAACTCTACTCACATGTACATATTACCTAGACTAACCTGTGCCCCCACACATATTTTTTACTTATCAATTTTTTACTTAACACTTATTTTTCTTACAACTGCATTGTTGGTTAAGAGCTTGTAAGTAAGCAGTTAACTGTACATTTATTCGGCGCATGTGGCAAATAAATGTTGATTTGATTTTCATAATTTATTTTTTTCTACTAGAAGGTGCTCTTTAACAACATACACTGGTTCACCACTACACAACAAGTCTACTAACCTTTCTCAGTATCTCAAGAGGGTGGGTAATATAGTGTAATGAGCTCAGAGCTGATGGCAATCATGGATGATAGATTTCTCACATCTATGTCTTCTCCAAGGCCTCCATCTCCACAGGGTTTTGGGATGTTGACGGTGATGGTGTGATTACTGAAAGGGTTGGCAGCTACACCACTGTAGATGTTGTAATCTTATCTCTCTACCTCTGAAGGGAGAGACAGGCTAGTGATGAGATCAGGGGGGTGTAATCATTAGTCCAAACAGTTGCAACTAAAACGACAAGTTCTATTGGACAAATTCAGGTAGTTCCCTCCCCGGTCTGTTAGCTTCTGTTTAATAAATATTTTGCAACAGAATCTGCATAATGAATACACCCCAGAAGGTTGCTGGTCTGGTTGAGTCTATTCTCTCCTCTGTACAAGGACAAGGTCACATCTTTCCAGTTCTTCACAGTGCACACCACTGAACAGCTCAAGCTTTAGAGGAATGAACCATTTGTTCAGATGGAGAAGGCTTGCCAGACTGACATTCATGCTGCTATATTTTGTCATTGATGGTATGTTTCTTTTGTTGTTACTGATTTGCTGCACTAACTAAAAGTTTATGTGGAGATGATAGATAAGTAGCTTAAGGTTTTTATTTTAAATGTTCAATGTTTTAATTAGTAACATTGGACATTTTAAAAATTGTATTCTATTTTTCTGTTTGTTGTGTTTCCTGACAAGGGAGACTAGCATTCTAGGAGCTGGAGTTTGTGGTGCACAGACCGAATGGGAATTTTCCTAAGTTTGTAAATGCTAAATAATTTAAACAGTGGCACATTTAAACAGTGTGCCTATCGCTAAGAATCATTCCAAAATAAATTTCCTCTCTCTCTGGAGAGATATCCTCCTGTATCCTGTCCGAGCATTAGACAAATATTTACAGTAATGTATGTAGAACGGACAGAAATGTTGTAGATCTTTATAAAATGTCTCCTTTATCTGCCGTTTCCATTACACATGTCGCAATTATGGGACTTCCTATGAGAATGGTCGTAACATCTCTCCAGCCCCATTCCTCAGCTTTCTAGCAAACCAAGTGGCAGAGTTGCTGTTTTGTTGTTTTGTTGTTTTACAAAGTAAGGAGTGGGCCTTTAGTATTTTCCCAGACAGACAAGTTCAAGTAAATCCATGATAATTGCCCCAATTTGTTAAATCTGCCTATGGCATAATGCTAACTCAACGTAGTTAATTCCAGTTCCCCTTTTATGGTGTGTGATTGTAGCTTGGAGAAATCCAGTCTGTGCTATCATGCCAACTCCTTTTCACTCATTGTCATGCCAAACATGCCTGTGTTTGGCATGACAAGGACAGACAAGGAGTTGGTATGATAGCACAAACATACTGGATTTATCCAGGCTATTTTGCTTGTTCCTCAATCAACTAAAAATGTTTCCTACATAGATACATACGGTATGTCCCCAGCTTCTGTTTTTGATGGCTAAGTTAGCTTGTGTGACTTCCTCATGAGACTGTCTGTGGTCTGATATGGTGTGACAGAAGATAAAATAAGAACACACTTCAGAGCTTTATTGAACACTCCATCTAGTGTCATGCAAGTAATTCACTCTTACATGCAACCATCTTTGATGCTAGGGTGGCGAGGTAACATCTCTTGGGACTATTATGGTGTTATCTCTGCGCTCCCTTCCCAGAAAGAGGCTGTTTCTAATTTCTTCCTTGGGGACAGAAGTGTCTTCACTCCAAAATTGCGATTTGTCCAATGTGAATCCCACATTTTAACACTTTCAATTAATCTAGTTTGAACAGGTTTTTGGTGTTTGTCACCTTGGCACATTTGGGTGATGATATCAGTCAGAGATGGTGTCTTCTCTGCACCCCCATTTGGTGTTTTCTGCAGCCCCACAACATCCTATCTGATTTCTGCTTAGAAACCGAGACCCGAGAATCTCTATAAACAGACATAAACATAATTCATCACACCCCTTCTATCTTAAACTGGGCTGATGAGCGAATGCTCTTGCAGTGAATGTTTCAATTAAGACACTATTATTGAGCTTGTTATTGTCTATTTCACAGCAAGTGGAAGATAGTTTGATGCCTTAACACATCTCTTACATCTCTCTGCCCCCTGTTAGTGCTCTGCCAACCACCCCTCACTCACACTTACCAGTTCCAGTTAAGCCCTGCCAATCATTACCACATGGTACCAGGCAACACATAAAGCACTTTGGAATGGTATGGCTAATGCTTTTTTATTGATCCAATATTGTGTGCTCTCTGCTAAGCCATAAGACAGCAAGATAATACATTCCATATAAGACACTATTAGTAAAATGTCAACCATATTGTGCATACAGTATTCCTGTAGTGACGCAGTCTTCTTTGACTTTGCAGACATGTTTTATTATATTCTCTTTTGACAGAGAACAGAGGGATGTTTTATCAGGTGAGGTTAGCTACAGTTAAAGGCACAGCAAAACCAAGATGGAGGTGAAAATACACTGTGACCTATTTACTCTTAAAGTCTGAGAAAGTCACATCCAGACCTGAAATAGAAATGCGGAGTGGGGGTAAAGTGGATTGAGAGCATGGTTTGTGGCGTGAGCTGTTTTGCTAGAGGAAGGTACCACATCTCTCCTATAAGCAAGTGAGAATGAGAGTGACTGACCCATATAGGCTACTGAGAGAACAGACAGAGAAGCAATAACCACACGCTATGGTGAGAAAGAAGCTAATTTCTACACAGCACACAATCGCGCATGCAAACATGCATATGCATGCGCACATCACACACTATACTATGGGGATGATGAAGGGGTTGATGGAATCCATGTGAGTTGACATGTTGATTTTGATACATGTATATTTGTAGTCTTAATTGAGCAACCACAAGAGTCTACCACACTCTCTCTCCATTTGTGGGTGTTGTTATGAGACTAACGTCAGGGGCTTATTCAAAGAACCTTGCAGATAGAACTGTGATGTACAGAAGATCAGAAGTCGTCTGTGTAGGCCTATATTCTGTAAAACACATTCCTATCAGCTATGCTTCTGATCATATGTAAATAAAATGACCACACCACGGTCATAGAAAGAGACATGCAACTCTGGTGTTAGCTGCAGAATGCTGGATACCTTTCAAATATAGTGTTATTTACTCCCCCATAGTGTTGAAAAGATATAGCATCTGACAACTCTAACATTTATATTTCTACAAAGGCTATTTGTTTTTCTGTTATTTTCACCCTGCAGTTTTAGACAAGAGCCTACTCTCTTGTCTTGACACATTTACTACCATTTTCTCCCACAATGGATATTAACATTCAGCAACCTTCATTGTAAATGTACACAATACCTGGCCTGATTCTGTTGTTTGGGTTTTCAGGCAGTTTACATTCTGTTTATCTATTGGGTCATTCCTTGTCATTTCAGCAAGCCATGATACCCACCATCTCAGATTGTTATGAAATCATTTATGTAGTTAGAAACAGATAAGATTAGCATTCCTAGGTTATACATTTTTGAAATATAATTTGATCTCTGAGAAATTAAGCTAATTGATTGACCCTAAATTGGCCATTTTCATCTATAGAATTCATTCACATTAACCATAAGCACTCCGTTATGTTTAGCTGGATGTCATTTATTTGAATGGGGACAGTCCACAGCCGACTGGAAATGCAATGCCCCCTTGTGGTTGAAGGATCCATTGTGGTTGAAGGATCCAAACTATGCATCTTCTTCAGTCCTGCCAGAGTCTGTCAACGAACAGGAAGTTACCAAACCACAGAAGAAGATAAAAATATGTGGTTTTCGACAATGGGTTTATGGGATAGCTAGCAACTTGTAAACAATTACCCATTCCTATAAGTGAGTATAATTTTTGTGACTTTTACCTCCCATTTTAGTTTATTGTAATGGTAATGACGTTTGTTTTTGATGAAAATTAACCTCTTAAGGCTCTGACCCTTTTTTTCAATTTTCGCCTAAAATGACATACACAAATCGAACTGTCTGTAGCTCAGGACCTGAAGCGAGGATATGCATATTCTTGATACCATTTGAAAGGAAACACTTTGACGTTTGTGGAAATGTGAAATTATTGTGGGAGAATATAACACATTAGATATGGTAAACGTTTTTTTGTTGTTGTTCCATCATCTTTGAAATGCAAGAGAAAGGCCACAATATAACATTGCAGTTTTGGTGCAATTTAGATGGCAGCAGTGTGTGTGCAAAGTTTCAGATTGATCCAGTGAAGCATTGAAATTCTGGACTATTTTGTGTGAAGTCTGCCCAAATGTGCCGAATTGGTCAATTGATACATTCTCAAGTACATAACTATAGAGAACATACAAAAATGATATGGTAAAACAAAATGTAAGTTTACACACTCCCAGGAATGTCGTCCGTGATGGATCATTAGCTTATACACTAACTTTCACACATCTAGATGGCCGGGCCGGGCGGGGTGGGTGTGGAGCCAGAGACAGCAGGGGTTTAAACTGTAGAACCCAGTTCCTACATTTGAATATAAAAATGGATTTATCAAACAAAACTATGCTACATTTTATCTCTGGGACCCTTAGGATGAAAAATCTGAGCAAGATTACTGAATGTAAGTACATTATTTACCTTCAGAGGTGAATGTATCAAACCAGTTGCCGTGATAAGTTTTTAGTGCTTGTGCACTCACCTCAAACAATAGCATGGTATTTTTTCACTGTAATAGCTACTGTAAATTCGACAGTGCAGTTAGATTAACAACAATTTAAGCTTTCTGCCCATATAAGACATGTCTATGTCCTGGAAAGTTTGCTGTTACTTACAACAGTCATGCTAATCACATTAGCGCACGTTAGTTCAACCATCCCATACGGGACACCGATCCGTAGAGGTTAGAAATAGATCGCTAGCTACGGTATAGCGTAGCTTTTAGATAGCTAGTTAGCTTCTCTGTAAGCTAGCTTGACTTGCTAGAAAGTTACAGAAACAAGTTGATGAAAAAGTAACTAAACCAAACATGTTTTATTATCAACTGAAACAATATATTTCTACTGTCTTGAATGAAAATAACATATTTTTAATCTCCCAAAATAAATGAAATCCCTGACGAGAGACTGGGCTATATTTTGTCTTGCGTGTTGTGAAACACTCCCTGGGCTCTTCGCCCAGTACCGGAACGAGATTGCATGAAGATGACATACGGCATCATTAAATACGTCACAACGTAAATGGTGCATAACTGTGTTCTTTTGGACACAGTATTGCAGTAGGTTTGTAATAACTGCAATATATACATTCCTACTGCACTGCAATATTTTTGTAGCAAAGGGATGGCTTATCTGAAGATGGCTTAGCCTACTCTCTGAATAGCCATCAATATTTCAAGATCAATGCATGTGTTGTGTAAGAATTCAAGATTGATGTGTTTTCAGATAGGCCTAACAAGATTCAGGTGTTACAATTGTACAGCAGTCCCGACGACGCTTTATGTAAACGTTAATAATCCTCGGTTGCAATACGGTTTTGGAAACCTTTGAAATGTTACTTTCAAATCATAGAGAAATAATTTTCAAAAACAAAAAGGATCCCACGGCCTTATTTCCATATTACACCAACTCTGTGTGTGCTTGTTTATGGAACAGAGAGACGACCACTAATTAGCTATCTAGCATCTCAGAACACCTGTATGTAACAGAAGAGGGAAGCCAGAAAAGTGTTGTATCTGAAAAGATTAGTTTAGATCAAGTCTCGAGGACTGTTTTGGCTGCCAGATCCAGTTCACCTCTGGACATAAAATATAAGGATCTTGGACAATAAAGGAGTAGACTATCTATCATGGGCTAGGATACCGGTTGCTTGCCTATCAGCAGATTAATTCCTCTTTCCACTGCTGTTATAGAGACATCCTCTTGTTTATCGTATCTGAGCGTAGGCCCGTCTATGGCATTTTGTTACACAAATATTTACAGAGGGAGATAAGGAGGGTGAGAGAGAGGGAGAGAGAGCATACAGTGACTTGCGAAAGTATTCACCCCCTTGGCATTTTTCCTATTTTGTTGCCTTACAACCTGTAATTAATAGGGAATGTTTGAGGGTTTGTGTCATTTGATTTACACAAAATGCCTACCACTTTGAAGATGCAAAATATTGTTTTTGTGAAACAAGAAATAAGACAAAAAAACAGAACTTGAACGTGCATAACTATTCACCCCCACAAAGTTAACACTTTGTAGAGCCACCTTTTGCAGCAATTACAGCTGCAAGTCTCTTGGGGTACGTCTCTATAAGCTTGGCACATCTAGCCACTGGGATTTTTGCCCATTCTTCAAGGCAAAACTGCTCCAGCTCCTTCAAGTTGGATGGGTTCCTCTGGTGTACAGCAATCTTTAAGTCATACCACAGATTCTCAATTGGATTGAGGTCTGGGCTTTGACTAGGCCATTCCAAGACATTTAAATGTTCCCCCTTAAACCACTCAAGAGCTGCTTTAGCAGTATGCTTAGGGTCATTGTCCTGCTGGAAGGTGAACCTCCGTCCCAGTCTCAAATCTCTGGAAGACTGAAACAGGTTTCCTTCAAGAATTTCCCTGTATTTTAGCGCCATCCATCATTCCTGGTGTTCTCGGGGTGATGAGAGATGTTGGGTTTGCGCCAGACATAGCGTTTCCTTGATGGCCAAAAAGCTCAATTTTAGTCTCATCTGACCAAAGTACCTTCTTCCATATGTGTGGGGAATCTCCCACATGGCTTTGGCGAACACCAAACGTGTTTGCTTATTTTGTTCTTCAAGCAATGGCTTTTTTCTGGCCACTCTTCCGTAAAGCCCAGCTCTGTGGAGTGTATGGCTTAAGGTGGTCCTATGGACAGATGCTCCAATCTCCACTGTGGAGCTTTGCAGCTCCTTCAGGGTTAGCTTTGGTCTCTTTGTTGCCTCTCTAATTAATGCCCTCCTTGCCTGGCCCGTGAGTTTTGGTGGGCGGCCCTCTCTTGGCAGGTTTGTTGTGGTGCCATATTCTTTCAATTTTTTAATAATGGATTTAATGGTGCTGCGTGGGATGTTCAACGTTTCTGATATTTCTTTATAACCCAACCCTGATCTGTACTTCTCCACATCTTTGTCCCTGACCTGTTTGGAGAGCTCCTTGGTCTTCATGGTGCCGCTTGCTTGTTGGTGCCCCTTGCTTAGTGGTGTTGCAGACTCTGGGTCCTCTCAGAACTGGTGTATATAAACTGAGATCATGTGACAGATCATGTGACACTTAGATTGCACACAGGTGGACTTTATTTAACTAATTATGTGACTTCTGAAGGTAAATGGTTGCACCAGATCTTATTTAGGGGCTTCATAGCAAAGGGGGTGAATACATGTGCACACACCACTTTTCCGTTATTAATTTTTTAGAATTTTTTGAAAGAAGTTATTTTTATCATTTCAATTCACCAATTTGGACTATTTTGTGTATGTGCATTACATAAAAAAGAAATAAAAAAAAACATTTAAATTTCAGGTTGAAATGCAACAAAATAGGGAAAAAGCCAAGGGGGATGAATACTTTTACAAGGCACTGTATGTGATGGTGTGTGTGTGCAAGGGTGGTGGTGTGTGTGTGTGGGCGCTGTGACTATTAAAACCTACCCTAACCAGAAACTGTGGATAGATGGCAGCATTCGTGCAAATCTGAAAGCGCGAACCACCGCATTCAACCATGGCAAGGTGACTGGGAATATGGCAGAATACAAACAGTGTAGCTAACAGTGTAGCTACTCACTCCGCAAGGCAATTAAACTGGCAAAACATCAGTATAGAGACAAAGTGGAGTCGCAATTCAACGGCTCAGACACGAGACGTATGTGGCAGGGTCTACAGACAATCACGGACTACAAAAGGAAAACCAGCCACATCGCCGACACCGACGTCTCGCATCCAGACAAGCTAAACACCTTCTTCGCCCGCTTTGAGGATAA
Organism: Coregonus lavaretus; assembly: GCF_964263955.1. Taxonomy (NCBI): domain Eukaryota; kingdom Metazoa; phylum Chordata; class Actinopteri; order Salmoniformes; family Salmonidae; genus Coregonus; species Coregonus lavaretus. The sequence goes on along the minus strand of NC_140025.1, from coordinate 26,758,957 downwards.
CACAGTTCCAATGACGAGGCCCACTACCAAGGACTGTGGCCTCTCCTTCTCCGTGGCCGACGTGATTAAGACATTTAAGCATGTTAACCCCCGCAAGGCTGCCGGCCCAGACGGCATCCCTAGCCGCGTCCTCAGAGCATGCGCAGACCAGCTAGCTGGTGTGTTTATGGACATATTCAATCTCTCCCTTTCCCAGTCTGCTGTTCCCACATGATTCAAGATGGCCACCATTGTTCCTGTACCCAAGAAAGCAAAGGTAACTGAACTAAATGACTATCGCCCTGTAGCACTCACCTCTGTCATCATGAAGTGCTTTGAGAGACTAGTCAAGGATCATATCATCTCTACCTTACCTGTCACCCTAGACCCTCTTCAATTTGCTTACCACCCCAATAGATCCACAGACGATGCAATCGCCATCACAATGCACACTGTCCTATCCCATCTGGACAAGAGGAATACCTATGTAAGAATGCTGTTCATTGACTATAGCTCAGCATTAAACACCATAGTACCCTCCAAGCTCATCATTAAGCTCGAGGCCCTGGGTCTGAACCCCACCCTGTGCAACTAGGTCCTGGACTTCCTGACGGGCCGCCCCCAGGTGGTGAAGGTAGGAAACAACATCTCCACTATGCTGATCCTCAACACTGGGGCCCCAGAAGGGTGCGTGCTCAGCCCCCTCCTGTACTCCCTGTACTCAATCATCAAGTTTGCAGATGACACAACAGTAGTAGGCTTGATTACCAACAATGACGAGACCGCCTACAGGGAGGAGGTGAGGGCTCTCGGAGTGTGGTGCCAGGAAAATAACCTCTCACTCAACATCAACAAAACAAAGGAGATGATCGTGGACTTCAGGAAACAGCAGAGGGTGCACCCCCCTATCCACATTGACGGGAACGCAGTGGAGAAGGTGGAAAGCTTCAAGTTCCTTGGCGTACATGTCACCGACAAACTGAAATGGTCCACCCACGCAGACAGTGTGGTGAAGAAGGCGCAACAGCACCTCTTCAACCTCAGGAGGCTGAAGGAATTCGGCTTGGCAACTAAAATCCTCACAAACTTTTATAGATGCACAATTGAGACCATCCTGTCGGGCTGTATCACCGCCTGGTACGGCAACTGCACCGCCCGCAACCGCAGGGCTCTCCAGAGGGTGGTGCGGTCTGCCGAACGCATTACCGGGGGCAAACTACCCGCCCTCCAAGACACATACTGCACCCGATGTCACAGGAAGGCCAAAAAGATAATCAATGACAACTACCACCTGAGCCACTGCCTGTTCACCCCGCTATCATCCAGAAGCCAAGGTCAGTACAGGTGCATCAAAGCTGGGACCGAGAGAATGAAAAACAGCTTCGATCTCAAGGCCATCACACTGTTAAATAGCCATCACTAGCACATTAGAGGCTGCTGCTGCCTATTGAAATCACGGGCCACTTTAAGAAATGGAACACTAGTCATTTTAATAATGTTTACATATCTTGCACTACTCATCTCATATGTATATACTGCATTCTATTCTATACTATTATACTGTATCTTAGTCCATGCCGCTCTGTCATTGCTTGTCCATATATGTATATATTCTTAAATTCCATTCCTTACTAGTTTTGTGTGTATTGGGTATATGTTGTGAAATTGTTAGATATTACTTGTTAGATATTACTGCACTGTCGGACCTAGAAGCACAAGCATTTCGCTACACCCGCTATAACATCTACTAAACATGTGTATGTGACAAATAAAATTTGATTTGATTTGGTGATTTGGAGGCCCAAGGCAGAGGCCAGTCTGAAGCACCCGCCCATGTCTATTTCAACACAATCATGGTTGCTGAACGTAGGGCTGTTCGGAGCCGGCTCTTTTAGGTGAACGAAGCAGAATTAAAATGCTAACTATAAATACTTTTCCTGACCGATTTGTTCGTCAATAGCTATTTGCGGCCCAGAAAAAGGCAGTTGTTTTAAAAAATATAGGACCATTATCATTTCTACATATTTTCTATCTGTTCTCATTCAGTCGGTCACTCGGTACAACATACTATGGGGAGTTAACAACCGATCATTTTCACCTGAAGAAAACTGAAATCACGGCCAACGTGTCAATGGATGCCGAGCCCACCCTCGGAAGCACCACCTTCCTGGCTATAATACCGGGGCTTGCATTCATTTCTTCAATTCTTTGCTCTTCAGTTCGCCTGAAGGAAGAATGTGTCAAGCAATTTACAAACTTTTCAAGCAGACAAAGACTACAAAATTCGGCTCTGACTTAGGTCTCTGTTAGTGGGTTGAGAGTACTCATCCCCCTCGATGTTGCGAGTTTTGGGTCTTGTTATCGGTTTTTGTGTTTGCTAAAAGCCATCTATTTTCTGATCTGCTTGTGTAGCTAATGCTTCCTTGCTTGGGTAGGATTTGTGTTTGCTAAAAACTCACTACTTTCTGCTCTGCTTGTGTAGCCAGTGCTTCCTTGCTTGAGTAAGATGGCCAGTGGTAAGAGTAAGTTCAAAAAGGCTAACCAGCCGAGTTTGAACCTCCAGCCATACCCTAGGGCGTGTGGTTTCACAATGAAAATGAAAGATACTCAGGAGTGCTGTCCTGTTTGCCTGGGGTAGAAGCACACTCAGGAGCCTTTTGGCTCATACCAGTTCGTGTGACAATTGTCTCTGTGAGAGAGATTGGGGCTGCTGGCAAAGGGTCTCCTGGTGAAAAGACCTCGGGAATAGGGTTGTCTGAGGCCGGGAGAGAGCGGAGACGATTTCTCTGGCAGTGTTTAGAGTACGGATTCCGGGATGATATACTATCCCTGGTTGGCTCTGGAGGATTTTCAGAGTGTGAATCATATGACATCAGTCTGGGGGAGCCTAAAGCCCCGGCTTTGGATTCCGCGGGGGAGAGCGAACCATTTGTGGTTAATGCGCCTTTTGATGGAGCCGTGTCGTAGGGCTGCAAATCACCTGGGGGTGGATTGGCCGTCTTTTCCCCTGCAGCAGATTTCCTCCAGCATTGGGGAAGGTACCCTGTTTAAAGATTACCCCTGTTTAAAGATTTGGCCGATGAGCCAAAGGCGGCCTGGGATACCCCACTTTTGGCCAGGCTGGTGCTACCAGGTTATGGCGAGTTCATGAATGTAGGTGTTCTGTTGTTTTGGACATGAGGTTCTGACATTTTAGGCTTGCAAGGTAAGTATTGTTTTTGAAACCATGGGGTTTATGGAATTGGGCTGCAGTGGCAGAGTGTCAGTGTGCATAGCCAAGCTGCAGCAGGTTCTGGTTCCCTACATGTGGCTCTGGCAGTTCAGGCTTCTCGGGTAAGTATTAGGGGAAAATGTGGCTTCTGTAACTAGGGCTGCGCGATATGGGCAAGAAATCAAATAGCGATATTTTTTTACCAAATATGAAGTAGGATGAGTTATATTAAGAAGCAACGTGGAAAGCAGCGTCATTCTTGTTTGGAACAATCTGTTGACTGCATTTGACCTAACTGAACAGCATGCAAACGTATAAATCAAATCAAAATAAAATAAAATGTATTGGTCACATACACATGGTTAGCAGATGTTATTGCGAGTGTAGCGAAATGCTTCTACTTCTAGTTCCGACAGTGCAGCAATATCTAGCAAGTAATATCTAACAGTTCCACAACAAAAACTTAATACACACAAATCTAAGTAAAGGAATGGAATAAATATATGGATGAGCAATGTCATTATCAGAGTGGCATAGGCTAAGATGCAATAGATAGTATAGAATACAGTATATACAGTGGGGAAAAAAAGTATTTAGTCAGCCACCAATTGTGCAAGTTCTCCCACTTGAAAAGATGAGAGAGGCCTGTAATTTTCATCATAGGTACACGTCAACTATGACAGACAAAATGAGAAAAAAAAATCCAGAAAATCACATTGTAGGATGTTTAATGAATTGATTTGCAAACTATGGTGGAAAATAAGAATTTGGTCAATAACAAAAGTTTCTCAATACTTTGTTATATACCCTTTGTTCGCAATGACACAGGTCAAACGTTTTCTGTAAGTCTTCACAAGGTTTTCACACACTGTTGCTGGTATTTTGGCCCATTCCTCCATGCAGATCTCCTCTAGAGCAGTGATGTTTTGGGGCTGTCGCTGGGCAACACGGACTTTCAACTCCCTCCAAAGATTTTCTATGGGGTTGATATCTGGAGACTGGCTAGGCCACTCCAGGACCTTGAAATGCTTCTTACGAAGCCACTCCTTCGTTGCCCGGGCGGTGTGTTTGGGATCATTGTCATGCTGATAGACTCAGCCACCTTTCATCTTCAATGCCCTTGCTGATGGAAGGAGGTTTTCATTCAAAATCTCACGATACATGGCCCCATTCATTCTTTCCTTTACACGGATCAGTCGTCCTGGTCCCTTTGCAGAAAAACAGCCCCACAGCATGATGTTGCCACCACCATGCTTCACTGTAGGGATGGTGCCAGGTTTCCTCCAGATGTGATGCTTGGCATTCAGGCCAAAGAGTTCAATCTTGGTTTCATCAGACCATATAATCTTGTTTCTCTTGGTCTGAGAGTCTTTAGGTGCCTTTTGCCAAACTCCACCCTGGGGTCTCATCCTCTGGCGGTGCAGTTCCTGAAAGGCGTGCGTCGGCTCAGACCCGTGTCTAAGCCTATGGCACCAACCTGGGACCTGGCTTTGGTCCTGGACGCTCTGTATGAGCCTTATTGGAGTCTGTGGATCTGAAGATCCTTTCCTACAAGACTGCCCTGCTCATGGCCTTGGTGTTGACCAAGCACATTCGGGAACTCCACACGCTATCAGTACAACCTTCCTGTTTGGAGTTTGCACCTGGCGACTCCCAAGGTTATGCCTATGTCTTACAGGTCCCAGCTTTCAAACTGTTCCCTTTCTCACCTCCTCCATATGGGTGTGGCGGCTTCTTGGCAATTGTTCTGTGGCATGACGACTGGTGATATCTGTTCTGCAGCAAATTGGGGTTCCCCACATATATTTGTGAGGTTTTATCGTTTGGATGTAACTGCTCCCAGTGTGGCCCATAGTGTTCTTATGGCTGGGACTGGGAGTGGATGTTAGGCAGCGTGCAAGTTGTGCATTTTTCCGGGTTACCACAGTTCCCTGTGAGTTTGAACCTTGGGCTGCGGCAGCACTTAAAGTGCGCATTATCAGGGTTACCTCAGTTTTCTGTAGATTTGAGCCTTGGGCTGCCGTGGCAGCATGCGAGTACACAGTTTCCTTCCAGGTTACTGCAGGTTTCCTGTGGGTTGAGCCTTGGGCTGCAGTGGTTCATCGACTCTGGTCGATGCTATGCAGCGTGCGTGTGCATTTTACCAAATCACGACAGGTGTTCTGTTGTTTTGGACATGAGGTTCTGACATTTTAGGCTTGCAAGGTAAGTATTGTTTTTGAAACCATGGGGTTTATGGAATTGGGCTGCAGTGGCAGAGTGTCAGTGTGCATAGCCAAGCTGCAGCAGGTTCTGGTTCCCTACATGTGGCTCTGGCAGTTCAGGCTTCTCGGGTAAGTATTAGGGGAAAATGTGGCTTCTGTAACTAGGGCTGCGCGATATGGGCAAGAAATCAAATAGCGATATTTTTTTACCAAATATGAAGTAGGATGAGTTATATTAAGAAGCAACGTGGAAAGCAGCGTCATTCTTGTTTGGAACAATCTGTTGACTGCATTTGACCTAACTGAACAGCATGCAAACGTATAAATCAAATCAAAATCAAATAAAATGTATTGGTCACATACACATGGTTAGCAGATGTTATTGCGAGTGTAGCGAAATGCTTCTACTTCTAGTTCCGACAGTGCAGCAATATCTAGCAAGTAATATCTAACAGTTCCACAACAAAAACTTAATACACACAAATCTAAGTAAAGGAATGGAATAAATATATGGATGAGCAATGTCATTATCAGAGTGGCATAGGCTAAGATGCAATAGATAGTATAGAATACAGTATATACAGTGGGGAAAAAAAGTATTTAGTCAGCCACCAATTGTGCAAGTTCTCCCACTTGAAAAGATGAGAGAGGCCTGTAATTTTCATCATAGGTACACGTCAACTATGACAGACAAAATGAGAAAAAAAAATCCAGATAATCACATTGTAGGATTTTTAATGAATTTATTTGCAAACTATGGTGGAAAATAAGAATTTGGTCAATAACAAAAGTTTCTCAATACTTTGTTATATACCCTTTGTTCGCAATGACACAGGTCAAACGTTTTCTGTAAGTCTTCACAAGGTTTTCACACACTGTTGCTGGTATTTTGGCCCATTCCTACATGCAGATCTCCTCTAGAGCAGCGATGTTTTGGGGCTGTCGCTGGGCAACACAGACTTTCAACTCCCTCCAAAGATTTTCTATGGGGTTGATATCTGGAGACTGGCTAGGCCACTCCAGGACCTTGAAATGCTTCTTACGAAGCCACTCCTTCGTTGCCCGGGTGGTGTGTTTGGGATCATTGTCATGCTGATAGACCCAGCCACCTTTCATCTTCAATGCCCTTGTTGATGGAAGGAGGTTTTCACTCAAAATCTCACGATACATGGCCCCATTCATTCTTTCCTTTACACGGATCAGTCGTCCTGGTCCCTTTGCAGAAAAACAGCCCCACAGCATGATGTTGCCACCACCATGCTTCACTGTAGGGATGGTGCCAGGTTTCCTCCAGATGTGATGCTTGGCATTCAGGCCAAAGAGTTCAATCTTGGTTTCATCAGACCATATAATCTTGTTTCTCTTGGTCTGAGAGTCTTTAGGTGCCTTTTGCCAAACTCCAAGTGGGCTGTCATGTGCCTTTTACTGAGGAGTGGCTTCTGTCTGGCTACTCTACCATAAAGTCCTGATTGGTGGAGTGCTGCAGAGATGGTTGTCCTTCTGGAAGGTTCTCCCATCTCCACAGAGGAACTGTAGAGCTCTGTCAGAGTGACCATTGGGTTCTTAGTCACCTCCCTGACCAAGGCCCTTCTCCCCCAATTGCTCAGTTTGGCTAGGCAGCCAGCTCTAGGAAGAGTCTTGCTGGTTCCAAACTTCTTCCATTTAAGAATGATGGAGGGCACTGTGTTCTTGGGGACCTTCAATGCTGCAGACATTTTTTGGTACCCTTCCCCAGATCTGTGCCTCGACACAATCCTGTCTCGGAGCTCTACGGACAATTCCTTCGACCTCATGGCTTGGTCTTTGCTGTGACATGCACTGTCAACTGTGGGACCTTTTATAGACAGTTCTGTGCCTTTCCAAATCATGTCCAATCAATTGAATTTACCACAGGTGGACTCCAATCAAGTTGTAGAAACATCTCAAGGATGATCAATGGAAACAGAATGAACCTGAGCTCAATTTCGAGTCTCATAGCAAAGTGTCTGAATACTTATGTAAATAAGTTATTTCTGTAAAAAAAGATATATACATTTGTTAACATTTCTAAAAACCTGTTTTCGCTTTTTCATTATGGGGTATTTTGTGTAGATTGCGGTGACACCACTTATATGAATGAAACTGCCACTACACTGAAACCATTAGATGCAGTTTAGAACAGCACACTTCACTCTATTATGGGTGACAGGTTCAGTACACATCATTGCATCCTATATCAGAAAGTAGGCTGGCCCTCCCCTAAGTCTCGTAGATCAATACGTTGCTCTCTTTTTGTTTATAAAGGCCTCTTGTGCAAACTTCCGTCGTACCTTACTTCATTGTTAAATTACAGACATACGAGTTACCAGACCTGATCACAGGGATGGCTAACTCTAGATGTCCCATTGATCACTACGGAATTACAGTAGGTAAATCTGCATGAAGTTTTTTTGCGCCCCATATATGGAATGATCTGCAGAGCTCTCTGCACCTTGACGCTCTGGTGCCTCTATGGCAATTCAGGTTGTACATTTTGTATAATTTGTGTACATGCAGGGCTCTCTTGCAAAATAGGTTTTGGTCTGAATGGGATTTCCCCGTCAAAATAAAGGTACAAAAAAATTAAGTAATAAAGGATTGTGTTTTTTTTTACAGTGATGGCATTTCAGTGATTGTGCAATTAACAGCAGAAGAAGAATTTGCTGAGATAGTCTTTATTTCCATGTTAACTTAATTTTAGTGTGTACACTCTTAAAAAAAAGGTGCTATCTAGAACCTAAAAGGGTTCTTCAGCTGTCCCCATAGGAGAACCCTTTTGAAGAACCGTTTTTGGTTTCAGGTAGAACCCTTTTGGGTTCCATGTAGAACCTTTACCCCAGAGGGCTCTATATGGAACCCAAAAGGGTTCGACCTGGACCCAAAAAGAGTTGGGGACAGACAATGAACCCTTTTGTAGTGTATACAAACAAATTCATAGAGCTACCAGTCCTGTCAATCCTTTCCTAAGCGTCAACATCACATCAGGCCTTCACAGCTTTTCTCGATCGCTAAGACACTTTTAATTAAACTTTTCATGAGACTGATCTCCATCATAACCTAATGAGCACAACAGTATACTAAGTCATTTCTCATTGCTTTCACACAAATGCTAAGCAAATTTCTGCAAAACAGTAAACACAACTCTCTACAAAAGATGTAAAACTCAGTTGAGTAAATCATGTAAACATTTGGTGACAGCTGATACAAATTACGCCCATGAATGTGAACCTCTTTTGCACATGTGCAAAACTTCTTTACACAATTGTTCAATCAGCAATTAGTCATTTTTCATGCATTAAAATGGTCACTCACCTCTGAGTTGCTGTTTGCAAGGATGGACCAAGTAAGAGGCCGAGGGCAAGGACAAAGGAGAGGTAGAGGGGCCCATAGACGAAGAGGGGTTCAGATGTGTGGAGGTGGAAAGTTTATGATTACCTTCTACATGACCAGATGTCCCTCCTAGACACAATGACTGCCTATTGTATGGCAATCACTGCAGAGGACTGCCAAGCGTGAATGCGCCATGCAAGGAGAGATTTTCCTCGCTGTATTGCATGGGAAAAAATCCAGTGTGATGTTGATGAAAACATGTGGCCTGATTGACAAGAACGAGTGGACTGAATGTGGTATACTGTATTGGTGTTGCCTTTTTATTTTTTTATTCTCTGTATATACTGTACAGCATCATTTAATTTGTAAAGGACAACATGGGAAAAGTTCAAAGAAAGCATTTTGTTTCTGGATATTCATGCTCTGAGTGACATTCTTTCTGCTTTGGTCATCTTTGGTAAAATCGTCTTAGGAAAAAAAGAATACAGCCCATGCTGTGATAATATGTTTACTTGTCTTTTATGGTGCATACTATTATTATAGTATCAGCAAATGGCAGAGAAATATATAGGACGTTTAACCATGTTAGGGTATATTGATAGTTGTAGTTAGTATTTATTGGGCCATTGTGTAACGATTGATTGAAATAACTTTTCATTAGATAACAAGTTGTATGTTTTGATGGAGGTAGTTGATTTTGTGTCATGTATTTAATGTTTTGAGAGTCTTAATGCATTTTGCAAATGAAATGAGTCATTTTGGCCAACGTGTTTCAGTTGGGGCTGCATGTTAATTCTTTCAAAAAAGTGAATTCTTTTTGGACACATTTTCAAGCATTCGAGAAAAACTGTCATTTGCTACATTGCTATGTTATTAGAGAAGAACTATGATATTTAAGTCAATGTGTTGATATTGAGTCTCTCTTTCTCTCCACAGTACTCTGTGCAGACCAGCATTCAGCCCAGCCTGAGACTCGGCAGGTGAAAGGCATCGTGGGAAAGTTTCTCTCTTTTCCAGAGAGGGTGTTAAAATCTGGCAATTTACTTTATGGAGACCTTGGCAATATTGCACAGGTGTACCCTGTTAAACAAAGTAATACCAACCTTGTGAAGAGATTTAAATACCGCCTTCACTGGAGCAATGTTACTGGATTCTTCTCTTTGTCAGACCTACAAATAGAGGATTCTGGGGTTTATACTGTGGAGAATGCAGATGAAGTTGAAGAGAAGACGACACATACATTTCAGCTGACTGTGTACTGTAAGTGGGTGTGTGTTGTAAATGACAAAATCATTAAAGTGGCAATCAGCAGTAGAAACGTTAATAAAGCGTTCTCCCCGCCCCTAGTTCTGTAAAAAACTGAGGGATAGGGCTGGAGAAATGTAACCACTCTCAAATTCATAGACAGAGCTATGGATGCAAGGACTGATCAACCATTATATAAGAAGTATAGTTTTAACCATGTTTTGAGACTATATAGTGTTTGTTCACAATTTATTTGTTTACAAACACCGGAGTAAAACAAGCTGATGGGTTCTCCTAAGCTCATGAGGCATTTATAAGTTATATTCTTCAAGAATCAATGGGTACATATCATTAATTTATAAGTCTAAAAATGGATATAACAACTGCTCTTTGCCACTTTAAAGATAAGTTCCATTTCAGCAATTCTAATTTTTTCATTATTTGTCTTCCAGATGTTCTATCCAAACCTCAGGTGATGGTCCATGACAACAGCTCCTGTAGCGTGGTGTGTTCTGTGGAGAATGGGAGAGAGGTGACCCTGTCCTGGTACAGAGGAGGGGAGATACTCAACCAGAGCAGCAGCCCTGACCTGAACATCACCCTCTCTCTACCTCTCAAGGTGGATGAACAGAACAGAGACTCTTACAGATGTGAGGCTGCCAACCCAGTCAGCAAGGAGACCACTGTTGTTCCAAATTCCTGTATAAAGAGTGATCCCTCCAAGGTGACAGGTAAAAAAATAAAATAATGTACAGTAGCAATGTTAAATTGCTGATATCCAGACAATACCAAATTCAATATGAAACAGTAAGTATGGTAGAGCTCATTTTATGAAACAATGTTTTAATTAAAAAATTGTTTTCTCTCTTTTTACTTTAGATGGTGATGAGAGGACTCGAGATTGCCTTATTATTGCTGTAATCTGCGTTTTGTTTGCCTCAGGACTTGTTGGACTTGCAATCTAAAGAAGGGTAGAAATGGACACTCACAAGGCAGGTATTTATCTTTTAGCGGGGTGAGGTCATTCTCCTTGTCAAAGTCAAACCTTTTTAAATGATCAAGGATAGTGTTTTGGAAAAGGTAGGAAATGTTTGCCTGAACAACAGATGCAGGTCAAATGAAGAGACATGTCTTCCACACTTCCTCTGCTTGGTCAGACAGTTACATTATCTCAGACCACTTCTCTAAATGTTGAAAAAGCAGAAGGCACATATACACACAAGCACACTCTGACAATGATTACTTTATAGCTTCGCTGGCTCCAAAAGGATCGATATTACAGACACAGGTATCCATACTAACATGAGTCGTTAGTGTTTGCAGAACCTGTCTTGGGGGTGAGCATTTGTGCATATCTGCCAGTTACTCCCACCCACACTGTATTTTTCATTTCCTTTATTTGTCTTTATAGATTCACCCGGAAGAAAGCAAGATGAAATAGAGTATGCAGATATAACTCACATTAATCCAGCAGATAACTAGGTTAGGAATAATGCTACAGGCTGATAAACATAGGAGACGTAATACAGCAGCTTTTGCAGCCCTCATGGCTACAACTATAGGATTAATTTTTGTGCCGGTAGGTTAATTTGGTCTTGAGTTGCACAGACCACCTGAGTTTGATACCAAAACTGGTTGGTTGGGTTGCATAATGAGAAGCCACTGTAAGGTTCTGTATTTATTTTCTTAGTCAACCTTGTGTTCTTGAACGTAGCCCTGCTTCTTTGTGTTCTTGAACATAGCCCTGTCTTTCATTTTTGTTAATTGATTTCACCTGTGTTTGTTACTCACCTGGTCTCATCAGCTCCTTATTTAGTTCAGTTCATTCTGTTTGTGCCTTGTGAGGTATTGTTTGTTTTGACTCTACTAAGCCTTTTCCTAGCTTGTTTGTGAGAACCAGTTATAGCCTTCAGTCCTAGTTTTTGAGTCTCCTGCCTGTTTGCCTACCTGTGACCACGATTCATGCCTTTTGCGAAGGCGAAATAAACACCTGCCGCGCTCTGCGCGTGTGTCACATTCGTTTACAGACGGGACGGACCAAGGCGCAGCGTGATATGCGTACATGTTTATTAAATATTAAACACAACGACAAAATAACAAACAAAACGAAACGTGAAGTCCAAGGCAGCACAACACAACATACCTTAACTGGAACAAGATCCCACAACCCACTAGTGCCAATAGGCTACCTAAGTATGGTCCCCAATCAGAGACAACGAGCTACAGCTGCCTCTGATTGGGAACCACACCGGCCAACATAGATCTACACGATCTAGATCTAAACATAGAAAATGCAACATAGAACATACAACACAGAAAATACACACCCTGACTCAACAAATACGAGTCCCCAGAGTCAGGGCGTGACAGTACCCCCCCCCCCCCCCCCCCCAAAGGTGCGGACTCCGACCGCACAACATAAACATAACAGGGTAGGGGCCGGGTGGGCATTCCGCCTCGGAGGCGGATCCGGCTCAGGGCGTGACGACCACTTACTCTCCGCCTCCCTGTTGCGCCCCTGGTCTGGTCTGGACCTCGGCGCGCTGCTTCCCCTCTCCTTCCTCCCACGAAGTACCAAGCCCTGTCTGGATCCTGGTGTGGGAGACCCCGAAACTGGAGAGGGGCTGACGTCTGGGTCTGGACTGGAGCCGCTGACCGGAGCTGGACCGGGCACCGGTGGAGCGGACTGCTCTGGCTCCAGAGTGGAGCAGCTGACCGGAGCTGGATCAGGCACCGGTGGAGCGGACTGCTTTGGCTCCGGAGTGGAGCCGCTGACCGGAGCTGGACTGGACCCCGGTGAAGCGGATTGCTCTGGCTCCGGAGTGGAGCAGCTGACCGGAGCTGAACTGGGCACCGGTGGAGCGGACTGCTCTGGCTCCGGAGTGGAGCAGCTGACCGGTGCCGGACCAGGCACTGGTGGAACATGCACGGGCCGTGCCGGACTGGACACACGCACCACTGGCTTGGTGCGGGGAGCAGGAACGGGCCGGACCGGGCTGGCGACGCGCACCACTGGCTTGGTGCGGGGAGCAGGAACAGGCCGGGCCGGGCTGGCGACGCGCACCACTGGCTTGGTGCGGGGAGCAGGAACAGGCCGGGCCGGGCTGGCGACGCGCACCACTGGCTTGGTGCGAGGGGCAGGAACAGGCCTGACCGGGCTGGCGACGCGCACCACTGGCTTGGTGCGAGGGTCAGGAACAGGCCGGGCAGGGCTGGCGACGTGCACCACTAGCTTGGTGCGAGGGGCAGGAACAGGCCGGACCGGGCTGGCGATGCGCACCACAGGCTTGGTGCGAGGGGCAGGAACAGGCCGGGCCGGGCTGGCGACGCGACGCGCACCACTGGCTTGGTGCGAGGGGCAGGAACAGGCCGGGCCGGGCTGGCGACGTGCACCACTGGCTTGGTGCGAGGGGCAGGAACAGGCCGGGCCGGGCTGGCGACGCGCACCACTGGCTTGGTGCGAGGAGCAGGAACAGGCCGGGCCGGGCTGGCGACGCGAACCACTGGCTTGGTGCGAGGGGCAGGAACAGGCCGGGCCGGGCTGGCGACGCGCACCACTGGGTTGGTGTGAGGGGCAGGAACAGGCCGGGTCGGGCTGGCGACGCGCACTACTGGCTTGGTGCGAAGGACAGGAACAGGCCGGACCGGGCTGGCGACACGCACCACTTGCTTGGTGCGAGGAGCGGGACTGGGTTCCTTTATTAACCCCCGCTCCTTCTGCTGCCTAACCAGCTCCTCTCATCGTGCCTCTACACTCTCCTTCTCCCTTATAGCCTCCTGTAGCGCCTCCCTCTGACCGAATAACTCCTGCTCCCTCTGAACCAATAGCCCCCGTAACATGGTGGCCTCCTCTCCTAACCTGCAGACCCGCCCTTTAATGGCCTCCTGCTGCCTCGTCGTCCACACCGTGTGCCCCCCCCCCCCAAAATGTTATTGGGGTTGCCTCTCGGGTCTCCGTCGTCGGCACTCCTCCTCCTGTGAGGACTCCTCCGGGAGCCCCCACGAGTTAGGGAACAGAAACTCGTCGTCATCGTCATCCTCCGACTCCTCAGTATAATACTGTTCCCACTCCTCTTCCCATGGTCGTAGGGACCCAATCTGAAAACCGACCGGGTGCAGTGGTCGGGGCTCTTCTCTCTCGCTCCCCGACCACCCCTTTAGCCCCCCCAAAAAACTTTCTTGGGGCTGTCTCTCGGGCTTCCTCCTCAACCGGCGTCCTCTGCGTTGCCATTGCTCCTCTCCTGCCTGGGTATCTACCTTCGCCCATGGCCCTTTCCCCGCGAATATCTCTTCCCATGACAACAATTTGCCCACCTGGGACATGGCTATTCGCTCCTCCTGGGCACGCTGCTTGGTCCTCGTTTGGTGGGATCTTCTGTCACGATCGTTTACAGACGGGACGGACCAAGGCGCCGCGTGATATGCGTACATGTTTATTAAATATTAAACACAACGACAAAATAACAAACAAAACGAACCGTGAAGTCCAAGGCAGCACAACACAACATACCTTAACTGGAACAAGATCCCACAACCCACTAGTGCCAATAGGCTACCTAAGTATTTTCCCCAATCAGAGACAACGAGCTACAGCTGCCTCTGATTGGGAACCACACCGGCCAACATAGATCTACACGATCTAGATCTAAACATAGAAAATGCAACATAGAACATACCACACAGAAAATACACACCCTGACTCAACAAATACGAGTCCCCAGAGTCAGGGCGTGACAGCGTGAATCTACACCTTTTTCTCCCTGAGTATTCATTACAGCCACACAGCACATATTGTATATACACTAAACACAAATATAAATGCAACATGTAAAGTGTTGGTCGCATGTTTCATGAGCTGAAATAAAAGATCCCAGAAATGTTCCATATTCACATAAATAATATGCCATTTAGCAGACGCTTTTATCCAAAGCGACTTACAGTCATGCATGCATCATTTTTTTTGTGTATGGGTGGTCCCGGGGATCGAACCCACTACCTTGGCGTTACAAGCGCCGTGCTCTACCAGCTGAGCTACAGAGGACCACCCATACACAAAAACAGTTTATCTCTAATGTTGTGCACAAATATGTTTACATCCCCATTAGTGAGCATTTCTCCTTTGCCAAGATAATCCATCCACCTGACAAGTGTGGCACGTCAAGAAGCTGATTAAACAGCATGGTCATTACACAGGTGGACCCTTGCCCAGGCATGTGAAATCCGTAGGTTAGGGCCTGATTAATTTATTGACTGATTTCCTTATATCTTTAAAATCTTTATATTTTTGTTCAGTATAGTAATGCCTTTAATCTTCCCGTGTCTTTTACAGTATTTGCCAAGTCTGTGGACATTTAAAGCTTGGCTTCGTGGTTCCTCCCACTAGCTTTATGAATGGTTCTAGATGTGTTATGTTGACTGTTGAGTTTCATACTGCAGAACAATGAAAGTAGACAAGAGAGCGTGTCTTGTTTCTTTCCTCTGGCACAGAGTATCTAATAACGACACATATTACTCTTTTATTTCCTTGTCCCTCTCAATCCTTCCTCTCCCTGTTTAGGAGGAGCGAACAGGTGTGCTTGGAGACAACCCTAACCTGACATCCGTTTATGATCAAATCCAGTTATATCGCATGGCGAACAGCGATGACATCGACACTGCATGAAGGAGAGAGAAAACAGGAAGTTACTGAGAGGGTGACATGATAATTAATATCCAAGAGAAGGCGTTACATCCTAAAAAAGACAAAATTATAGTAAATATCCATCTAGAAAACTTAATGGAGGCACAGATTACTTGAAAAAATGCCCATTTAACCATTGCACTGTTGTTATTATTTCAGACTTCCTTAGTTGGTAATTCTCAGTCTTTTGTTGAATTGGGGCCTCGATTAGATTCACTGATACAGACAAATTCAATAGCTATGCCTAGGGTTATTAGTAGGATGATCACTCTTTTAAAGTGCCCATTGTCCCAATGTATAGGTTCAAACAAATGGAATCTATCTTTTTAATACAATTCATTAGTGTGTTTGCTATTCTACTGCTGGGCCAAAGCTTATTTTCAGTGGTCTGTTCTGTTGTACACAGCTCCCCTGTATCTTTTCATAGCTGGTCATTGTTTAGCTTGTCAGTGGATATCAGCTGTGTACATATAATAAATAGAGCAGGTGTTTGAGATAAAGCCACCTACTCCTTAGAAGCAATGGCTGTTAGGCTACGTTGGAAACAAAAAGTCCCCAAGTAAAACATTTTAGTTTCACCATGTACATTCTGTTGAAACATTTCTGAGGGGTTGATCTTGATTTGCCTTTTGACTCAGAAAGTGATCTTGGGTGACATTTTACTCTTATTTCTTTTCACAAAATGCAGACCTGATTAAGTGTAGTTCAGGTCTTGCTTTGGCAACTGTGTTCATGCAGTTTGAATGTACAAAATCAACAGTTTAGTTTATCATGATGGACCATTTATTGCTTTTCCTTGTCTACACAGTATGTAGCTCATTATATCTTAAGAATACAATCCCTCCCTCCGGCATGCTCCTGCAGACACTCCTTCTATTAGAGCATTTTGTGCTCCACCTACGTTAGCCCACATATATAACGAAAAATATATTATATCGATACTATAGTGAATTGTGGCACTGTAGGCTATTTCATTTTTATAATTTCATTTTTCAGAATTTTGAGATTGGCAACATTTCTCCAGAAATACAACTCCATATTGTGGTTTTAATGTAGCCTACTTCTAGTGTCAAATTAGGAGGGACCACTGTAATTGTTTGGTGGTTTTCAAGTGCGTTTCTCTATTTATTGAGTTTAAGTGTATTTGGGACGTTTTGTCCTGTTACTTTTCATTTCAAGCAGCTGTACATTTCTAATTTGAAAAGAATGATGACTAATCCTCTTAAAGTTCAAGCATTGCTTTCAAGGAAATAATGTTTTTCTTCTAATGTATTTTCCCCATCTAGTGGTTGAATGTTTTTATATTTCAGCATACTGTACTGTACATACTACACTATTTTGTACTCTGAGACAGTGTACTGTAATTGTTAGTGTAACTTAAATCAAGTGTCAGCAAAAAGTTCTCAAACCTTTCTATGCTTTTACGTTTGGACTGTGGTCATGCATTTTTGTGCCAAAGTGCCATTATTGTAAGTAACATTATTGTGAGTAACAATGACAATTTGTGAAATATTCCATATCAATCAATATGCAAATGTAAACATTGAGAACCTTTACACTTTCAATTTGATTGCTGATTTATAGCATAGCTTCACACGGTGAAGTGACGTTTTCAACGGAAATCACTGAAGTGGGGTACGAAGCAATCTTTCCCTGATGAAAGCAGTTAATCCAAGCCTGAATTCAAGCAATAACAACACACATTTTTGTTGTATTATAACTGGATTATAGCTCCCGTCCAAATGTTGTTAATGATATATAGGCCATAGTCAACTCCATTACACTCAAAAGATACTTAAACTTCAACCAATAAATGCTAGCGATGGCTAGCTATGCTAGCTATTCTACCAGTCTATCTTAATGAGTGTTGTTAGCAAGCTAATAGCACATCATCACACAAACATTTCTATTTTTAAGGGGTATGCAGTAGGTTGATAACGATATCACTAAAGTATGTTGTATTGGACATTTCAAACAACATTTCCAGCTAATGAGAAAACAGTCATGGTATTTAATTTAAGAGAATTAACAAGATTTAACAAGGCAACCTTGGGGCAAATTTTACTAGGTGCCAACGGGAGATTGTGAGGGATTTTTATATCCATACACCACTAGAGAGGTGTGGCCACTGTCAAACGTCATTTCATGAGGAACTATCAGAGGTCAATGTCTGCGCCGGCCCAGATGTGGTGACGTCATCACGTTTTATTAAATGAAACCCCTGTCTTTTTTCATTTGGGCAAAAAATCTGCCCTCTCTCCTCTGTCCTCTTTCCTCCGTGACCCAGAAACCAATAAGTGGTCGAGGAGAGTGTCAATTTGTTAGTAGGCAAACGGAAGACGGTCCTCCCCTCCTTGATAGCATTCTTTTGGCATGGAAGCACAAGTGTATCCTGCCTGAGTGTATCCTACCTTTCAAAATTGCCTTTGTACATTACACTGTGTTCACATTAGGCAATACACTTGCACTACCCATTTAAAATTGACTGAACATCCAATTTCCATAAATTATGTCCCATGGTTGATCAAAGATGTGATCATTGAAGACATCTTTGACAATGTAATCAAATGAAAGAAAGGCAATAAACATACTGTTTAGCAGGCACTAGTTTGCATCAAGCCTGGCCATAAGTTCTCACCTAAATTGCAGTAAATATCATCATTGTTCATGCACCTGGGCAGTCCAAGCCTGACACACAGGTAGGTCTGGATTGAAATCATTGCTTGACTCATGCATGGACTGAAGGAGGGTGGTATGTATTTTACAGTATTATATTGTAGAGGTCCTGTACATGGCTCAGTTTATAAAAGCATGTCACTAGCAACACTAGAGTTGTGGGTTCGATTCTCACTGGGGTCACATACCAAAATGTGTGTACTGTTGTCACTTTGGATAAAAGTGTCTGCTACGTAAATGGCATATAGTATGGTATTACAGTACTGTCTTGGCAAATGCAATATTTTGCTTAGAGACTGAGATCCTAACTACACGTCTCCATAAACAGAAATAAACATAATTCATCATACCCCTTGTATCTTCAAATGATCTTATGAGCATTTAATCCAATTAGGATGCTATTGGTGAGCTTGTGGTTGTGTATGTCACAGCAAGTAGAAGATAGTGTTAAACCTGAACACATCTCAAACACCCAGAACCCGTCTCTCTTGCCCTCCTGTCTGTGCATGGCAACCACACTTTCCAGTTGTGGCTAAGCCTGGCAAATCATTATTACCACACGATTCAAGCTCTTTAAAATTACATTTACATTTGAGTCATTTAGCAGACGCTCTTATCCAGAGCGACTTACAGTTAGTGAGTGCATACATTTTCATACGAACCCACAACCCTGGCGTTGCAAAAGCCATGCTCTACCAACTGAGCTACACAGGACTAAAATGTTTTCCAAATGCTAATGTAGTTTTTATTATCATGATTGTGTCTCCACATAGCAACGTTTCCTACTGCACTCTGTATTACCTTACTGATTAAGCTCTCTCTCTGACTCTCTCTCGCCATATAACGTGTCTCTCTCTATCTCTCATTGTATGTCTGTCTCTCTTTCCTCTCTCTCTTTCTCTGTCTCTCTCCTCTGAAAGTGAGAGGAGGGGCCACATAATGTTAAAATGTCAACATGCAGCTAGAAAGTGTATTCAGTATACATTGTAAAATCTTTATGTAATTTAACAGACACTTTTATCCAAAGTGACTTACAGTCAAGTGCCTATTGCCTCTGACCACAGAACAGCCGTTATTTTCTGTTCTGTTAATTTCCCTTTCTGTTCATGTAAAACTAAGTTGAGGTTAAAGGTTAGGCAAAGCAGTCCTTAATTTGACTAGCTTACTAGCTCAGATCTTACTTGCACAGAACTGGCTGATAGAGGTTATTTTGGAATGATTGTGATACTATATGTGGTTATCTTACCTATTTAGTTGAATGCACTGATTCTAAGTCACTCTTGATAAGAGGGTCTGCTAAATGTGGGTGCAGAGGACTGAGAACATGGTTTGTGGTGTCAGCTCTCTTGCTTGAGAGAATCCGTAGGTACCACATCTCCCATATAAGCAAGTGAGAATGACAGTGACTGACCCATATATACACTGAGATACATTGGAATAACCTGTTCCAATTTCAAAACACCTTGATATCCTATTCAATGTAAACACATTACATCAACCACAACAACCTTCTGAATAACACTTTGATTATTTATATTTTTTTCATAGTGTCTTTAGGATTTACAACAGTTAATTATACTGTATGTCAAGTCATATTACAGCTAAACAATAATACACAATGTTACTTTTATTGTTTTGCAACACACACCAGGTTAACTTATGAGGGGAATGAGAGAGTCAGAGACCGGTACAGTTATATGCAAATATGATATTGATGAAACATTCAGCACCGTATGTCTGATTGTGGCCAGGGTAAATGATTCATTTAAACGTTAAAGCAGTTGATGAGTTCTTTGCCAAGGCAAATGTCAACCCCCCACACACCTTGTTTATCCCACCCACCACTAGCAAGTACTATCTTCTAGTATAGGTATCACCTGGCAGAGTTGGCCAACGTCTCCACACAGATCTCTGGTTACCTCCCCACAGGGCACCCCACCCTTCCCACAGTCTGGCTGCTCCTCCCAAATAAATAATTCCTCAGGCAGATGTTTTCTTTGTTCTGTCACCTGCAGCCAAAGCCTTAAATCAGGGAGATTCCAAGACTCTTCCAAGCAGCGTTGTGTTACTATCCCACTGGTCTTCAGTTTCAACCCCACTACTTTCTCTCATTAACTTTTCACTCAGATTCTCTGGAGAATTTGAAATGAGACAATGAATGCACACAGAATGGGACGCGTACAGTATAAGTGAACTGTGTTACAGTAAATTTATCTTACCTTTGTTGGCGTCTGCCTATGGTGAAGAACACTGCAAAGATTCCTGGTAACACAAGGCTGCTGCTGGGATAACAGGATAGTATCTTCCTCCATGCCTCTCGTCTTTGTTGTGTGGTGTGGAGTTGTGTGGGGGGGAAGCTAATACAATACATGACATACCGTGCCTTCAGAGCCAAAGCTTGAATGAACCCCTAGGCTTATATACTGTATATACAGTGCCTTCAGAAAGTATTCACACCCCTTGACTTTTTCCACATTTTGTTGTGCTACAGCCTGCATTTAAAATGGAATACATTTAGATTTTGTGTCACTGGCCTACAAATTCATTAAAATTCAAAAGCTGAAATGTCTTCAGTCAATAGGTATTCAACACCTTTGGTATGGCAAGCCTAAATAAGTTCAGAAGTAAACATTTGCTTAACAAGTCACATAGAGTAAAAAGTTCCATGGACTCACCCTGTGTGAAATAATAGTGTTTAACAAGCTATTTGAATGACTCCTCATCTCTGTACCCCCACACATATAATTATCTGTAAGGTCCCTCAGTCGAGCAGTGAATTTCAAACACAGATTCAACCACAAAGACAAGGGAGGTTTTACAATGCCTCGCAAAGAAGGGCGCCTATAAAATATAAAAACAGACATTGAATATCCCTTTGAACATGGTGAAGTTATTAATTACACGTTGGATGGTGTATCAATAAACCCAGTCACTACAAAGATACAGTCGTCCTTCCTAACTCAGTTGCCGGAGATGAAAGAAACCGCTCAGGGATTTCACCATGAGGCCAATGGTGACTTTAAAACAGTTACAGAGTTTAATGGCTCTGATAGGATAATACTGACGATGGATTAACAACATTCTAATTAATCCACAATAACAAACTAAATGACAGAGTGAAAAGAAGGAAGCCTCTACAGAATACAAATATTCCAAAACATGCATCCTGTTTGCGACAAGGTACTGAAGGAAAACTGCACAAAATGTGGCAAAGAAATGAATACAAAGCATTATGTTTGGTGCAAATCCAACACAACACATCACTGAGTACCACTGTTAATATTTTCAAGCATGGTGGTGTCTGTTATGGGTATGCTTGTCATCAGCAAGGACTAAATTCAGGTAGGTCCGTTTGCTTCTGTTTAAGAAACTTTTTTGAACAGAATCTTTGCGTAATGAATACACCTCAGAGGGCTGCTGGTCTGGTTGAGAGTATTCTCTCCTCTGTACCAGGACAATGTCACATCTTTCCAGTTCTTCACAGTGCACACCACTGAACAGCTCGAGCTTTAGAGCAATTAACCATTTGTTCAGATGGAGAAGGCCAGCCTGACGTTCATGCTGCTATATTTAGTCATTGATGCTATGTTTTTTTTATTGTTACTGATTTGCTGCACTAACTAAAAGTGCATGTGAGGTGATGATAGATAAGTAGCCTAAACATTATTTTTTTGATGTTCAATGTTTTCAACGTTTGTTGTGTTTCCTGACAAGGGAGCCTAGACTAGCAGCCTACAGGCTGTAGTGCGTGGAGGACAGACCGAATGGGAATTTCCCTAATTGCATTCCCAACCCGCACCCCCTCCATATTAAATGTGGTCAAATTTGTAAATGCTAAATCATTTAAACAGTGCCACATTTAGTATCAATATCAATATCTTAAAGCCATTAGGTAAAATTAACATTCAAACTCAGTGGTATTTAAGCTACATTCCCCTCTAAACAGGAAATGTTTGTCGTTTCCTGTGATGATGTGATCAGTGGCTGTCTGTTATAAAGAGAGGCCACACTATACATCATTACTAGGGTCCTGCTTTTTGGTGCAGAAATGGATGCACAATATGAATGTTATATACGCCTATTAGAATGACTACTGAGGTGAACTTCCACAGTCAAAGTTCCGCAATAAGAGCACCGATTCCAATATCTACGAATACATACTCTTCAGAATTGTGTTCTGTCATGGAGTAGGCTGATTCTTCATCTAATGGATCCACAATCCGTAGGTTATGCAATATGAATGTTCAATATGTATAATAGACTGACTAGAGTGGTAATTTCCCACAATCAAATTTACACAATAAGAGCTACGACACTAATATCTGTGCATACTCTTCAGAATTGAATTCTGTGGGTATCATCGAGTAGGCTGATACCCCATTTCATGGATCCACAATTCAAAGGTAATGCTGTACAGTGCAATATTAATGTTCTATACACCTAATAGGTTGACTACTAAGGTGAAATCCCACAGTCAAAGTTCCGGAATAAGAGCTACGATGCTAATATTTAAGCAATAAGGCATGAGAACCCAGGGATTATCGTGTGATAACTCCCTACTCAGGGCTGTTCTTTAGCCCGAGGCGAAGCCAAGTGCCGTGAAACAGGCCTTAGGAGGGAGTTATCACACAGTAATTCCCGGGTTCGAGAGCCTTATTGCTTTTATTAAAGGGTTGCCCACATATTTAAAACAAGAATAATTACATGTTTTCATTAGTCCGGGCAAAAGCCAGTTGTTAGTTCTGAGGTTCTGAAGTTTCTAACCAAACAGGCTGGTCGTTAAACCACGTTGCTGTGCTAAACAAATCATTGGGATGTAGCTAGCTAGCAGGTTCAATGATGATGAGAGACAAGAACTTCATAATGGGACCCATCTCGTCCAAAAAGTTGACTCAAGTTTGCCAAAAAGCACCTGGATGATCATCAAGACTCTTGGAAGAATGTTGTATGGACAGATGAGTCAAAAGTATAACTTTTTGGATGACATGGGTCCCATTACGCCTGGCGAAAACCAAACATAAGAATCTTATACCAACGGTCAAGCATGGTGGTGGTGGTGTGATGGTTTGGGGAAGCATTGCTGCCTCAGGACCTGGACGACTTGCCTTAATAGAAGGAACCATGAATTCTACTCTGTATCAGAGAATTCTACAGGAGAATGTCAGGCTATCCGTCTGTGTGCTGAAGCTGAAGCACAGTGTGAGTCATGCAGCAAGACGATAATCCGAAACACACAATTAAGTCTACATGAAAATGGCTAAAAAGCAACACATTTCAAGTTTTGGAATGGCCTAGTCTAAGTCCAGACCTAATCCCAATTGAGATGTTGTTGCAGGACTTGAAATGAGAAGTTCATGCTTGAAAACCCACAAATGTTGCTGAGTTAAAGCCATTCTGCATGGAAGAGTGGGCCACAATTCCTCCACAGCGATGTGAGAGACTGATCAACAACTACAGGAAATATTTGGCAAGAGTAATTGCAGCTAAAGGTGGCACAACCAGTTATTGAGTGTAACGGGGCAATTACTTTTCACACAGGGGCATTGGGTGTTGCATAACTTTGTTTATGAAATAAGTACAGTGGGGGAAAAAAGTATTTAGTCAGCCACCAATTGTGCAAGTTCTCCCACTTAAAAAGATGAGAGAGGCCTGTAATTTTCATCATAGGTACACGTCAACTATGACAGACAAAATGAGAAGAAAAAAAATCCAGAAAATCACATTGTAGGATTTTTAATGAATTTATTTGCAAATTATGGTGGAAAATAAGTATTTGGTCAATAACAAAAGTTTCTCAATACTTTGTTATGTACCCTTTGTTGGCAATGACACAGGTCAAACATTTTCAGTAAGTCTTCACAAGGTTTTCACACACTGTTGCTGGTATTTTGGCCCATTCCTCCATGCAGATCTCCTCTAGAGCAGTGAAGTTTTGGGGCTGTTGCTGGGAAACCGGACTTTCAACTCCCTCCAAAGATTTTCTATGGGGTTGAGATCTGGAGACTGGCTAAGCCACTCCAGGACCTTGAAATGCTTCTTATGAAACCACTCCTTCGTTGCCCGGGCGGTGTGTTTGGGATCATTGTCATGCTGAAAGACCCAGCCACGTTTCATCTTCAATGCCCTTGCTGATGGAAGGAGGTTTTCACTCAAAATCTCACGATACATGGCCCCATTCATTCTTTCCTTTACACGGATCAGTCATCCTGGTCCCTTTGCAGAAAAACAGCCCCAAAGCATGATGTTTCCACTCCCATGCTTCACGGTAGGTATGGTGTTCTTTGGATGCAACTCAGCATTCTTTGTCCTCCAAACACGACGAGTTTAGTTTTTACCAAAACATTCTATTTTGGATTTATCTGACCATATGACATTCTCCCAATCCTCTTCTGGATCATCCAAATGCACTCTAGCAAACTTCAGACGGGCCTGGACATGTACTGGCTTAAGTAGGGGGACACGTCTTGCACTGCAGGATTTGAGTCCCTGGCGGCGTAGTGTGTTACTGATGGTAGGCTTTGTTACTTTGGTCCCAGCTCTCTGCAGGTCATTCACTAGGTCCCCCCGTGTGGTTCTGGGATTTTTGCTCACCGTTCTTGTGATCATTTTGACCCCACGGGGTGAGATCTTGTACTGATGAGGGGATATGAACCAGGTTTGTGTAATAAACAAGACAAAACAAATGGAATGATGAGATGAGGAGCAGCAGTGGCTAGAAGGCCGGTTACAATGAACGCTGAAGCCTGCCCGAACAAGGAGAGGAGGCAGCTTCGGAGGAAGTCGTGACAGTACCCCGCCCTTGACACGCTGCTCCAGCAGTGCGCCGACACTGGCCTCAGGGACGGCCAGGAGGACAAGGAGCAGGGCGAGCCGGATGGCAACGGTGGAAATCCTGCAATAGGGGTACACTCAACGAGGTACTGAAGGCCTCCCACCCGACGACTCGAAGGGAGTAGTAACCTATAGGTAACCTCGTTTATTTTCCTCAGGACTTTGAACGGCCCCACAGACCGCGGGCTCAGCTTCTGGCAGGACAGGCAGAAATGCAGATTCCGCGTCGAGTGCCAGACCCGATCACCCGGTACAAAGACCGGGGCCTCACACGCCGCGCTGGAGATGGGCGTGAGCAGCGTTCCACGTCTCCTCTGCGTGTCGAAACCAGTTATCCACCGCAGGAGCTTTAGTCTGGCTCTGATGCCGTGGTGCCAGAACCGGCTAATAACCTAAAACACATTGAAATGGCGTGAGGTTAGTGGAGGAGTGGCAGAGAGAGTTCTGGGCATATTCGGCCCATGGCAAGAACACCGACCACTCCCCCGGCCGGTCCTGGCAGTAGGACCGCAGGAACCTACCCACATCTTGATTCACCCATTCCACCTGCCCATTAGACTCGGGGTGAAACCCAGAGGTCAGTCTGACCGAGACCCCCAGACGTTCCATGACCGCCTTCCAGACCCTGGATGTAAACTGGGGACCCCGGTCAGACACTATGTCCTCTGGCACCCCGTAGTGCCGGAAGACGTGTGTAAACAGGGCCACCACAGTCTGCATGGCCTTGGGGAGACCGGGCAGAGGAAGGAGGCGGCAGGCTTTTGAAAAGCAGTCCACAACGACCAGGATGGTGGTGTTACCTTGAAAATAGGCTACAATATAACCCTTGCTTGCTCACAGTTGTAGCTCATCAGCTGCCCAATAAATATGTTAATAGTCAACATTGTTGTGACTGACTGAGTGGGTGTCAACTGTCACTATTTATTGGCTATGTTGTTCACAGTGATGTCTATCCGTGATAATTTTCTTCTATCTCAAATATAAGATTGCATTTATTTTCTACTTTTTATTCCAGACTTCTCACTCCCCAGTGGAAACACCCTCTAGAGTTAAGGGCGTCTCTAGTTCCTTAAATTAAATAACTTTAGTATTATTATTACATAACATTGTTAGTTTACTTAGAGACATTGAATACGTTGGTCAGCTGTCAATCAACCTAAGTCTGAGTGATAGTTCATTGGTCAACTCTTGTTGCAATGATGCTGTTCCAGGAGGTTTTGGGGCGGAGTTTGTGTCGTTCGATGGAGCGATTGGTGGAGGTGGAGCAGGAGTACCCTGGAGGGGTGGAATATATTTTTAGCCCTGCCTGTATGCCCCTGTGGCAATGCGCTGGTTGCTGTGGAGATGAGAACCTGGAGTGCCACCCCACCCTCACACGTAACGGCACCATGCAGGTGGGGGTCACTTTGTGTCAGGAGGCCACAGATTTCCTTGGGCTACCCTCTTCCAACCTAAAAGAGATATATATGTTCCTGTAAAACATCCAATGCCGGTCCAAACCTTTGAGTGCATCGTCTTCTTCACCTCACCTCAATGCATGTGTTTGTGTTTTCCTCTGTGTGTTTGTGTGTGTGTCAGTTGATGAGGACAACTCTGACTGAGCGGACAGGGCAGTATGTGGAGCTGACGTTTGTAGAGCATCAGACCTGTGAGTGCAGGTAATAAAGCCTAATATCATCTGACCTGTAATGCTATCTAAGTCATTCAAATATGAACAGCCCACGTTAACATGTGTAGCTTAAGAAACAAGGTTCATGAAATCAATAATTTGCTAGTAACAGATGACATTCATATTCTTACTATCTCTTAAACTCACTTAGATAATACCTTTGATGATACAGTGGTAGTCAACCTACCAGGGTAGTTACAAACAGCACAGGAATGAAATCATCAACATGTATTGATCACATCTTTACTAATGCTGCAGAAATTAGCTTGAAAGCAGTATCCAGATCCATCGGATGTAGTGATCACAATATAGTCTAGGAAAACCAAAGTTCCAAAGGCTGGACCTAATATATTGTATAAGAGGACATACAATAAGTTTTGTAGTGATTCCTATGTTGTTGATGTAAATAATATTTGTTGGTTCGTGGTGTGTAATGAGGATCAAACAGACACTGCACTTGAAACATTTATGAAATTGCTTATTCCAGTTACTAATAAGCATGCACCCTTTAAGAAAATGACTGTAAAAACGGTTAAATCCCAGTGGATTGATGAGGAATATTATGGTTGAGAGGGATGAGGCAAAAGTCTGGCTACACAACCGATTGGCAAACATATTGCAAATTGAGAAATCATGTGACTAAACTGAATAAAAATAAGAAGAAAAATAATCTACACTATGAATCAAAGATAAATGACATAAAGAATGATAGTAAAAATCTTTGGAGAACCTTAAATGAAATGTTGGGAAAAAAGGCAAACTCAGCTCCATCATTCATTGAATCAGATGGCTTATTCATCACAAAACTAACTGATATTGCCAACTACTTTAATGATTTTTTCATTGGCAAGATTAGCAAACTTAGGCATGACATGCCAGCAACAACCGCTTACACTACACATCCAAGTATATCTGACCAAATTATGAAAGACAAGCATTGTAATTTTGAATTCCGTAAAGTGAGTGTGGAGGAATATTGTTGTCTATCAACAATGACAAGCCACCGGGGTCTGACAACTTGGATGGAAAATTACTGAGGATAATAGCAGACGATATTGCCACAAATTGACAACAAACTTTCAGCATACTTATAGGGAAGGACATTCATCAAGCACAGCACTTACAAAAATGACTGATGATTGTCTGAGAGAAATTGATGATACAAATATTGTGGGGGCTGTTTTGCTAGACTTCAGCGCAGCGTTTGACATTATCAATCATAATCTGCTGTTGGAAAAACGTATGTGTTATGGCTTTACACCCCCTTCTATATTGTGGATAAAGAATTACCTGTCTAACAGAACGCATAGGATGTTCTTTAATGGAAGACTCTCCAACATAATCCAGATAGAATCAGGAATTCCCCAGGGCAGCTGTCTAGGCCCCTTACTTTTTTCAATCTTTTTTAATGACATGGCTTTGAGTAAAGCCAGAGTGTATATGTATGCGGATGACTCAACACTATACATGTCAGCTACTACAGCGACTGAAATGACTGCAACACTTAACAAAGAGGTGTAGTTAGTTTCAGAGTGGGTGGCAAGGAATACGTTTGTCATAAATATTTCTAAAACTGAAAGCATTGTATTTGGGACAAATCATTCACTAAACCCTAAACCTCAACTAAATATTGTAATAAATAATGTGGAAATTGAGCAAGTTGTGGTAACTAAACTGCTTGGAGTAACCCTGGATAGCAAATAGAAATCCAATATGGATGGTGTTAAGAGATAGATGGGAGGTGTTGAATGGAGCTGAAGGATGGGACTAATAACAACAAGATAACTAATGTAAAGCATACTGTGTCCATAATAAGTACAGTGAGGGAAAAAAGTATTTGATCCCCTGCTAATTTTGTACGTTTGCCCACTGACAAAGAAATTATCAGTCTATAATTTTAATGGTAGGTTTATTTGAACAGTGAGAGACAGAATAACAACAAATAAATCCAGAAAAACGCATGTCAAAAATGTTATAAATTGATTTGCATTTTAATGAGAGAAATAAGTATTTGACCCCCTCTCAATCAGAAAGATTTCTGGCTCCCAGGTGTCTTTTATACAGGTAATGAGCTGAGATTAGGAGCACACTCTTAAAGGGAGTGTTCCTAATCTCAGTTTGTTACCTGTATAAAAGATACCTGTCCACAGAAGCAATCAATCAATCACATTCCAAACTCTCCACCATGGCCAAGACCAAAGAGCTTTCCAAGGATGTCAGGGACAAGATTGTAGACCTACACAAGGCTGGAATGGGCTACAAGACCATCGCCAAGCAGCTTGGTGAACGGTGACAACAGTTGGTGCGATTATTCGCAAAAGGAAGAAACACAAAAGATCTGTCAATCTCCCTTGGCCTGGGGCTCCATGCAGGATCTCACCTCGTGGAGTTGCAATGATCATGAGAATGGTGAGGAATCAGCCCAGAACTACACGGGAGGATCTTGTCAATGATCTCAAGACAGCTCGGACCATAGTCACCAAGAAAACAATTGGTAACACACTACGCCGTGAAGGAATGAAATCCTGCAGCGCCCGCAAGGTCCCCCTGCTCAAGAAAGCACATATACAGGCCCGTCTGAAGTTTGCCAATGAACATCTGAATGATTCAGAGGAGAACTGGGTGAAAGTGTTGTGGTCAGATGAGACCAAAATTGAGCTCTTTGGCATCAACTCAACTCGCCGTGTTTGGAGGAGGAGGAATGCTGCCTATGACCCCAAGAACACCATCCCCACCATCAAACATGGAGGTGGAAACATTATGCTTTGGGGGTGTTTTTATGCTAAGGGAAACTTCACCGCATCAAAGGGACGATGGACGGGGCCATGTACCATCAAATCTTGGGTGAGAACCTCCTTCCCTCAGCCAGGGCATTGAAAATGGGTCGTGGATGGGTATTCCAGCATGACAATCACCCAAAATCCACGGCCAAGGCAACAAAGGAGTGGCTCAAGAAGAAGCACATTAAGGTCCTGGAGTGACCTAGCCAGTCTCCAGACCTTAATCCCATAGAAAATCTGTGGAGGGAGCTGAAGGTTCGAGTTGCCAAACGTCAGCCTCGAAACCTTAATGACTTGGAGAAGATCTGCAAAGAGGAGTGGGACAAAATCCATCCTGAGATGTGTGCAAACCTGGTGGCTAACTACAAGAAACGTCTGACATCTGTGATTGCCAACAAAGGTTTTGCCACCAAGTACTAAGTCATGTTTTGAAGAGGGGTCAAATATTTATGTCCCTCATTAAAATGCAAATCAATTTATAACATTTTTGACATGCGTTTTTCTGGATTTTTTTGTTGTTATTCTGTCTCTCGCTGTTTAAATAAACCTACCATTAAAATTATAGACTGATCATGTCCTTGTCAGTGGGCAAACGTACAAAATCAGCAGGGGATCAAATACTCTTTCCCCTCACTGTATCTAGCAGGCTAGCTAATTCACAACTCACAAAAAAAGACAACGTACTTGCCTTAAATAGCTAGAAATCAATTTTGTTGGTGAAACCATAAATGGAGAGGAAGTACAAAACCAACGACGCTAGACAGAGAGGAATTTGCTTAAGCAAAAGGCAGTTTATTAAACACAGAGATAGCTGTTACTGTTAGCTAACATGCATGGGATCCTGCTAATTTAACATGCATGGACCTAATCATATAGCACTCTATTAGTGTCAGCTGAGAAGGATGATTAAAAAGAGTTTACAGCATTACTTTATACAATGTAACATAGAGGAAGGGGTCCTTCTTCTAGTCCCTTGATTGGTTCCCGAGGCGTAGGAGGCGGGTCTGCTCTGACCAGAGCAGATACCCCATTGGTGCACGGCAGAGTCCTCTGCCCTTGGCACCCGACCAGTAGAGGGGGGGGGTTGAGAATTGAGTTTGCGTCCACATTGAGATGTCTGTGTGTGTCCAGGGAACTCCTGAGGAGTATCTGTTGTTTATGGCCGGAGGTGGGGGTGTTGTCTATTATCACATTCCTAGGCCATTTGGTGATAAGATAAGGTTTTCTCTGTCCTTTTGTTCTCTGACCTTTTGCTCTCTGACCTGGCACAGCATTTATTGAAAACAGGCTCCAAATGGGTCTTACAGAACATTTTAGTCAGACCAATCTATAACAAATTATATTTACTACGACAAATCCCCCTCTTCACGTCTCCCAGACGTGATCCATTATTTATGGTGGCATGAAGCATAGTTGAATCAGTCTTAAAAGAAAAACAATAATGCAGGAAGGAAACAACACATGATAACGCATAATGCAATTGTAAAAAAAATTCAACCATCCCCCTCTAGCATACTAAATATATGGCCAGTTAATTAAACAATGTTAGTCTCCCTCTAGTGCACGATTAAATACATCAAAGCTGTTGTTCAAATTCTATTTCATCTTCATTTTGGTGTCAAATTTTGGTTTTGGCTGCTCAAATCAGCCCTGACTTCTGTCAGTGTTCTAGAAGGAGTGGGGGCTGGTGTGCAATGTGTTAGATAGTGCCAGGGTGCGCCTAATTTACCTCTGACCTGGACTGAGTGTGAAGTAACCTCCTTCACTTCGTACGGTCCAGTCCACCTGGGTTCCAGCCACTTTCTCTTGTGGACTTTTACCCTCACCCAGTCTCCCACTTTTACCTTCAGTGGCAGTGTACTTCCCGACAGCTCCCCCTCTTGGGCCTTCTACACCTGAGAAGAGATTGCTGCAGAAAATTCCGTCAATTTCTTCACATAATCAGTCATTTCTATCTGTTGTACATCAAGGGAGGGCATATGACCTCCCTTCCTTGGTGGACCTATGTTAATTTTGTTCCTGCACAAACCTTTGTTATTTTAGCTTTAAATGTGATGCAGGTTCCACGAGTCCCTGAGACTGTGGATGTTACTGAACCGAATCTGTGCATGATTCCGAACATTTCCTCCACCTCTCTCAGATGTTTTGTTGCTAAAACGTGTGGTTGTCAGATCTTATCTGCCTTGGTATACCGTACCTGGGTATTAATTCAGTTTGTAGCCACTTAATGACTGACCTAGCATCCTCTTATTCTGTAGTTTCTGTAGGAATTGCCTCTACCCATTTTGAAAACCTGTCTACAGTTTCTGTCATGTGAGGGTACCACCAGATGTGTGAGTCCATCATGGCACCTCCAGAGTTCGTCCTGTCCTCTGCCGCCCCCTCCTGGGCCCAGACTGAGTGTTCATAGGGTCCTGCCGAGCTCTGTAACTGTGCTATATCGCCTTGGTTGAGTTCAGTCTGTGATGTCGGTGGTAGTAGTATTGGATGAGGATTACGCCTTCGGGCACCTGGAGTTCAGACAGGTGGGTTTATGGTTGTTGTGGGGGTCCTCCCCTTCCTCTACCTCTCCATTGTGGTGTACCTCTGCCTCTTCCCCTCCCTGGGGGTTGATGGTTAGATTGCTGCAGATCCCAACAATCACGCTTGAAATGTCCAGTTCTTCCACAATGGTAACACAGGTAGTTCCCTCCTCTTGGAGGACCTAATGGGGTGCCCTGCTGAGGCCATGGTTGTGGTTGTGGGCCAAAAGTCATGGTGCCTTTTAGGCTGTATAGTGAGGTGGGGCCAGGAGTGGTGCTGATAGTCATGGTGCCTGTTAGGCTGTATAGTGAGGTGGGGCCAGGAGTGGTGCTGGTACTGGCCTCTGGGGAAGCTGCTTCAGTGGCCACACACAACGTATCTGTTTTCTTTGGTTGCACCCTCCTGCTCTCCACTATTGCCCATGTCCCTATTCTCAGCTCTTCCTCGGCTTTCTCAACTGCCACCTCTAGTCCTTTCTTCATAATCTTGAGTTCTTCCTCTGAAGGAGGTCCCCCTCTAAGGTAACCTGCCTGTGTCCATCTCAACTTCACTTCCTACCATACTTTTTTAACTTTCTTATACTGTACTTTTCCCCTTGCTCTGTCTGTCATTCGTTGTTCTAGATATTCATTAAATTTGAGTATAGTTATGTTTGGCCCTGCCATCTTGCTTTCTCTATCTTTATACACTTATCCCGTCCCTGGTGTTTTATTTCCAAGGATGTATTATCGGTATCAACACAGACTTATCTCATGTACGACACCCTCGCATATAAAGAGGCTGATTTATATCATTTGTAATGTAATTATTATCATAAAAAATCAGAATTCCAGTCACATATACCAATGCAGTAATTTCCACACACAGCACACACCACGCTTTAGTTATCTCACGCTTGTTCTAGAATCATGCACAAATTCAATACCAGTTTCCCCAGTCCCTGGTTCCTGAAAGCCTAGGTCAAATTCACTCAGTTCAACAGATTAGTATTCAGGTTCATAAGTCTCACTATAACTTCCCATCATCCATTACACGTTTAAGATATAACACAGACACGTTAAAATATAAACACAGCAAAACAAAACTGCCAATTAGAATACAATACCTTAAAAAATTTAGGTTACCAGAGCGTCCTAAAACATAGTCTCAGTTCAACTGCCACCCTTCACACAACCTTATACTTATGTGAAGTCACAGAAGCAACTGGATCCCTATCAAAGGATTTTTTTAGACAACTTGATCTAGGAAGGACTTAGTCTCAGCTTAATTGTACCTTTCACACAACCATTTATATGGAACGTTTTAAGTGTGAAATCACAGAGATAACTGGCATCCCCGGGAATTTAGTACCTCTGGTCAATTTCGGTGATTCTCCCCCACCTAACGTCTAGAACTCTGCCACAGTTTAACTTCAACCTCCTCGCAACCTATAGGGTAGGACCTCCCCTAATAGGATTTAAGCAAAAGGTCTCAGTTCAAACTGGGTCCCTTTAGGAATCTAGTTTTATGGGTCAAATCTTATCCACCAATGCGTCAATCCGTAGTTTGACACATTCTGGATACGTTTATCTTTATTCCTTATTCCTTTATTCCTTATTCCTTTATTCCTTATTCCTTTATTCCTTATTCCTTTATTCCTTAGTATAAAACACAGTACCAGATATCTCATGTATGCCTTAATTCATTAGGATGGAAAATTATTTAACAAGTATTCATACTCACACTCAGTACTTCTGATCAAAATTTGGTATTGGTCTATAATACAATATGCAAGATTTCGTTTTAACAGGCTCTGCCTACCTTTTTAGAAGAGCGCTCTGATCAGGTTCCTGAGGCAAGACGAATAGTTGATGTCTCCTGGATTACAGGTCACTCTTCCGTCTGTTTTTAGATCGATGATTTGCCTTTTCCTCTCGCACCAACTCTTTAGATCGAATTTAACCATCCTCTGCTACCAATTTTGTTGGTGAAACCATAAATGGAGAGGAAGTACAAAACCAACGACGCTAGACAGAGAGGAATTTGCTTAAGCAAAAGGCAGTTTATTAAACACAGAGATAGCTGTTACTGTTAGCTAACATGCATGGGATCCTGCTAATTTAACATGCATGGACCTAATCATATAGCACTCTATTAGTGTCAGCTGAGAAGGATGATTAAAAAGAGTTTACAGCATTACTTTATACAATGTAACATAGAGGAAGGGGTCCTTCTTCTAGTCCCTTGATTGGTTCCCGAGGCGTAGGAGGCGGGTCTGCTCTGTCCAGAGCAGATACCCCATTGGTGCACGGCAGAGTCCTCTGCCCTTGGCACCCGACCAGTAGGGGGGGGGTTGAGAATGAGTGTGCGTCCACATTGAGATGTCTGTGTGTGTCCAGGGAACTCCTGAGGAGTATCTGTTGTTTATGGCCGGAGGTGGGGGTGTTGTCTATTATCACATTCCTAGGCCATTTGGTGATAAGATAAGGTTTTCTCTGTCCTTTTGTTCTCTGACCTTTTGCTCTCTGACCTGGCACAGCATTTATTGAAAACAGGCTCCAAATGGGTCTTACAGAACATTTTAGTCAGACCAATCTATAACAAATTATATTTACTACGACAATGTCTTTGCAAGTTTTGCCTCTACTGGTGCTCCTTCTGTGAATCAACTTGTTTTCATGATAAGAAACATATGTCATTAATAATTTCCTTGTTTATTGTAAAATGTTATCTGTGATTTTGTTTAGGGGGAGGGGAAGCAATATAAAAGAACAAATCATTGTGCAAAGCTAATTTCCCCCTTGATTATGAAATTGTTGAGCTGGGAGATCATGTGTTTGTTGTCAAATATACTGATAACTGCTGCAATTATTACGAAGATACAAAGACAAGGTTATGTGTAGCAATCGGCTGCAATGCTGTCAAGATGAAGGGAGGAATTTTTTTCTTCCAGTTTCCAACTGATGTTGAAAGGTATGTAATAAATAATGCTTAGATGCATTTGGAGTAATTATTGCATGGTGAGGCACACGTCGTTGGCTGTGTAATCAGTACTGTGCTGTATCCATGGCTACCCATCGAATCAATCACCAAAGCAATGATCACTGATAGATAAAACATGCTAGCTACCCGTAATGAAACAAAACTCTAGCTGTGTTTAACACAACTAGCATGAGGCAGCATGGCTAGCTAACGTTAGTTTACCAATGTGTCCAGCTATATTACATCCAAGGCTATCCCAGGGTATGCACAATCAATGTTGTAGAACACCATTAAGTACCTCTTAAGTTATGTAAAACATTGTATAGGCAACTACTTATGTTCTGTTGCCCTGTGATCAGATTAAGTCAGAATACCATAAAATATAGTCTACTATAATTATATGCATCTTCACAAAATAGACAAAACTCAAAAGGTTGTACATTTATTAAATGCCTGTTAACATGGTGAAAAATCTAGAACACATAGAAACCATAAAAATAGAGCATTTGATCACAACCTGGAAGAACACATTGCACATGCAACCCCTCAATAGGAAAATGGTACAAAAAAGAAAGACATACACCATGTGTAGCATTAGAGCTTCGCTTCAAAAGATCTATCAGGTTTAAGAGGGCGTCAACTGAAAATGTTTTATAGGATAGGATAAAGTATGGTTCTTTATTCTAATGTTTCATAGGACAGGATAAAGTGTGGGTGTGACACTCTGGCTCTAGGACTTTTGTATGTGAGCTAGAGTGTATGTTGTTTTGTTGGGGATTTGGGTGTTTTTCTATGTTGGTAGTTCTGTTGGGTGTATTTCTATGTTTGCAGGTCTGTGGGTTGTTTTTCTAGGTGGTTGTATGTTGTAGTCAATGACTCCCAATCGGAGGTAACGAGTGTCAGCTGTCGGCTCGTTATCTCTGATTGGGAGCCATATTTAAACTGTCAGTTTTCACCTTGTGTTTGTGGGTTTTTGTTTCCTTGTTGCTGTTTGTCGTTATCAGTATAGAACTTCACGTATCGTCTTTTGTTTTGTTTTTCGTGGTTGCTTTAATTAATAAAAGTCATCATGTTCACTCGCAACGCTGCGCATTGGTCCGCTCCTTTAGACGATCGTGACAGAAAAACCCACCATCAAAGGACCAAGCAGCGTGTCCAGGAGCCAAGGGTCTGGACATGGGAAGAGTTATTGGACGGAATGGGGTCCTGGACGTGGGAAGAAATCCTGGAGGGTATGGATCGCCGACCATGGAGCGAGACGGTGGAGAGGCGACGGCGAGAGGAGCAACGGCGTCGGCAGAGCCAACGTCGGAAGGACGAGAGGCAACCCCAAGAAATTTTTTGGGGGGGGGCACATGGCTTGGGCGACGGAGCAGCAGGAGGCTGCCACAAGGCAGAGTCAGAGGGCTGCCAGGTTAAGGGGGCTGACGGAGGCAGAGAAGGGACGGATTCAGTGGGCTACCAGGTCAAGGGGGCTACTGGGTAAAGCAGGGAAGGAAGGTGTTGAGGCACGGCGTGAGGTACTGGGGTGTGTAACCAGTTCGGTCCGGCCCGTTCCTAGTCCCGAGGTGCAGCCAGTAGTGTGTGTTCCCCGTACGGTACGGCCTGTTCCGGTCCCTCGCACTAAGTGTAAGGTGCGCGTCGCCAGCCCGGTTCGGCCTGTTCCTGCCATACGCACCAAGTGTACGGTGCGCGTCGCCAGCCCGGTTCGGCCTGTTCCTGCCATACGCACCAAGTGTACGGTGCGCGTCGCCAGCCCAGCCCGGCCTGTTCCGGCCCCTTGCACTAAGCGTACGGTGCGCGTCGCCAGCCCGGTTCGGCCTGTTCCTGCCACCCGCACCAAGTGTCCGGTGCGCGTCGCCAGCCCAGCCCGGCCTGTCCCTGCGCCACGTAGGATGCCTACGGTGTGCGTCGCCAGCCCAGCCCGGCCTGTTCCTGTGCCACGTAGGAAGCCTACGGTGGGCGTCGTCAGCCCAGCCCGGCCTGTTCCTGCTCTCCGCACTAGGCGTGAGGTGAGTCCCCAGGGTCCAGCATGCCCTGTTCCGGCTCCCCGCACTAGGCGTTATGGGAGTCCCCAGGGTCCAGCATGCCCTGTTCCGACTCCCCGCACTAGCCCTGAGATGCGTGTCCTCAGCCCGGTACCTCCAGTTCCGGCACCACGCATCAGGCCTACGGTGCGTCCCCAGGGCCAAGAATGCCCTGTTGCTTCTCCCCGCACTAGCCCTGAGATGCGTGTCCTCAGCCCGGTACCTCCTGTTCCGGCACCACGCACCAGGCCTACGATGCGCCTCAGACGGCCAGAGTCTGCCGTCTGCCCAACGGGGCCTGAACTGCCCGTCTGCCCAAAGCCTGCAAAGCCGCCCGTCTGCCATGAGCCATCAGAGCCGTCTGCCAGACCGGAGCCGCTAGAGCCTTCCGCCAGACAGGATCAGCCAGAGCCTTCTGCCAGACAGGATCAGCCAGAGCCTTTTGCCAGACAGGATCAGCCAGAGCCTTTTGCCAGACAGGATCAGCCAGAGCCTTCTGCCAGACAGGATCAGCCAGAGCCTTCTGCCAGACAGGATCAGCCAGAGCCTTCCGCCAGACAGGATCAGCCAGATCCGTCAGTCGGCCATGAGCAGCCAGATCCGTCAGCCAGCCATGAGCAGCCAGATCCGTCAGCCAGCCATGAGCAGCCAGATCCGTCAGCCAGCCATGAGCCGTCCAGCCAGGATCCGCCAGAGCCGTCCAGCCGGGATCCGCCAGAGCCGTCCAGCCGGGATCCGCCAGAGCCGTCCAGCCGGGATCCGCCAGAGCCGTCCAGCCGGGATCCGCCAGAGCCGTCCAGCCAGGATCCGCCAGCCAGCCAGGATCCGCCAGAGCCAGCCAGCCAGGATCCGCCATTTAGTCAGGTGCTGCCCCTTAGCTCGGTGTTGCTCCTTATCCTGGTGCTGTCCCTTATCCTGGTGCTGTCCCTTAGCCTGGTACTGCCCCTTAGTCCGGTACTGCCCCTTAGTCCGGTACTGCCCCGTAGTCCGGTGCTGCCCCTTAGTCCGGTGCCGCCCCTTAACCCAGTGGGGTGTAGTTGGGGGGTGGTAATGTATAGGAGGCTAGGGAAGCTGGTGACTAAGGTGGGGTGGGGACCACGACCAGGGGCAGAACCGCCACCGTGGACAGACGCCCACCCAGACCCTCCCCTAGACTGTGGGCTGGTGCGCCCGGAGTTCGCACCTTTATGGGGGGGTACTGTGACACTCTGGCTCTAGGACTTTTGTATGTGAGCTAGAGTGTATGTTGTTTTGTTGGGGATTTGGGTGTTTTTCTATGTTGGTAGTTCTGTTGGGTGTATTTCTATGTTTGCAGGTCTGTGGGTTGTTTTTCTAGGTGGTTGTATGTTGTAGTCAATGACTCCCAATCGGAGGTAACGAGTGTCAGCTGTCGGCTCGTTATCTCTGATTGGGAGCCATATTTAAACTGTCAGTTTTCACCTTGTGTTTGTGGGTTTTTGTTTCCTTGTTGCTGTTTGTCGTTATCAGTATAGAACTTCACGTATCGTCTTTTGTTTTGTTTTTCGTGGTTGCTTTATTTAATAAAAGTCATCATGTTCACTCGCAACGCTGCGCATTGGTCCGCTTCTTCAGACGTTCGTGACAGAGGGTCTTTATTCTATAATATGTTCTCCGTTATTGGGGGTGTTGCTAATCAGGCAATGGTTGTCATGGTGGTGTCTCACAGAGAGGAATGTGTCAGTTTTGATTGAAGATAAGGAGTGTGACCTAGACCCCAGAAGTCTGCAGACCACAGGGATCGAGTCCATATACACTACTAAATATAGCAGGACACGATCAGTAAGAATTTAAGGTCCTCATTTCCTGTCTTTCTTATGACTTATGAAGTCTACGTCACACTCCTCTTACACATACAGAGAGAAAAAATACATGGCTTCTGTTTAAATTAACTGTAGAGTACTATTAAAAACAATCAGGTTGAATAACAGGGAGAGAGGAATATAATCATAAATTATTATCTACAAACTACAATATACTACCACAGATGTTATACCAACCACTACACTACTAAATGAACTATAAAACAGGAGACCTTAAGTATAGACCAACATCCAGCAGAGGTGAGAAAGAGAACAGGAGACCATGAACATAGACCCAACTCCAGCAGATGATGAAAAAATGTAGTTCAGGTGGTCTGCAGGAGGTTCAGGTGACAGGAGGTGTCCTCAGACTCACAAGCATCTAAAGGACTATTTAAAACTTCAGTGTAGTGGGTAGAGGTATAAGTGATCAAGGATTGAGAACACAACCTTAAACTTTAAACTAAACACTGGCCTATATACACACATAATGGTTGGGAGTCCCAGAGTAGAGGTTAAAAAACAACTGGTGTTGTAGATTCCCAGAAACAGCTGAGGCCTCTTCTGCTCCTGGAAAGGGTAGAAGCTGCTCTTGCAGGGCTCGAGAAAGAAGAAGAGTCAGTCATATTTCCATAAAATGGAAAACAAAGCCTGTAATTTTGTGAATTCAATACAATGTGAGATTAAACCTTACACGCTTTTGCAATTACTCAGGAGGAAGATATGGCTGAGAAACATCAGGCGTAGGGACATCAGTCTGCAGAAGTCCTTCGAGGACCTGAAGAAAGGGGGTTATGCTTTGTGCGAGGAACACCTTGAAGAGTGTTTTATTCTGATTAAGATACAGCTACTATCTTTGTCAAAACAAATATATTTCAGTCATATGATACTTTTCTGGTAAAAACGTCTCTTTCAACAGGGTTCACGGAGGGCAGTACCTACCAGAATAAATTGCATGAATCCACCCCCTCAATCTGCAACAGATGTACGGCGTAGTAGAAAAATAAGTAAGCCAGCAATTATAGATGCATCGTTATTGTTTTATATAAATACAACAGGTTTAAAGTCTTGAATTGTCTATTTTTGAAGGAGAGGACAGGGAAGCAGACGTAAGAGTTTCAGGTGAGAAAGACAGAGAGAACAAGAGAGTGAAGGAGAGTGTAGACCCAGCCGCAGCAGAGGAAGCAGCAGATGCTGAATTTAGTTCAGGTGGTCTGCAGGAGGTGGTCTGTCAGGTGACAGAGGTGGCAGGAGGCATCCTCACAAGCATACAGGAGGAGGCTCAGGTGACAGAGGTGGCGGAAGGAGGCGTCCTCACGAGCATACAGTAAGATCAGGTGTCAAAGGAAGCAGCATGTAGCACAGGTGTCATGCAGAAGGAGGTCTATATTATAATAATAATACACCCACAATGATTAATTGCACACACATTGAAACAAAAATATCACAAAGTTAATCTCAATACTTTAAGAGAATACAGCTCCTGGAAAATAAGCTGACAAAATCACAAAAAAACAACAGGCAAATGCAAAGCAGGCATGCCAAGACTAAAAGCCTTCAAAACCAAGTACGTCGTCATCTTATAGATTGGAATAACACATATGTTGACTTCTAATAGACAACATTAGGATTGATTATTCAATTATATGGTGATTTCATCATCATGCATCTATCCTCTTTATAATTTGTAGAACAAGACAAGATCCAATGTTAGAGGCCATGGAGTCGCTACCTCCACATCTAAAGGACTTCTTCAATCTACAGTGCAGTGTGCAGAGAAATAAGAGAGGGTGGAGGTTCTCTGTGAAGATAAAGAAAACGTGGAATACATCTGTACCACCACAGTCCTTCCACTTACAGATTTCTGCGGGAACAAATGTATCCTGCCATCCCCAAGTACCCTCCGTCGCTACCTTGCCCACGCCATTGGTTTCTTTTCTGTAAGAATAAATATTGCATTTTGCTCTTACAAGAGGATAAACTTGTTGGACTGCATGTTTTCAGAAATTATTTTGAAGCCCGGATTCCTCGACTCTGTCATTGAGAAGATGGAACTCCTGGTCAGAAATATGAGCACAACAGAAAGAAATGTGTCCCTAATGTTTGACAAAATGGCAATAAAAAAACATCTGGGTTAAAATCGCAGAAGGGACACCATCGACGGCTTAACCATTAAGGGCGATATTGCCAATAAGGCAATGGTTGTTATGGTTAGAGTAGAACAAGAAGGCCTGCACACTGTTAAATCTCCCAATTCACCACTTTATTGACAACGTTTCGATCCGAAACGGATTTTCTTCAGGTCAAACAAACAAACTGAGTGCTCACATCCCAAAATATACACATTTCACATCACGTGACCATTGCGGACATGACGCATGGTGGGTGCAAAAATTGTAGTGGTTCCAGAAAATAATACATATTTACAAAATGACCAAGTGGATAACATGGAAGGCAAGACCAATCAAAGTAAAGTGACATATTGATGTACGAAATGGTCTGATATCAAACTCTTTGTTCAGACCTCTAGGAGACATGGTACACAAACTGTGAATCCAATACAATTCTCATCTCAATAATAGATTATCAGTATCTCCGCCCCTCCTGGGAGTCTTCACATGTTCAATGCAAATGTATCTCAAAGAGCTAATGTAATGACGAGCCTCCATGAAATCCGCAGCCACAGGGTTTCTCTGGTCAAGGGTCCTGATATTACTCCTGTGTTCTGCTATCGTTGTTTTTGGAGCTCGTTTTGTTTTTCCTACATAGCATAGACTACAAATACACTTGATCAGGTATATCACATTTATTGTGGAACATGTACTGATGCCCTTAATCTTAATGGCCTTTCCCTTAATAGGGTGATTGAACATTGTACATTTGTTAGTGAAGTTACACTGGGTACATCCGCCACATCTATAGTTACCGTCCGGAACATTGTCTAGAAAGGTACTGCGTGGCACTGGTGGAAGATCAGACCTCACCACCATTTGACTGATGTTGGGGGCGCATCTGAAGACTACCCGCGGGGGTTCTTTAAACATATTTTCTAGTTGTGGATCAGTGCTCAAGATGTACCAGTGTTTTTTTAATGATGTGGTCGAACTGTTTACCAAGTGGGGAGTACTGAAGGAAGCATTGGGAGTACTGACGGAAGCATTGAACGCGTTGGTCAGGAGGGCTGGGAGGTTTGGGCGTGAGGCTGTCATCCTGGGTCATATTTTTATAATGTTCCCTTGCGTCATGCAGCCATTCCTCTGGGTAACCCTGCTGTCTGAAACGCTCATCCAGATGGTCGGCTTGTTTGTCATAGTCACTCTGTGTACTACAAATCCTATTAGCCCAGCACCTACGTTTTTAAGGATGTACGTATGACCACAAACTTTATGGTTAGAGTGTCACATCGAAATGGAAATAGGTAATGATGTGACTGAGCAATCAGTCAACTACATGACCACTGTTGAACTTTCCTAAAATTCCACTCCCTAATAAGACACTTAATTTACTTACACCTGCCTTGTTTACATCTCCCACGCAGGCATTTGGCTATTTCCTGGTTAAATCGGCAATGCCAGCCCAAGAGACTGCTGATATTGTGGCTGAGGCAATAAAGAGACTAAAAAGCATAGGACTGACTGTAAGTAACAATGTCTATATACAATAGTCCAGTTTCATCACTACTATATATTTGGAATTTACAGTAATTACTTTAAATGCGACGGGTCATCAATGTTGTGTGTGACCAGTCATGAAGCTCCTTGGAGCAAGTCTAAATGCTGAGGACCACAATGACGGGGCACACTGCTTCACAGTTGAAGACCCCAAAACCCCCATCATTTTAGATGTTCCGCACTTTGTAAAATCAGTGAGGAAGAACTTCAAGCGTCATGGGATGAAGGTAGATTCAAATATGTTATAATTACAATTAAATGGAAAAAATCTTATTTTTTTTACAATAAAAATGACTAATGTCATTCCTTTTAACTCACCAGATCAGAGATCATGAAATCCTTTGGGACCATCTGGTGTTGTTTCACTCAATCAGGATGGCACCAAAGGTGACGGACAGACACATTAGTCAGCCACCCTTCACAAACTTGTGATTGAAGCTGGCAACACAGGTGTTTAATCACACTGTCTATGCACGTAAAGAAGTACATTAACATAAATATCTGAAAATATCGACAATAATTTACAAATTCATACACTTTATACATTCAAGACACTGCATTAACCTGTTATTGCTTGAAAATACTGTACTACCACATAACTATACAAATATAAATACATTGGCATGAAAAGATGAAACATCATAAAACATAGAATGACGGAGTAGTACAAGCAAATGCTTTACTTACTCAAGGGATGCAAACTATGATGCAGCTAGGCAAACTGCCTAAGGAGGTGGAATGCACAGCCCATTTCCAGGAAAAAAGGAACAAGTTGTTTCACGTTCTGAACTCAAGGTATTACACAGTTGAAAACCTTGCACATAGAAATCATTATCAAACCAACACAAGCTCTTTCCTTCTAGATCTTGCTGGGATAGAAATCCATGGAGGAGTAAGTTGATGTAAGTTGATTTAAATCGAATACATTAAATATGCCATGCTTCTTCCACCTCAAACTAGACTAGGACCACTCACTGACACGGTTTGCAGAAACCAAGATTATATTACCCCTCTAATGCAGGACTATTTTGACTCCCATTCTGACCACTAGACACACTATTTGACCAGTGGAGGCTGCTGAGGGGAGGACGGCTCATAATAATGGCTGGAACAGAGCAAATGGAATGGCATCGAACACATGGAAACCATGTGTTTAATGTATTTGATACCATTTCACTTATTTCGCTCCAACCATTACCACAAGCCCGTCCTCCCTAATTAAGGTGCCACCAACCTCCTGTGTATTTGACACAGTATAATACATCCAGAACAGGATCATAAAACATATTCACCAATTTCTTTTTAGGTCAGGAACTACTCCGCCATGCCAGCGAGGCTTCAAACTAACCCTACGGAGTGTCCTAAAAATAATGAATGAAGCAGAGGAAAATGCTTTAAAACGTCTATGCACA
The DNA here is from genome assembly GCF_964263955.1 of Coregonus lavaretus. NCBI lineage: Eukaryota > Metazoa > Chordata > Actinopteri > Salmoniformes > Salmonidae > Coregonus > Coregonus lavaretus. The sequence goes on along the minus strand of NC_140025.1, from coordinate 26,714,920 downwards.
GCCAAACTTATTCAGGACAGCTTAGAGGTAAGTTGTGAGTTGTAATGTAATATCATTTGTTTGTGTAGGGTTGTTTATGTCCCCCTAATACTCTTCCCAGCACCAATTAGATTGTGGACTTGGCTGAACTGGTACTAACCTCCAACTATTTTCTCTTCAGAGGAGACTGTTTCCTCCAGAACAAAGGGACAGCGATGGGGAGCACTGTGGCTCCTAATTATGCAACACTATATCTAGGAATGTTTGAAAAACAGGTGGTGCTGAATCCAGACCTTAAACCTTTTCTCTCCAATGTTCTCCTAATTGAGATATTTGGATGATATTTTCGTGATCTATATAGGGACTCAGGAAGAATTTTTGGAATTCCATGCCTATCTAAACTCTATGAATGAACACTTTCATTTCACCAGTAACTATGACCTATCACAAAACAGTTTTCTTGATGTGATGGTTATTAAGGACAAAACCTCCCTCTCTACAGATCTCTATTGGAAACCTACGGACTGGAATATCCTCCTTAGAGGTGACAGCTTTCATCCACGTCCACTTATTAAAAGTCTCTCTATAAGTCAATTCAGTCGCATCAGAAGAATATGCAGCTCTGATGCTTCTTACCAGAAACCGACCACGGACCTCACACAAAGGTTTAAGGAAAGGTGGTACAAAGACAATTGGTTAAAACACGAAGGACTAACACAGTTGGAAAGCCTTCAACCAAATGTTAAAGAAAAGCAGAACATATCCCTTCATGCTTTACCCAATACTCACCATTGGGGAAGGCATTTAAGGACATTATCAAATCAAATCAAATTGTATTGGTCACATACACGTGTTTAGCAGATGTTATTGCGGGTGTAGCGAAATGCTTGTGTTTCTAGCTCCGACAGTGCAGTATATCTAACAAGTAATATCTAACAATTTAAGAACATATACCCAATACACACAAATCCAAGTTAAGCAACAGAACTAAGAATATATAAATACATATATGGACGAGCAATGTCAGAGCGGCATAGACTAAGATACAGTAGAATAGTATAGAATACAATATATATAATGAGAGGAGTAATGCAAGATATGTAAACAATACTAAAAGTGACTAGTGTTCCATTTATTAAAGGCAGCAGCCTCTAATGTGCTACTGAAGGCTATTTAACAGTCTGATGGCCTTGAGATAGAAGCTGTTTTTCAGTCTCTCGGTCCCAGCTTTCATGCACCTGTACTGACCTCGCCTTCTGGATGATAACGGGGTGAACAGGCAGTGGATCGGGTGGTTGTTGTCCTTGATCTTTTTGGCCTTCCTGTGACATAGGGTGCTGTAGGTGTCCTGGAGGGCTGGTAGTTTGCCCCCGGTGATGCGTTGGGCAGACCGCACCAACCTCTGGAGAGCACTGCGGTTGCGGGCGGTGCAGTTACCGTACGAGGCGGTGATACAGCCCAACAGGATGCTCTCAATTGTGCATCTGTAAAAGTTTGTGAGGGTTTTAGGTGCTAAGCCAAATTTCTTCAGCCTCCTGAGGTTGCGCCTTCTTCATCACACTGTCTGTGTGGGTGGACCATTTCAGTTTGTCAGTGATGTGTACGCCGAGAAACTTGAAGCTTTTCACCTTCTCCACTGCGGTCCCGTCGATGTGGATAGGGGGGTGCTCCCTCTGCTGTTTCCTGAAGTCCACGATCATCTCCTTTGTTTTGTTGACATTGAGTGAGAGGTTATTTTCCTGGCGCCACACTCCCAGAGCCCTCACCTCCTTCCTGTAGGCTGTCTCGTCATTGTTGGTAATCAAGCCTACTACTGTTGTGTCGTCTGCAAACTTGATGATTGAGTTGGAGGCGTGCTTGGCCACGCAGTCATGGGTGAACAGGGAGTACAGGAGGGGGCTGAGCACACACCCTTGTGGGGCCCCAGTGTTGAGGATCAGCGAAGTGGAGGTGTTGTTTCCTACCTTCACCACCTGGGGGCGGCCTGTCAGGAAGTCCAGGACCCAGTTGCACAGGGCGGGGTTCAGACCCAGGGCCTCAAGCTTAATGATTAGCTTGGAGGGTACTATGGTGTTGAATGCTGAGGGTACTATGGTGTTGAATGCATAGTCAATGAACAGCATTCTTACATAGGTATTCCTCTTGTCCAGATGGGATAGGGCATTGTGCAGTGTGATGGTGATTGCATCGTCTGTGGATCTATTGGGGCGGTAAGCAAAAGGAAGCACTGGTGCATTATTGATATTGACCCACAATTGAAACCCATCTTTAAATATCCCCTACGTATGGTCTTTAAAAGACCCCCAAACGTTAGAGACATTGGGGTTGAATCTGATTATCCACCAGAGAAAAGGGAAACTTTCTTGGACAAGGTTCTGGAGGGTAATTACAAATGTGGCCAATGTGCTCAATGCAGCTTCACGTACAAATGTAACTCATTTACCCACCCCCTGCACCGGACAAGATTTAAGAGGCCTGATTACCTGCATGTCCACCAATGTTATTTACATGTTGAAATGTCCTTGTTGTCTGTCTTACATAGGGAAAACCCGTAAAAGCCTTAAGACCCGGATCAGTGAGCACCGCAGCAATATACGGACAGGTGAGACAAGAAATCCGGTTGCTATTCATTTTGTACAAGCTGGACATCCTGTTAGTTCTCTGAGATACTTTGGAATAGAAATGGTCAAGATGTCACGCAGGGGAGGGGACATTGAGAGGAAACTACTTCAAAGGGAATCTTTCTGGACCCACAGGCTCAACACACTGTCTCCTCCTGGCCTAAACGAGGAGTTCGATTTGAAACCGTTTTCATAGTTTCAAAATGTCCAAATTATAGTTTTTTTTATAGTAATTGAACATTGTATGTGTATATACAGTACCAGCCAAAAGTTTGCACACATCTACTCATTCCAGGGTTTTTCTTTATTTTTACTATTTTCTACATTGTAGAATAATAGTGAAGACATCAAACTATGAAATAACAAATATGAAATGATGTAGCTTCAAAAAAAAATGTTAAACAAATCAAAATATATGTTAGAACTGAGATTCTTCAAAGTAGCCACCCTTTGCCTTGATAACAGCTTTGCAAACTCTTGGCATTCTCTCAACCAGCTTCATGAGGTAGTCACCTGGAATGCATTTCAATTAACAGGTGTGCCTTGTTAAAAGTTAATTTGTGGAATTTCTTTCCTTCTTAATGCGTTTGAGCCAATCAGTTGTGTTGTGACAAGGTAGGGGTGGTATACAGAAGATAGCCCTATTTGGTAAAAGACCAAGTCCATATTATGGCAAAAACTGCCAAAATAAGCAAAGAGAAACGAAAGTCCATAATTAATTTCAATAACTTTGAAAGCTTCTTCAAGTGCAGTCGCAAAAACCATCAAGCACTATGATGAAACTGGCTCTCATGAGGACCGCCACAGGAAAGGAAGACCCAGAGTTACCTCTGCTGTAGAGGATAAATTCATTAGAGTTACCAGCCTCAGAAATTGCAGCCCAAATAAATGCTTCACAGAGGAGACTGTGTGAATCAGGCCTTCATGGTCGAATTGCTGCAAAGAAACCACTACTAAAGAACACCAATAAGAAGAAGAGACTTGCTTGGGCCAAGAAACACGAGCAATGGACATTAGACTGGTGGAAATCTGTCCTTTGGTCCAAATGTGAGATCTTTGGTTCCAACCGCTGTGTCTTTGTGAGACGCAGAGTAGGTGAACGGATGAACTCCACATGTGTGGTTCCCACCGTGAAGCATGGAGGAGGAGGTGTGATGGTGTGGGAGTGCTTTGCTGGTGACACTGTCAGTGATTTATTTAGAATTCAAGGCACACTTAACAAGCATGGCTACAACAGTATTCTGCAGCGATACGCCATCCCATCTGGTTTACGCTTAGTGATACTATAATTTGTTTTCAACAGGACAATGACCCAAAACACACCTCCAGGCTGTGTAAGAGCTATTTGACCAAGGAGAGTGATGGAGTGCTACATCAGATGACCTGGCCTCCAAAATCACCTGACCTCAACCCAATTGAGATGGGTTGGGATGAGTTGGACCTCAGAGTGAAATAAAAGCAGTCAACAAGTGCTCAGCATATGTGGGAACTCCTTCAAGACTGTTGGAAAAGCATTCTTCATGAAGCTGGTTGAGAGAATTCCAAGAATGTGAAAAGCTGTCATCAAGGCAAAGGGTGCGTACTTTAAAGAATCTCAAATATAAAATATATTTTGATTTGTTTAAAACTTTTTTGGTTACTACATGATTCCATATGTGTTATTTCATAGTTTTGATGTCTTCAGTATAATTCAACAATGTAGAAAATAGTAAAAATAAAGAAAAACCCTTGAATGATTAGGTGTGTCCAAACTTTTGACTGGTACTGTATATACATATATTGTTTGAAGGATGAGATCCTGAGCTACAGTGGGGGAAAAAAGTATTTAGTCAGCCACCAATTGTGCAAGTTCTCCCACTTAAAAGGATGAGAGAGGCCTGTAATTTTCATTATAGGTACACGTCAACTATGACAGACAAAATGAGAAAAAAAATCCAGAAAATCACATTGTAGGATGTTTAATGAATTTATTTGCAAATTATGGTAGAAAATAAGTATTTGGTCAATAACAAAAGTTTCTCAATACTTTGTTATATACCCTTTGTTGGCAATGACACAGGTCAAACGTTTTCTGTAAGTCTTCACAAGGTTTTCACACACTGTTGCTGGTATTTTGGCCCATTCCTCCTGCAAATCTCCTCTAGAGCAGTGATGTTTTGGGGCTGTCGCTGGGTAACACGGACTTTCAACTCCGTCCAAAGATCTTCTATGGGGTTGAGATCTGGAGACTGGCTAGGCCACTCCAGGACCTTGAAATGCTTCTTACGAAGCCACTCCTTCGTTGCCCGGGCGGTGTGTTTGGGATCATTGTCATGCTGAAAGACCCAGCCACGTTTCATCTTCAATGCCCTTGCTGATGGAAGGAGGTTTTCACTCAAAATCTCACGATACATGGCCCCATTCATTCTTTCCTTTACACGGATCAGTCGTCCTGGCCCCTTTGCAGAAAAACAGCCCCAAAGCATGATGTTTCCACCCCCATGCTTCACAGTAGGTATGGTGTTCTTTGGATGCAACTCAGCATTCTTTGTCCTCCAAACACGACGAGTTGAGTTTTTACCAAAAAGTTATATTTTGGTTTCATCTGACCATATGACATTCTCCCAATCCTCTTCTGAATGATCCAAATGCACTCTAGCAAACTTCAGACAGGCCTGGACATGTACTGGCTTAAGCAGGGACACGTCTGGCACTGCAGGATTTGAGTCCCTGGCGGCGTAGTGTGTTACTGATGGTAGGCTTTGTTACTTTGGTCCCAGCTCTCTGCAGGTCATTCACTAGGTCCCCCCGTGTGGTTCTGGGATTTTTGCTCACCGTTCTTGTGATCATTTTGACCCCACGGGGTGAGATCTTGCGTGGAGCCCCAGATCGAGGGAGATTATCAGTGGTCTTGTATGTCTTCCATTTCCTAATAATTGCTCCCACAGTTGATTTCTTCAAACCAAGCTGCTTACCTATTGCAGATTCAGTCTTCCCAACCTGGTGCAGGTCTACAATTTTGTTTCTGGTGTCCTTTGACAGCTCTTTGGTCTTGGCCGTAGTGGAGTTTGGAGTGTGACTGTTTGAGGTTGTGGACAGGTGTCTTTTATACTGATAACAAGTTCAAACAGGTGCCATTAATACAGGTAACGAGTGGAGGACAGAGGAGCCTCTTAAAGAAGAAGTTACAGGTCTGTGAGAGCCAGAAATCTTGCTTGTTTGTAGGTGACCAAATACTTATTTTCCACCATAATTTGCAAATAAATTCATTAAAAATCCTACAATGTGATTTTCTGGATTTTTTTTCCTCAATTTGTCTGTCATAGTTGACGTGTACCTATGATGAAAATTACAGGCCTCTCTCATCTTTTTAAGTGGGAGAACTTGCACAATTGGTGGCTGACTAAATACTTTTTTCCCCCACTGTATATAGGTGGATGGCTTGCACATGAGATGCAGAAGGAGCCAATCCTCCGTGACTGCAAGGCATGCGAGAGGCTGCTGGTCCACATCGGTTCTGAGCATAACTAAGCTAAATTATCTTTTGATGCAACAACCTTTATCAAAAGGAAGTGCTACATTGAGGACGCTAGGCTGGTGGAGCCATCTCCACTGCTGAGGGTGATGGTATCAAAAATGGAGGACATAATTGACAAAAACCTTAACAGTCTCTGGGCAATAATTTGAATAATTCTGGACTAAGTGTCCTCTTACTTAGATCTAGTGCCTTTGACTGCCTCCTGGAAGGCCATGTCGAGCATGCCTACCCCCTCATAGAAAAAATAAAGAAATAAATACACCATGTGTAGAATGCTAGAGCAGTTTAGAAAAGTAAATCGTGAAGTTAACGAAACAAAAACCACAGCACAGAGAAAACTGAAGTGTTTCACCGGATAGTCATTTATTTTGGTGCCTGGACTTCCCCCCGTCTCATGAATTAGATTCAGCCCTTTATCCCAGGGATCATCAACTAGATTCAGCCCTTTATCCCAGGGATCATCAACTAGATTCAGCCCTTTATCCCAGGGATCATCAACTAGATTCAGCCCTTTATCCCAGGGATCATCAACTAGATTCAGCACTTTATACCAGAGATCATCAACTAGATTCAGCCCTTTATCCCAGATATCATCAACAAGCGGGCAAGTCGCAAGATTTCATCTGGAGAGAGAGGGGAGAAAGAAGTCAAAGCATAGGGTAGGGCAGTGTGAGCAGGACCAGCAGTTTCATTTGACTTAACAAACGAGGATCGGATGTCGTCAACCTTCTTTTCAAAATGGTTGACGAAGTCATCCACAGAGAGGGAGGAGGGGGGGGGGGGGGGAGTAGGATTCAGCAGGGAGGAGAATGTGGCAAAGAGCTTCCTAGGGTTAGAAGCAGATGCTTGGAATTTAGAGTGGTAGAAAGTGGCCTTAGCAGCAGAAACAGATGAAGAAAATGTAGAGAGGAGGGAGTGAAAAGATGCCAGGTCCGCAGGGAGTCTAGTTTTCTTCCATTTCCGCTCAGATATCATCAATTAGATTCAGCTCTTCATCCCAGGGATCATCAACTAGATTCAGCCCTTTATCCCAGATGTCATCAACTAGATTCAGCCCTTTATCCCAGGGATCATCAACTAGATTCAGCCTTTTATCCCAAGGATCATCAACTAGATTCAGCCCTTTACCCCAGGGATCATCAACTACATTCAGCCCTTTATCCCAGGGATCATCAACTAGATTCAGCCCTTTATCCCAGGGATCATCAAATAGATTCAGCACTTTATACCAGATATCATCAACTAGATTCAGCCCTTTATCCCGGGGATCATCAACTAGATTCAGCCCTTTAACCTGGGGATCATCAACTAGATTCAGCCCTTTATCCCAGGGATCAACTAGATTCAGCTCTTTATCCCAGGGATCATCAACTACATTCAGCCCTTTGTCCCAGGGATCATCAGCTAGATTCAGCCCGTTATCCCGGGGATCATCAACTAGATTCAGCCCTTTATCCCGGGGATCATCAACTAGATTCAGCCCTTTATCCCGGGGATCATCATCTTGATTCAGCCCTTTATCCCAGGGATCATCAACTAGATTCAGCACTTTATCCCAGGGATTATCAACTAGATTTAGCTGACTGCCAATTTGTTCTTGAGCGGATGGGGGGCCAGAATATAATTACAAATCATTTGTAGACTGCAAATTGACCGCAAGAAGCCCGAACAGATATCATGTTAGACTAAAATATAATAACCTTGCTTACATTTGTATACGATCAGGTACCTCTATTATGCATGGGAATACTTGAACAGATTTCTTAAATGTAAATCAATTGGAGCTGATTTCCTGGTGTTTTTTGGCTCAGATAACTTGGGGGACCAAATAAAACCACCCGTGGGCCAAATTCGGCCCACGAGTCGGGGGAACCCTGCTTTGTCCTCACCGTCACTCAGAAACTAATTCCAATGTCCACCTGGTAATGGTTCTGTTCAAAACAAAACAATTGTAAAATAATTTCGGTTCCAACACCTGGTTCTATATCTTTTGAGTTGTAAAAATTTTATTTTTATTTATTTTTATTTAACCTTTATTTAACCAGGAAGGGCTCATTGAGATTTAAAATCTCTTTTTCAAGAGCGTCCTGGCCAAGATAGGCAGCACCAAGTCATTACAAAAAATTACAGACAGACAACATGAAAAACTACAATATCAAAAACAGCAAATTAAAAACATTGACAGGTCAGGGAATCAGCCTCAAAATCCTTCATCAGAGATTTAAAAACACCAATCGGGACAAGTTCTTCCAGTTTAAAATTATTTTGTAAGGTGTTCCAAGACGATGGCGCAGAGTACATAAAAGACCTTTTACCAAATTCAGTTCTGACATTTGGAACAGTTAGCAGGATAAAATCCAGTGAACGAAGAGAGTACCCACCACATTTCTGAACAATAAAAATGCCCAAATAAAAAGGTAGTAAACCCAAAATGGCTTTGTAAATAAAAGTATACCAGTGACTGAGCCTACGAGTGACTAGAGAAGGCCAGCCAACCCTGGTATACAAAGTACAGTGGTGCGTAAGGGTTTTACAGTTTAAAATAAATCTCAAAGTACCATGATAAAGAGTGTCAATTGATCTCAAACACTGAGCGGAAGCATTCATATATAAAATATCCCCATAATCTAGTAAAGGCATAAATGTAGCTGATACTAGCCTCCTTCTGGCTTCAAAAGAAAAACAGGCCTTATTCCTAAAATAAAATCCCAATTTCAGCTTCAATTTTTTTGTAAGTTGTTGAATATGCAATTTAAAAGAGAGGCCGTCATCAATTAGAATTCCAAGATATTTATATGAGGTTACAACCTCAATCTCCTTGCCCTGACAGGTAATAACAGGTGAAAGGTTCAGAGGTCTATTTCTTGCATTAGAAAACACCATTAGTTTAGTTTTGTCAGTGTTGAGGATAAGCTTCAATTGACACAAGGTATGTTGAACAGTATAAAAAGCAGTTTGCAAGTTCTGGAAAGCTTTTGTAAGAGATGAGGCACAACAGTAAATAACAGTATCATCAGCATAAAAATGAAGTTGTGCATTTTGGACATTTTTGTCTAAATCATTAATATAAATAGTGAATAAGAGAGGACCAAGTACAGAGCCCTGGGGCACACCATTCAGGACAGACAATTTAACAGACATAAGCCCATCAAATTGAGTGCACTGAGTTCTATCAGACAGATAGTTAGCAAACCATGCAACTGCATGCTCCGAAAGACCTACACTCAACAATCTCTGCCTTAGTATAGCATGATCAACTGTATCAAAAGCCTTAGAGAGATCAATAAAAAGTGAGACACAGTGCTGTTTTTTGTCAAGGGCTTCAGTGATATCATTTAAAACCTTCATGGCTGCTGTAATTGTGCTATGCTTCTTCCTGAAGCCCGATTGATACATTGATAAAATAGAGTTAGTAAATAAAAACTCTTTTAGCTGTTCACTTACAAGGGTTTCAAGTATTTTCACCAGGGGTGACAGCTTTGAGATTGGCCTATAATTATTTTAAAGAGTTGGATCTCCCCCTTTTAAAAGTGGTAGGACAAATGCTGATTTCCAGATCTTTGGAATTTCATTACATTCCAGGGTTAGATTGAACAGATATGTAAGTGGTTCAGCTATGAAATCAGCTGCCAGATTTAAAAAGCAGGGATCCAAAAGATCAGGACCTGCAGGCTTTCTTTGATCTAAGGATTTCAGGGCTTTATGTACCACCTGCACTGAGAATGGCAGAAAACTAAAAGTTTGACCAGCTCTCACTGGTTCATCCACACAGGGTTGTACAGAGACAGAGGACACTGGTTCATCCACACAGGGTTGTACAGAGACAGAGGACACTGAATCAAACAGCCTACCAGATGATACAAAGTGCTCATTGAAACAATTCAGCAGTACTGTAGAGATTAATTAATGCAAACACTGTTCGTCTGTGCTCATCCATGTTCTAGCTGTTTCTAGCTCTTTGAGTAAACAAATATGTCCTGTGCTCTCTGATGTCCGGTCCTGAATGACTAGCTAGCTAAACTAGCTAGCTACTGTTTGCTATTTTTCTGGCACGTGCAGAATCTGATTCATTACTCTACAGTAGCTAGCTAACGTTAGCAAGCATATCACCATTTTGCTGAGAAATATATAATATACTGTATATATCGAGCTAGCTACTATTTCTCTCTTCTTGCCCATGTGAAATTGTAAAATGTGTTAAGAGAAGAGTAATGGGTTAGCTATAGTTAATAACGTCACTCAAATATATTTTACCAATAGTCTCCAGTATTGATTTGAAAACTAATGATAACTGTTAACTAGCTGACTAACGTTAGCTAGTTTCTTGCATGTTCTGCATGTTCTTGCATGTTCTGTGTCTCAGCTACCTACAAATAGGAATACTTGAATAGGAATAGTTACTTTAGCTAACACCAAACAGTTAACGCCCACTACAAAACTTTTTTATATCTCATTTCTATAAAATGTATAACATTAAACTATATATTTGTAACTTGGTTTTCTATCTTGGTAGCATTATAAAAGTATTCAACAACTAATTGTTACTTAACATTAGCTACATCAAATCAAGTGTTGAAGTCCCTCTTCTCCAAATCTCCCGTCCAACATCTGCATCTCATTTGAACTTCTTTTGAATATGATGACGATTTATTTTATTTACGTCACTAAGCCATCTGACTGACATCTGATAGACCAATAAATATGACTTTGAAAAACCCATCTCCACACTTGATCCCACCTACTCGGCTCACTTGCCTCCCATTGGAAACGACAGGATGTGGTCTATCTTATTAGAACATCTTTGGTAGAGGTCTGCCCGGGACCGATTTCTTCATCCTGCTCCCACCGCACCAGCTGGTTTTCTGTCTGACTCCCGCCGGCTACCGAAAGAGCTGGTCCCAAACCCAACCGCAGTCCCACAATGTTATTTTAGGCGTATGTGACGCAGCTCACTCACCAGCCATAGTCCCAGCAAAGGTTTCTCAAATGACTGCCTTGCCTGGTTCACCAACTACTTCTCAGATAGAGTTCAATGTGTAAAAGACTAGAATCACTACTATCGACGGGTCTGACCTAGAGTATGTGGACAACTCCTTCCAGACTCACATTAAGAATCTCCAATCCAAAGTTAAATCTAGAATCGGCTTCCTATTTCGCAACAAAGCCTCCTTCACTCATGCTGCCAAACATGCCATCGTAAAACTGACTATCCTACCGATCCTTGACTTCGGCGATGTCATTTACAAAATAGCCTCTAACACACTACTCAGCAAATTGGATGTAGTCTATCACAGTGCCATCCGTTTTGTCTCCAAAGCCCCATACACTACCCACCACTGTGACCTGTACGCTCTTGTTGGCTGGTCCTCACTACATGTTCGTCGTCAAACCCACTGGCTCCAGGCCATCTATAAATCACTGCTAGGCAAATCCCCGCCTTATCTTAGCTCATTGGTCACCATAGCAGCACCCACCCGTAGTCTGCGCTCCGGCAGGTATATCTCACTGGTCATCCCCAAAGCCAACACCTCCTTTGTCCACCATTCCTTCCAGTTCTCTGCTGCCAATGACTGGAACGAATTGCAAAAATCTCTGAAGCTGGAGACTCTTATCTCCCTCACTAACTTTAAGCATCAGTTGTCAGAGCACCTTACCGATCACTGCACCTGTACACAGCCCATCTGAAATTAGCCCAACCAACTACCTCATCCCTATATTGTTATTTATTTTGCTCTTTTGCACCCAGTATCTCTATTTACACATAATCTCTTGCACATCTAGCATTCCAGTGTTAATACTAATTGTAATTACTTTGCACTATAGCCTATTTATTGCCTTACCTCCATAACTTGCTACATTTGCACACACTGTATATATATTTTCTGTTGTATTTTTTGACTTTATGTTTTTTTACCCCATATGTAACTCTGTGTTGTTGTTTTTATCGCACTGCTTTGCTTTATCTTGGCCAGGTCGCAGTTGTAAATGAGAACTTGTTCTCAACTGGCTTACCTGGTTAAATAAAGGTGAAATAAAAATAAATAAATAAATTTAAAAAATGGTGTGCCCTATAGGCAATGTCAAATGCACAAAAATAACTTAAGAAATAGGTTAAATTACCAGAGATTCTCACATAGCCCTTACATTGTAATACTGGGCTACATCAGCCAGGGGCGCAACTTTCACTGGGGACATGTCCCCCCCACATTCTGAAATTGCATTTTTGTCGTCCCCCCCCCCCCGTTGCATCATTGGAATGTGATACAAAACGAGGCAACGGTGTGCTTTACGACCATGCGGACGCCTCCAAGTGGTCCGGTAGGCTGTTTGGAGTGTTCATCAGACTTCATGTCCCCCCCACTTCTAAAACCAAAGTTGTGCCCCGGAGTGAATGATACAAAGTTCCATCTTGAGTTGATGGGTAGACCTACAGTAGCTACAAAGTAAAGCTTTGGTTGGCTGGGCGGTTTGGCTGAAATTTGATATAGACGATGTCTTAAAAACAATCAAAAGTTAAGTCTATGTACTTTATTTGTAAGAGTTGTTCATTTGTTAGGCTATTGGTTAAAGGTGCAACACAATATTGATAATTTCATATTGGGGTTTTATCTTGCCTGGTTGGCCCTGTCCGGGGGTATCGTCGGATGGGGACACAGTGTCCCCGGACCTCCCCCTGTAAGCCTCCAGTATCTATGCTGCAATAGTCTATGTGCCAGGGAGCCAGTCTGTTATATCGGGTGTAATTCTCCTGCCTTATCTGGTGCCTGTGTGAATTTAAGTATGATCCCTCTAAATCTCTTTCTCTCTCTCCCTCTCTCCCTCCCCTCCCGGAGGACCTGAGCCCTAGGACCATGCCGCAGGACTACCTGGCCTGATGACGCCTGGCTGTCCCCAGTCCACCTGGTTGTGCTGCTGCTCCAGTTTCAACTGTTTTGCCTGCTGCAATGGAACTCGGACCTGTTCACAGGATGTGCTACCTTGTCCCTGACCTGCTGTTTTTGACTTTCTCTCTCTCTTTCCCGCACCTTCTGTCTCGACCTCTGAAAGCTTGGCAATGAAAAGCCAACTGACATTTACTTCTGAGCAGGGGCGGTGTGTTCATTAGGGCGATATGGGCGACGCACTGCCAAACGGGAAAAGGAAGGGATTTTTTTTCTAATCAATTATATCACGGCAACAGTAGTTATCAGTGTTCTAATCTAGACGTCTGATCTGCCACTAAATGTCCAATCAGGCTAAAGTCGTGCTTCAAATGTCCCCGCCCGTTTTGGGGCGATTTCAGTCAGGTTGAAAATCGCCCAGAAGTCTCTCATAGCCTCTAATGTAAAATCAATTTTTTTCAAATATCAGAGCTTTCAATACAATCTCTATGGGTTTCTGAGGGCTTGCACTTACGCGCTTTCGTCATACGTAGCATAACCATGAACGTAACTAAGAAAAGAGCGGGTAGCAGCGTCAATCAATTCACTACTACTGTCAAAATGGCTAGCCTTCAGTGCAACTCGATTGTCTCTTTGAAAGAAGTTCCTTTTTGTCTGCGAACAAATCAAGATAAATTGGCAACGAAACAATTAGGACCTCCCAGACCAAATTTAATAATTCAACAGGTTTCTACTAAGCAGAGTCGTGAACACTGTCTATGAGAATCGAGACGACCTCATAGAATGTTTTGAAGCCATTCGGACGGGTTCATTGGGTTCATTTGACCAGCCCACTGTGAGAGAGGCATCTGGCTACGTGAGGATGCTACATGATGAAGATTTAATTTTTTTCCTGCGGCTTTTTCACAAAATCATGCCCCACGTCGACATTCTGTACCAGAAGCTACAGAAGAAGGACATCGATGCTGTCTTTATCAAACGTGCCCTCGACAGCTTCACAAGCAGTGTGCAGGCCATAAGGTAAGATTAAACAATATCATTCGATCTTTCTCAAAGCAGAGCTTTATTTGAAAATTTATGCATGAAAGGAGACTGCATTTGTGTTTGAAATTACATTATTCTCATTATATATGGCCAGTGGTGTAATCTAGCTTATTTTATATACTATGTGTACTGTACAGTGGTGCTGATAAGTGTATGAACACATTCTAAAGTTGACTAAAAAGAGGAATACAAAAATAAAAAAATAATCTTTTGGAAATTGATCTTAATGACTTAATTAAAAAAGTTGGAAAATCCAACCTTTAAGGACACCAATTTTCTTTTCTTTTTTATTCGTCTTTTTAGTCAACTTTTGCATGGGATCATGAGCTTATGAGCACCACTGTATACTGTGCTGAACATCCAGGCTATGTGAGACACAAAGGCTAACTTAAACACTAAAGACTTTATGCATCCCTGCCCATTTTAAGTGGAACTGAAGTATTTGTACTATACATGGATACATTGCATATACCTGTGCATCACATAGACAACAATACTGTACAAAGCCAACAAACACATTGGTCTGTTTGCCTTCAGGGACTCCTCTCAACAGCAGCTGCAAGAAGCAACAGGAGCCAAAAGACCCAGAACAGCTTTGAGAGAAGAGGAGAAGCAGAGGCTGTCTGAAGAGGTCTGCAACACCATCCTGGATCACACCAAAGAAAGGTTCTCTTTCTCTGGCCACCTTGTGAGTGCTACCTTACTGCAAGCAGACATGTTTGAAAGGTACTGCCATTCATTTCCTGATGAGGCTCTGAATGCCACTGTGAATGCATACCCCATGCTGAGCAAGGCAAAGCTCAAGACAGAACTATCTCTGATCTATGAGAATCCTGAATTCAAGGGCTGCTGTGGTGCACTGGCACTGTACCAGGTTCTCATGAGCTACAACCTCCAGGAGACGTTCTCTGAGACTGTGACTCTGTTGAACATCCTCATAACTACTCCCATGACAACAGCTGAAGCTGAGAGATGTTTCTCAACTTTGACACGAGTTAAGACATTCCTGCGAAATTCAATGGGCCAGGAACGTCTGAATGCACTGGCCATGCTTTCCATGGAGAGGGAACTAGTCCTCAGCATGCCTGATTTCAATGAGAAAGTCATTGAACGCTTTGCTGTATTGAAACAGAGAAGAGAACAGTTTCAGTACAAGTAATGTAGCCTCTCTCTCTCTTTGTCCCTCCCTGTCTGTCTCTTTAACACACACACGCCCAAATCAGTTCACAGTTGATGTTGTTTAAAATAGTTATTTTTCATTTTTTAAAAAGTAAAAAAATAAAATAATCTGTTCATGTTCATTTTTACAAATCTATACAATTGGCCAGAATATGGTTGTTCATATTTACAAATCTATACAATTGGCCAGAATATGGTTGTTCATTTTTACAAAGCCATACAGATAGCTGTGTTTACCTTTTCTAGAAATTACTTTCAAATTCTGTTTTCAGGCAAAATGTCTATCACTGTTCATTTTCACAAATCTATACAAGAGGGCAGAATATGGAAGTCTATAAAAATGTCTTATTACCAATAACTTGCATCAATGTTTTCAGTAGCCTCTATCAAAAGCTCCTGCTTGCTTGTTGTGAATTATGCTCAGGTGCACATATTTCCAATTCAACCATGAGGCAAAAAATGTGGTAAAAGCTCTTGTTGATCCTGCAATCTGAACAAATACCAAGATGCTGTATTTTCAGCTGATATTTCATTTGTTTATGGAAATGCATATTGTTTATGCAGTGTTGAGGAATGTGAAAGAACACCCTTGATTATTTTTACTGTGATAACTTATTTTGATTTTGTAAGCCAACACTTTTGAGATCAGTCAATAAATGCTTCTGGTATTGACTTATATGCTGCCCCTGTCTTCATGTTGTTGCTGGACATATCTTTTTAAAAATGTGTGTAGGTCAACTAAATCATCAGAAAAATTGCCCCCCCTGAGAATTTTTTCAGGAGCCGCCACTGCTTCTGAGGTACTGACCTGTTGCACCCTCAACAACCACTGTGATTATTATTTGACCCTGCTGGTCATCTATGAACATTTGAACATCCTGAAGAACAATCTGGCCTTAATGGCCATGTACTCTTATAATCTCCACCTGGCACAGCCAGAAGAGGACTGGCCACCCCTCAGAGCCTGGTTTTTCCTAGCCACGTGCTTCTTCATCTGCATTGCTTGCTGTTTGGGGTTTTATGCTGGGTTTCTATACAGCACTTTGCGACATCTGCTGATGTAAAAAGGGCTTTATAAATACATTTCTTTGATTGATTGAGTACCGGGTGGTAGCCGGCTAGTAACAGTGACTAAGTTCAGGATGGAGGCCGGCTAGTGGTGACTATTTAACAGTCTGATGGCCTGGAGAAAGAAGCTGTTTTTCAGTCTCTCGGTCACAGATGTGATGCACCTGTACTGTCTCCGCCTTCTAGATGGTAGCAGGGTGAACATGCCATGGCTCGTGTGACTGAGATCCTTGATGATCTTCTTGGCCTTCCTGTGATACCTGGTGCTGTAGATGTCCTTGAGGGCAGGCAGTAAGCTGAGATCTGGTGTCTGGAGGGTGTTTGTATGTAAATCCAACATAAGTGTTTTAAGACACAGAAATTCAGCGCTCTGAAAAACTCAACCTAAATTTTCGTGTTTTTAAGAGAGTGTTGTGAAAACACTTTTTGGGCTTTTAGTTTGTGTAAAAGTCAGCATCAAAACACAAAATCTCTGTTTCTCATACAATCAATGGTCTAGAAATGCTAATGGTTTATAGCCTAAATATTTATTGATAATATAAGGGCCTATTGAGAAAAAATTTTGTGGAATTCCACCTTAATTTCTTCAATGCTTTATTTAGACAGATTGGAAAAAGGAGGGGCAGTCAGATGGAACATTTCGTTGGAATGTTACCCTCTCAACCACATAGCCATACTGTAAGAAATAATTATGGGGTGAATTGAAATGTACTACAAAGAAACACCAACATCTACTTAATAAACATGTATGCAGGTCATGCACAGCCTGTGGTCTAACGGACAGCAGTAACGCACCCGGCATAGATGCTTCACCCCTCTCCCCACCGAAGACCGGGGTTAAATTCCCTGCTCCAGCCCTTCAATCTGTTTCTCCCACCTATATGTATCCTCTCTGTTATTTCATAACTGTCTAAATAAAGTATCAAAATACCCCCCAAAAATATATTAAAACAAATGTATATGTCATTTAAATGATTTGTTCATTTCATTTTACCAAAATAACTTAATGTTGCTCAAAATGTAAGACTCTTTCAGGAAGATAACCAGAGAGAACATTTTTGTATTATAGAAATATTGCACTGAAAAAGTATTTTGTTGACACAGCTTCTAAAACTGAGCATCAAGTTAAGCATTGAATTAACTGTAAAACCACTCATGTCATCTACAGATTGGAATGTCCACAGTGCAAGGTATTCTACATTGGACAGACAAAGAGACGTCTTCAAGACTACTTAGCGGAAAACAAGTACGCCGTACGGGTAGGCAACGAAGACTACCCTATGGCATGGCACTACAAGTCCTTACACCATGGCGACCCTGCCTCCCTACAGGCTATAGGTATTGTTCATGTTCCGGCCTCAATTAGAAAAGGGGACAGTCTTAAACAGCTAAACCAAAGGGAAAGTTTTGGGATTTACAAACTACAGGCCACTAAGTACCCTGGTTTAAATGAAGATTTTGATTTGTAACCTTTCCTGTAGATTCGTGAGGGGCCCTTTGCTCTCCTCTAGTGGACATTTTGCTTTATTGCCCTCAGCCATGTTTAGACTGATGTGGTCCTTGTTTGCTGTTATCTAGTGTACTATAAAATGGATGGCTCTCCTATTCCTACCACTTTGCCCAGTCATATTCAAGGTACAAACTTTTTGATGCTTCTAGCCTTGATTTGCATTTTGATAACATATCTACAGTATTTCACTTTTTAATGTGTATAGTATTGCTTACTAGTTGTTGTCCAATGAATTCTGTAACCACTCCCTCTTCAAATCAGGGTTGATTGGAAAATGCTGTTCAAAAGAGGAAACGGTATTATTGTATCTTTGTACTCCCTGACGAAGGCAATGCAGCCGAAACGTCAGTTTTGAAACATTTTCCTTAATTTTGTATTATCATATCAAATAATATAATGTAGGTAGGTGGTGAATGGCCTTCAACACCAGTACAGTAGGTGGTGGTGTATGCACCTAAAAGTTGGATGCGATCCACCAACCAAATCAAGAAGAAAAAGAAGAAGAAGAAGAAGAAGATGAAGAAGAAGAAGAAGAATTGTCAATGGAAGAGGCAAGTGCAAAATCCTACATTCTTGCAGGTCAACCTCCCAGTGGAGGCTGTCAAAAGGAGGACCATCCTCCTCAGTGAATTTCATAAAAATAAAAATAGTGAAACATTAAAAAAGTTATCCTTTATAGATAAAACTATACTAAATATACAGTATTTATATTCCAGACTCAGACATTGCAAGCTCTGATATTTCATAGTTCCCTTCTTTTTATTTTTGGGATTTGTGTGTATCGTTGTAATTATATTTTAATAGTAGTAAAGTTACACTGTATGTACAAGTGGGTAACCTGTACAAGTGTGAGCTGTGAAATGTAAACGTGTTTGTTTGCATATCCCACTCCCCCTGAGACATCCTCAAAGAGGCCAGGGATCAGCCAATATTGATGGCGACCCTGGAGCAATTAGGGTTAATTGCCTTGCTCAAGGGGAGAAAGACAGATTTTTACTTTCGGATACTGGCTCAGCGCTTCAAACCGCCAGGCTACCTACACTATTGCTCTGTTGGAGCTAGAAACATAAACATTTCACTGTACCTGCGATAACAAAATATGTGTATGCCACCAATAATATTTGATTTCATTAGATTTATGATTAGGATTACTACTTTCCATGGTTTCATTATACAATCATGCTGTTTTGAGACTTTCTACTTTTACAGTGTAGTGTCACACAGCAGCTGTCCCAAATCTTTGCTAAGACTCCACTATGGGGAAGAGACAAATAAAGCACTTACCATATCCTCAAAAGGTCAAATTCTATACAATAAACACTACTTTATTTGGCATTAGCCCTACTCTGAATCCCACATTTTAACACTTTCAATTAATCTAGTTTGAAAAGGTTTTTGGTGCTTGTCACCTTTGCCGTGTGGTTGATGATATCAGTCAGAGATGGTGTATTTCTCCAAGCCCCCGTATTCTAATTATAGTCTCTGTTACTCTACAGCCCCACCACATCCTGTCTAGCTTAGAGACTGAGACCCTAACTACACTTTAGCGAGCAGGCCTTCCTAATTTGACCTGGCCCAGGTATCCTGGATATATATAGATCTCATTCCGTCAGTAGAGGATGCCTGGCTGTTCCTTAAAAGTAATTTCCTCTCAATCTTAAATAAACATGCCCCATTCAAAAAATAAAGAACTAAGAACATCCTGTGGCGTACTGCATTAGCATCAAATAGCCCCCGCGATATGCAACTTTTCAGGGAAGTTAGGAACCAATATACACAAGCTGTCAGGAAAGCAAAGGCAAACTTTTTCAAACAGAAATTTGCATCCTGTAGCACTAACTCCAAAAAGTTTTGGGACACTGTAAAGTCCATGGAGAATAAGAGCACTTCCTCCCAGTTGCCCACTGCACTGAGGCTAGGAAACACTATCACCACCGATAAATCTACAATAATCGAGAATTTCAACAAGCATTTTGCTACAGCTGGCCATGCTTTCCATCTGGCTACCACTACGCCGGCCACCAACTCTGCACCCTCCGCTGAAACTTGCCCATTCCCCCCCCGCTTCTCCTTCACACAAATTCTTATATTCGCCGATCCAACACGACTGGTTTGCCGACGAAATAGTCTGATGTGATTTCAACAGGCTTCCCGTTGCGACGACCACGAAGATCCATCTGCCAGTCCGGCCCGCTAGCACACGCAAACTACAACTGTGCTCCCTGCTAGCTGTGCTGAAGCACCAATTTGAACTGCTCTCGGACTCACATATTGCTGTTCACTGGACCTTATGATCACTCAGCTGCACAGCTGATGCCTGCTGGACTGTTCCTTTACACGGTACCCTGTCCTGTTTATTCTGTTTAGTCTTAGCCCAAACGTTATCGCTATTTCCAGTTGTGTCTTAGCTCTCTCTAATAACACCCGTGACTGCTTTATGCCTCTCTCCCATGTCAATTATGCCTTGCCTATTGCTGTTTGGGTTAGTTCTTATTATACAATTTTACTGTAGAACCCCTAGTCCCTCTCAAACTGCCTCATATAGTTCCTTTGTTCCACCCCCCATACACGCAGAGACCGGCTCAATCGATGCCTCCAATGACGCTATCTCTTTCATTGTTACCCAACGCTTAGGATTACCTGAACTGTACTCATATCCTTCCATATCTTTTTCTGTACATAATGCCCTGAATCTTTTCTACAACGCCAGGAGAACTGCCCCCTTTATTCTATGTACCCAACGCACTAGAAGACCAGTTCTTAAAGCCTTTAGTCGTATCCTTATTCTAGTCCTCCTCTGTTCCTCTGGTGATGTAGAGGCTAACCCAGGCCCTGCAGCCCCCAGTATCACTCCTACTCCCCAGGAGCTATCATTTGTTGACTTCTGTAACCGTAAAAGTCTTGGTTTTCTGCACATAAATATCAGAAGCCTCCTTCCTAAGTTTGAGTTATTCACTGCGTTAGCACACTCCGCCAACCCTGATGTTCTAGCAGTGTCTGAATCCTGGCTTAGGAAGGCCACCAAAAATTCTGAACTTTCCATCCCCAACTATAACATTTTCCGTCTAGATAGAACTCCCAAAGGGGGTGGAGTTGCAATCTACTGTAGAGATAGCCTGCAGAGCTCCATCATAATATCCAGGTCTGTGCCCAAACAGTTTGAGCTTCTACTTCTAAAAATCCACCTTTCCAGAAATAAATCTCTCACTGTTGCTGCTTGCTACAGACCCCCCTCAGCCCCCAGCTGTGCCCTGGACACCATATGTGAATTGATTGCCCCCCATCTATCCTCAGAGTTCGTACTGCTTGGTGACCTAAATTGGGATATGCTTAACACCCCGGCCATCCTACAATCTAAACTAGATGCCCTCAATCTCACACAAATTATCAACGAACCTACCAGGTACAACCCTAAATCCGTAAACATGGGTACCCTCATAGATATCATCCTGACTAACTTACCCTCAAAATACACCTCCGCTGTCTTCAACCAGGATCTCAGCGATCACTGCCTTATTGCCTGCGTCCGTAACGGGTCCGCGGTCAAACGACCACCCCTCATCACTGTCAAACGCTCCCAAAAACACTTCAGCGAGCAGGCCTTCCTAATTGACCTGGCCCAGGTATCCTGGATGGATATAGATCTCATTCCGTCAGTAGAGGATGCCTGGTTGTTCTTTAAAAGTAATTTCCTCTCAATCTTAAATAGACATGCCCCATTCAAAAAATACAGAACTAAGAACAGATAAAGCCCCTGGTTCTCCTCAGACTTGACTGCCCTTGACCAGCACAAAAACATCCTGTGGCGTACTGCATTAGCATCAAATAGCCCCCGCGATATGCAACTTTTCAGGGAAGTTAGGAACCAATATACACAAGCAGTTAGGAAAGCAAAGGCTAACTTTTTCAAACAGAAATTTGCATCCTGTAGCACTAACTCCAAAAAGTTTTGGGACACTGTAAAGTCCATGGAAAATAAGAGCACTTCCTCCCAGCTGCCCACTGCACTGAGGCTAGGAAACACTATCACCACCGATAAATCTACAATAATCGAGAATTTCAACAAGCATTTTGCTACGGCTGGCCATGCTTTCCACCTGGCTACCACTACCCCGGCCACCAGCTCTGCACCCTCCGCTGCAACTTGCCCATGCCCCCCCCGCTTCTCCTTCACACAAATCCAGACAGCTGATATTCTAAAAGAGCTGCAAAATCTGGACCCCTACAAATCATCTGGGCTAGACAATCTGGACCCTTTCTTTCTAAAACTAGCCGCCGAAATTGTCGCAACCCCTATTACTAGCCTGTTTAACCTCTCTTTCGTAACGTCTGAGATCCCCAGAGATTGGAAAGCTGCCGCGGTCATCCCCCTCTTCAAAGGGAGTGACACTCTAGATCCAAACTGTTACAGTCCATCCTGCCCTGCCTTTCAAAAGTTTTTGAAAGCCAAGTCAACAAACAGATCACCGACCATTTCGAATCCCACCGTACCGTCTCCGCTATGCAATCCGGTTTCCGAGCTGGTCATGGGTGCACTTCAGCCACGCTCAAGGTCCTAAACGATATTATAACCGCGATCGATAATAGACAGTACTGTGCAGCCGTTTTTATTGACCTGGCCAAGGCTTTCGACTCTGTCAACCACCGCATTCTTATTGGCAGACTAAATAGCCTTGGTTTCTCAAATGACTGCCTCGCCTGGTTCACCAACTACTTCTCAGATAGAGTTCAATGTGTCAAATCGGAGGGCCTGTTGTCTGGACCTATGGCAGTCTCTATGAGGGTGCCACAGGGTTCAATTCTTGGGCCGACTCTTTTCTCTGTGTATATCAATGACGTCGCTCTTGCTGCTGGTGACTCTCAGATCCACCTCTACGCAGACGACACCATTTTGTATACATCTGGCCCTTCATTGGACACTGTGTTAACAAACCTCCAAACGAGCTTCAATTCCATACAACACTCCTTCAGTAGCCTACAACTGCTCTTGAACACTAGTAAAACTAAATGCATGCTCTTCAACCGAACGCTGCTTGCACCCGCCCACCCGACTAGAATCACTACTCTCGACGTGTCTGACCTAGAGTATGTGGACCTAGAGATTTCCTGGTGTTTTTTGGCTCAGATAACTTGGGGGACCAAATAAAACCACCCGTGGGCCAAATTCGGCCCACGAGTCGGGGGAACCCTGCTTTGTCCTCACCGTCACTCAGAAACTAATTCCAATGTCCACCTGGTAATGGTTCTGTTCAAAACAAAACAATTGTAAAATAATTTCGGTTCCAACACCTGGTTCTATATCTTTTGAGTTGTAAAAATGCAGTACTGTAGAGATTAATTAATGCAAACACTGTTCGTCTGTGCTCATCCATGTTCTAGCTGTTTCTAGCTCTTTGAGTAAACAAATATGTCCTGTGCTCTCTGATGTCCGGTCCTGAATGACTAGCTAGCTAAACTAGCTAGCTACTGTTTGCTATTTTTCTGGCACGTGCAGAATCTGATTCATTACTCTACAGTAGCTAGCTAACGTTAGCAAGCATATCACCATTTTGCTGAGAAATATATAATATACTGTATATATCGAGCTAGCTACTATTTCTCTCTTCTTGCCCATGTGAAATTGTAAAATGTGTTAAGAGAAGAGTAATGGGTTAGCTATAGTTAATAACGTCACTCAAATATATTTTACCAATAGTCTCCAGTATTGATTTGAAAACTAATGATAACTGTTAACTAGCTGACTAACGTTAGCTAGTTTCTTGCATGTTCTGCATGTTCTTGCATGTTCTGTGTCTCAGCTACCTACAAATAGGAATACTTGAATAGGAATAGTTACTTTAGCTAACACCAAAAAGTTAACGCCCACTACAAAACTTTTTTATATCTCATTTCTATAAAATGTATAACATTAAACTATATATTTGTAACTTGGTTTTCTATCTTGGTAGCATTATAAAAGTATTCAACAACTAATTGTTACTTAACATTAGCTACATCAAATCAAGTGTTGAAGTCCCTCTTCTCCAAATCTCCCGTCCAACATCTGCATCTCATTTGAACTTCTTTTGAATATGATGACGATTTATTTTATTTACGTCACTAAGCCATCTGACTGACATCTGATAGACCAATAAATATGACTTTGAAAAACCCATCTCCACACTTGATCCCACCTACTCGGCTCACTTGCCTCCCATTGGAAACGACAGGATGTCGTCTATCTTATTAGAACATCTTTGGTAGAGGTCTGCCCGGGACCGATTTCTTCATCCTGCTCCCACCGCACCAGCTGGTTTTCTGTCTGACTCCCGCCGGCTACCGAAAGAGCTGGTCCCAAACCCAACCGCAGTCCCACAATGTTATTTTAGGCGTATGTGACGCAGCTCACTCACCAGCCATAGTCCCAGCAAAGGTTTCTCAAATGACTGCCTTGCCTGGTTCACCTACTACTTCTCAGATAGAGTTCAATGTGTAAAAGACTAGAATCACTTCTATCGACGGGTCTGACCTAGAGTATGTGGACAACTACAAATACCTAGGTGTCTGGTTAGACTGTAAACTCTCCTTCCAGACTCACATTAAGAATCTCCAATCCAAAGTTAAATCTAGAATCGGCTTCCTATTTCGCAACAAAGCCTCCTTCACTCATGCTGCCAAACATGCCATCGTAAAACTGACTATCCTACCGATCCTTGACTTCGGCGATTTCATTTACAAAATAGCCTCTAACACACTACTCAGCAAATTGGATGTAGTCTATCACAGTGCCATCCGTTTTGTCTCCAAAGCCCCATACACTACCCACCACTGTGACCTGTACGCTCTTGTTGGCTGGTCCTCACTACATGTTCGTCGTCAAACCCACTGGCTCCAGGCCATCTATAAATCACTGCTAGGCAAATCCCCGCCTTATCTTAGCTCATTGGTCACCATAGCAACACCCACCCGTAGTCTGCGCTCCAGCGGGTATATCTCACTGGTCATCCCCAAAGCCAACACCTCCTTTGGCCGCAATTCCTTCCAGTTCTCTGCTGCCAATGACTGGAACAAATTGCAAAAATCTCTGAAGCTGGAGACACTTATCTCCCTCACTAACTTTAAGCAGCAGTTGTCAGAGCACCTTACCAATCACTGCACCTGTACACAGCCCATCTGAAATTAGCCCGCCCAACTACCTCATCCCTATATTGTTATTTATTTTTCTCATTTGTACCCCAGTATCTCTATTTGCACATCATCTCTTGCACATCTATCATTCCAGTGTTAATACTAATTGTAATTATTTTGCAATATAGCCTATTTTATTGCCTTACCTCCATAACTTGCTAAATTTGCACACACTGTATATTATATGTATTTCTGTTGTATTTTTGACTTTGTTTTGTTTTACCCCATATGTAACTCTGTGTTGTTGTTTTTAATCGCACTGCTTTGCTTTATCTTGGCCAGGTCGCAGTTGTAAATGAGAACTTGTTCTCAACTGGTTTACCTGGTTAAATAAAGGTGAAATAAATAAATAAATAAAAATTCAGACAGCTGACGTTTTGAAAGAGCTGCAAAATCTGGACCCCTACAAATCAGCTGGGCTAAACAATCTGGACCCTTTCTTTCTAAAACTAGCCGCCGAAATTGTCGCAAACCCTATTACTAGTCTGTTCAACCTCTCTTTCATAACGTCTGAGATCCCCAGAGATTGGAAAGCTGCCGCGGTCATCCCCCTCTTCAAAGGGGGTGACACTCTAGATCCAAACTGCTACAGACCTATATCCATCCTGCCCTGCCTTTCGAAAGTATTTGAAAGCCAAGTTAACAAACAGATCACCGACCATTTCGAATACCACCGTACCTTCTCCGCTGTGCAATCCGGTTTCCGAGCTGGTCATGGGTGCACTTCAGCCTCGCTCAAGGTCCTAAACGATATTATAACCGCGATTGATAATAGACAGTACTGTGCAGCCGTCTTCATCGACCTGGCCAAGGCTTTCGACTCTGTCAACCACCGCATTCTTATTGGCAGACTAAATAGCCTTGGTTTCTCAAATGACTGCCTCGCCTGGTTCACCAACTACTTCTCAGATAGAGTTCAGTGTGTCAAATCGGAGGGCCTGTTGTCTGGACCTATGGCAGTCTCTATGGGGGTACCACAGGGTTCAATTCTTGGGCCGACACTTTTCTCTGTGTATATCAATGATGTCGCTCTTGCTGTTGGTGACTCTCAGATCCACCTCTACGCAGACGACACCATTTTGTATACATCTGGCCCTTCATTGGACACTGTGTTAACAAACCTCCAAACGAGCTTCAATTCCATACAACACTCCTTCAGTAGCCTACAACTGCTCTTGAACACTAGTAAAACTAAATGCATGCTCTTCAACCGAACGCTGCTTGCACCCGCCCACCCGACTAGAATCACTACTCTCGACGTGTCTGACCTAGAGTATGTGGACCTAGAGATTTCCTGGTGTTTTTTGGCTCAGATAACTTGGGGGACCAAATAAAACCACCCGTGGGCCAAATTCGGCCCACGAGTCGGGGGAACCCTGCTTTGTCCTCACCGTCACTCAGAAACTAATTCCAATGTCCACCTGGTAATGGTTCTGTTCAAAACAAAACAATTGTAAAATAATTTCGGTTCCAACACCTGGTTCTATATCTTTTGAGTTGTAAAAATGCAGTACTGTAGAGATTAATTAATGCAAACACTGTTCGTCTGTGCTCATCCATGTTCTAGCTGTTTCTAGCTCTTTGAGTAAACAAATATGTCCTGTGCTCTCTGATGTCCGGTCCTGAATGACTAGCTAGCTAAACTAGCTAGCTACTGTTTGCTATTTTTCTGGCACGTGCAGAATCTGATTCATTACTCTACAGTAGCTAGCTAACGTTAGCAAGCATATCACCATTTTGCTGAGAAATATATAATATACTGTATATATCGAGCTAGCTACTATTTCTCTCTTCTTGCCCATGTGAAATTGTAAAATGTGTTAAGAGAAGAGTAATGGGTTAGCTATAGTTAATAACGTCACTCAAATATATTTTACCAATAGTCTCCAGTATTGATTTGAAAACTAATGATAACTGTTAACTAGCTGACTAACGTTAGCTAGTTTCTTGCATGTTCTGCATGTTCTTGCATGTTCTGTGTCTCAGCTACCTACAAATAGGAATACTTGAATAGGAATAGTTACTTTAGCTAACACCAAAAAGTTAACGCCCACTACAAAACTTTTTTATATCTCATTTCTATAAAATGTATAACATTAAACTATATATTTGTAACTTGGTTTTCTATCTTGGTAGCATTATAAAAGTATTCAACAACTAATTGTTACTTAACATTAGCTACATCAAATCAAGTGTTGAAGTCCCTCTTCTCCAAATCTCCCGTCCAACATCTGCATCTCATTTGAACTTCTTTTGAATATGATGACGATTTATTTTATTTACGTCACTAAGCCATCTGACTGACATCTGATAGACCAATAAATATGACTTTGAAAAACCCATCTCCACACTTGATCCCACCTACTCGGCTCACTTGCCTCCCATTGGAAACGACAGGATGTCGTCTATCTTATTAGAACATCTTTGGTAGAGGTCTGCCCGGGACCGATTTCTTCATCCTGCTCCCACCGCACCAGCTGGTTTTCTGTCTGACTCCCGCCGGCTACCGAAAGAGCTGGTCCCAAACCCAACCGCAGTCCCACAATGTTATTTTAGGCGTATGTGACGCAGCTCACTCACCAGCCATAGTCCCAGCAAAGGTTTCTCAAATGACTGCCTTGCCTGGTTCACCTACTACTTCTCAGATAGAGTTCAATGTGTAAAAGACTAGAATCACTTCTATCGACGGGTCTGACCTAGAGTATGTGGACAACTACAAATACCTAGGTGTCTGGTTAGACTGTAAACTCTCCTTCCAGACTCACATTAAGAATCTCCAATCCAAAGTTAAATCTAGAATCGGCTTCCTATTTCGCAACAAAGCCTCCTTCACTCATGCTGCCAAACATGCCATCGTAAAACTGACTATCCTACCGATCCTTGACTTCGGCGATTTCATTTACAAAATAGCCTCTAACACACTACTCAGCAAATTGGATGTAGTCTATCACAGTGCCATCCGTTTTGTCTCCAAAGCCCCATACACTACCCACCACTGTGACCTGTACGCTCTTGTTGGCTGGTCCTCACTACATGTTCGTCGTCAAACCCACTGGCTCCAGGCCATCTATAAATCACTGCTAGGCAAATCCCCGCCTTATCTTAGCTCATTGGTCACCATAGCAACACCCACCCGTAGTCTGCGCTCCAGCGGGTATATCTCACTGGTCATCCCCAAAGCCAACACCTCCTTTGGCCGCAATTCCTTCCAGTTCTCTGCTGCCAATGACTGGAACAAATTGCAAAAATCTCTGAAGCTGGAGACACTTATCTCCCTCACTAACTTTAAGCAGCAGTTGTCAGAGCACCTTACCAATCACTGCACCTGTACACAGCCCATCTGAAATTAGCCCGCCCAACTACCTCATCCCTATATTGTTATTTATTTTTCTCATTTGTACCCCAGTATCTCTATTTGCACATCATCTCTTGCACATCTATCATTCCAGTGTTAATACTAATTGTAATTATTTTGCAATATAGCCTATTTTATTGCCTTACCTCCATAACTTGCTAAATTTGCACACACTGTATATTATATGT
This sequence comes from Coregonus lavaretus, assembly GCF_964263955.1. Taxonomy (NCBI): domain Eukaryota; kingdom Metazoa; phylum Chordata; class Actinopteri; order Salmoniformes; family Salmonidae; genus Coregonus; species Coregonus lavaretus. Next base: position 26,686,411 of record NC_140025.1, on the reverse strand, counting down.
ATTTCTGTTGTATTTTTGACTTTGTTTTGTTTTACCCCATATGTAACTCTGTGTTGTTGTTTTTAATCGCACTGCTTTGCTTTATCTTGGCCAGGTCGCAGTTGTAAATGAGAACTTGTTCTCAACTGGTTTACCTGGTTAAATAAAGGTGAAATAAATAAATAAATAAAAATTCAGACAGCTGACGTTTTGAAAGAGCTGCAAAATCTGGACCCCTACAAATCAGCTGGGCTAAACAATCTGGACCCTTTCTTTCTAAAACTAGCCGCCGAAATTGTCGCAAACCCTATTACTAGTCTGTTCAACCTCTCTTTCATAACGTCTGAGATCCCCAGAGATTGGAAAGCTGCCGCGGTCATCCCCCTCTTCAAAGGGGGTGACACTCTAGATCCAAACTGCTACAGACCTATATCCATCCTGCCCTGCCTTTTGAAAGTATTTGAAAGCCAAGTTAACAAACAGATCACCGACCATTTCGAATACCACCGTACCTTCTCCGCTGTGCAATCCGGTTTCCGAGCTGGTCATGGGTGCACTTCAGCCTCGCTCAAGGTCCTAAACGATATTATAACCGCGATTGATAATAGACAGTACTGTGCAGCCGTCTTCATCGACCTGGCCAAGGCTTTCGACTCTGTCAACCACCGCATTCTTATTGGCAGACTAAATAGCCTTGGTTTCTCAAATGACTGCCTCGCCTGGTTCACCAACTACTTCTCAGATAGAGTTCAGTGTGTCAAATCGGAGGGCCTGTTGTCTGGACCTATGGCAGTCTCTATGGGGGTACCACAGGGTTCAATTCTTGGGCCGACACTTTTCTCTGTGTATATCAATGATGTCGCTCTTGCTGTTGGTGACTCTCAGATCCACCTCTACGCATACGACACCATTTTGTATACATCTGGCCCTTCATTGGACACTGTGTTAACAAACCTCCAAACGAGCTTCAATGCCATACAACACTCCTTCAGTAGCCTCCAACTGCTCTTAAACACTAGTAAAACTAAATGCATGCTTTTCAATCGAACGCTGCTGGCACCCGCCCACCCGACTAGAATCACCACTCTTGACGGGTCTGACCTAGAGTATGTGGGCAACTACAAATACCTAGGTGTCTGGTTAGACTGTAAACTCTCCTTCCAGACTCACATAAAGAATCTCCAATCCAAAGTTAAATCTAGAATCGGCTTCCTATTTCGCAACAAAACCTCCTTCACTCATGCTGCCAAACATGCCCTCGTAAAACTGACTATCCTACCGATCCTTGACTTCGGCAATGTCATTTACAAAATAGCCTCCAACACTCTACTCAGCAAATTGGATGTAGTCTATCACAGTGCCATCCGTTTTGTCTCCAAAGCCCCATACGCTACCCACCACTGTGACCTGTAGGCTCTTGTTGGCTGGTCCTCACTACATGTTCGTCGTCAAACCCACTGGCTCCAGGCCATCTATAAATCACTGCTAGGCAAATCCCCGCCTTATCTTAGCTCATTGGTCACCATAGCAGCACCCACCCGTAGTCTGCGCTCCAGCAGGTATATCTCACTGGTCATTCCCAAAGCCAACACCTCCTTTGGCCGCCATTCCTTGCAGTTCTCTGCTGCCAATGACTGGAACTAATTGCAAAAATCTCTGAAACTGGAGACTCTTATCTCCCTCACTAACTTTAAGCATCAGTTGTCAGAGCACCTTACCGATCACTGCACCTGTACACAGCCCATCTGAAATTAGCCCACCCAACTACCTCATCCCTATATTGTTATTTATTTTGCTCTTTTGCACCCCAGTATCTCTATTTGCACATAATCTCTTGCACATCTAGCATTCCAGTGTTAATACTATTGTAATTATTTTGCACTATAGCCTATTTACTGCCTTACCTCCATAACTTGCTACATTTGCACACACTGTATATATATTTCCTGTTGTATTTTTGTCTTTATGTTTTTTTACCCCATATGTAACTTTGTGTTGTTTTTTATCGCACTGCTTTGCTTTATCTTGTCCAGGTCGCAGTTGTAAATGAGAACCTGTTCTCAACTGGCTTACCTGGTTAAATACAGGTGAAATAAAAAAAAAAAAAAAAAAAAAAAAAACGTCTCCATAAACAGAAATAAACATAATTCATCATACCCCTTGTATCTTAAAATGATCTTATGAGCATTTAATGCAATTAAGATGCTATTGGTGAGCTTGTGGTTGTGTATGTCACAGCAAGAGGAAGAGAGTTTAAAACCTGAACACATCTCAAACACTAAGACCTCTCTTGCCCTCCTGTCTGTGCATGGTAACCACACTTTCCAGTTCCGGCTAAGCCTGGCAAATCATTACCACACAAGTACTTTCAAAATATGTTTTTATGATCATGATTGTGTCTCCACATAGCAACGTTTCCTACTCCACTCTGTATTACCTTACTGATGGAGCTCTCTCTCTGACTCTCTCTCGACATATAACGTGTCTCTCTCTATCTCTCATTGTATGTCTGTCTCTCTTTCTCTGTGTCTCTCCTCTGAAAGTTAGAGGGGCCACATAATGTTAAAATGTCAGCATGCAGCTAGAAAGTGTATTCAGTATACATTGTAAAATCTTTGTGTAATTTAACAGACACTTTTATCCAAAGTGACTTACAGTCAAGTGTGCATACATTTTATGTACGGGTGGTCTCGGGAATCAAACCCACTATCCTAGGGTTGCAAGGGCCATCCTCTACCAGTGAGCTAAGGAAAACTATGCTGCCCTGAGAACAAACAGAGGAACACTTTGATAACATGTCACAGTTGGAAGCTGTCCTATTGCCTCTGACCACAGAACAGCCGTTATTTTCTGTTCTGTTAATTTCCCTTTCTGTTCAGGTAAAACTAAGTTGAGGTTAAAGGTTAGGCACAGGAGTTCTTAATTTGACCAGTGGTGTAAAGTACTTAAGTAAAAATACTTTCAGGTACTACTTAAGTAGTTTTTTTGGGTATCTGTACTTAACTATTTATATTTTTGACAAATTGTACTTTTACTTCACTACATTTCCTAAAGAAATTTATTTACTTTTTACTCTATATATTTTCTCTAACACCCAAAAGTACTTGTTACATTTTGAATGCTTAGCAGGACATGGTTCAATTCACACACTTATCAAGAGAACATCCCTGGTCAATCCTACTGCCTATCACGTTTCAGGAGAAGACCCAGATGCAGACAGTGTCAAAGTAACAAATGTTTATTACAAAAACAGGGGGCAGGCAAACGACAGGTCAAGGGTGGGCAGAGGTCAGTAATCCAGATCAGAGTCCAAAAGGTACAGAACAGCAGGCAGTCTCAGGGTCAGGGCAGGCAGAATGGTCAAAACCGGGAAACCAGGAACTTGAGAAAGACAGGCGCAAGGGGAAAACCGCTGGTAGGCTTGACAAAACAAAACGAGCTGGCAACAGACAAACAGAGAACACGGGTATAAATACACTGGGGATAATGGGGAAGATGGGCGACACCTGGAGGGGGGTGTAGACAATCACAAAGACAGGTGAAACAGATCAGGGTGTGACACTGTCTCTGATCTGGCAGACTCACTAAACACAAATGCTTTGTTTCTGAATGATGTCTGAGCGTTGGAGTGTGCCCCTGGCTATCCGTAAATTTTAAAAAAACAAGCAAATGGTGCCGTCTGGCTTGCTTAATATAAGGAATTTGAAATTATTCATACTTTTACTTTTGATACTTAAGTAAATGTTTGCAATTTCATTTACTTTTGATACTTAGGTATATTTAAAACCAAATACTTTTAGACTTATACTAAATTTGTTTTTTACTAGGTCACTTTTACTTGAGTCATTTCCTATTAAAGGTATCTTTACTTTTACTCAAGTATGACAATTGGGTACCTTTTCCACCACAGAATTTGACTAGCTTACTAGCACAGATCTGACTTGCACAGAACTGGCTGATAGAGGTTATTTTGGAATGATTGTGATACTGTATACTGTAAGTCACTCTTTATGAGAGGGTCTGCTAAATGTGGGTGCAGGGGACTGACAGCATGGTTTGTGGTGTCAGCCCTTTTGCTTGGGAGCTGTGCAGAGATAAAGGTACCACATCTCCCATATAAGCAAGTTAGAATGACAGCGACTGACCCATATAGGCTACTGACCTCAGAGAGAACAAATAAGTGATAACCGCACACTGACATAGATGGCGACAGAGATGCGTACGTGCACACACACGTATTAACACACACACAGAGACAATATGGGGTTTTTGTGGTTGTTGATGGAAACCATGTACAGTGAGGGAAAAAAGTATTTGATCCCCTGTTGATTTTGTACGTTTTCCCACTGACAAAGAAATGATCAGTCTATAATTTTAATGGTAGGTTTATTTGAACAGTGAGAGACAGAATAACTATAAAAAAATCCAGAAAAACACATGTCAAAAATGTTATGAATTGATTTGCATTTTAATGAAGGAAATAAGTATTTGACCCCTCTGCAAAACATGACTTAGTACTTGGTGGCAAAACCCTTATTGGCAATCACAGAGGTCAGACATTTCTTGTAGTTGGCCACCAGGTTTGCACACATCTCAGGAGGGATTTTGTCCCACTCCTCTTTGCAGATCTTCTCCAAGTCATTAAGGTTTCGAGCCTGACGTTTGGCAACTCGAACCTTCAGCTCCCTCCACAGATTTTCTATGGGATTAAGGTCTGGAGACTGGCTAGGCCACTCCAGGACCTTAATGTGCTTCTTCTTGAGCCACTCCTTTGTTGCCTTGGCCGTGTGTTTTGGGTCATTGTCATGCTGGAATACCCATCCACGACCCATTTTCAATGCCCTGGCTGAGGGAAGGAGGTTCTTACCCAAGATTTGACGGTACATGGCCCCGTCCATCGTCCCTTTGATTCAGTGAAGTTGTCCTGTCCCCTTAGCAGAAAAACACCCCCAAAGCATAATGTTTCCACCTCCATGTTTGACGGTGGGGATGGTGTTCTTGGGGTCATAGGCAGCATTCCTCCTCCTCCAAACACGACGAGTTGAGTTGATGCCAAAGAGCTTGATTTCGGTCTCATCTGACCACAACACTTATACCCAGTTCTCCTCTGAATCATTCAGATGTTCATTGGCAAACTTCAGACGGGCCTGTATATGTGTTTTCTTGAGCAGGGGGACCTTCCGGGCGCTGCAGGATTTCAGTCCTTCACGGCGTAGTGTGTTACCAATTGTTTTCTTGGTGACTATGGTCCCAGCTGCCTTGAGATCATTGACAAGATCCTCCCGTGTAGTTCTGGGTTGATTCCTCACCGTTCTCATGATCATTTCAACTCCACGAGGTGAGATCTTGCATGGAGCCCCAGGCCGAGGAAGATTGACAGTTAATTTGTGTTTCTTCCATTTGCGAATAATCGCACCAACTGTTGTCATCTTCTCACCAAGCTGCTTGGCGATGGTCTTGTAGCCCATTCCAGCCTTGTGTAGCTCTACAATCTTATCCCTGACATCCTTGGAGAGCTCTTTGGTCTTGGCCATGGTGGAGAGTTTGGAATCTGATTGATTGATTGCTTCTGTGGACAGGTGTCTTTTTTACAGGTAACAAACAGATTAGGAGCACTCCCTTTAAGAGTGTGCTCCTAATCTCAGCTCGTTACCTGTATAAAAGACACCTGGGAGCCAGAAATCTTTCTGATTGAGAGGGGGTAAAATACGTATTTCCCTCATTAAAATGCAAATCAATTTATAACATTTTTGACATGCGTTTTTCTGGATTTTGTTGTTGTTATTCTGTCTCTCACTGTTCAAATAAACCTACCATTAAAATTATAGACTGATCATTTCTTTGTCAGTGGGCAAACGTACAAAATCAGCAGGGGATCAAATACTTTTTTCCCTCACTGTATGTTGACACTCGTTCATTTTGATACATGTATTTGTGTAGCTTTACTTGATATATAACAACCACAAGACTCCCACTCTCTCTCCGTTTTGGGTGTTGTTTTGAGACTAACATCAGGTCCTTATTCAAAGAACCTTGCAGAGTGATGTACAGAAGAGGTGTCTGTACAGTATGTTCTATACAGGACATTTCTATCAGGACCACACCATGCACATAGAAAGAGACATGCCACTCTGATCTGATCGAGGCAACATGCGTAATACTCTTTACTCCCCCAAAGTATTGAAAAGATGTAGCGGCTGCACTTTTCCTAGCATTTTCTTTTGAACTGCATTTATTTGTGTTGACACATGAACTACCATTTACCATTCTCTCTAATGGACATAAACATTAAGTAACCTTCATTGGAATCTACATAATACCCTGGCATAATACCCTGGCCTTCAGGCAGTTTTCCTTTCTATTTATTTCTTCATATTTCATAGGCTGTTTTGACAATATGATGCAATAGATACAGTGAGAGAAAAAAAAACTTGAACCTTCAGCTCCCTCCACAGATTTTCTATGGGATTAAGGTCTGGAGACTGGCTAGTCTCCAGACCTTAATTGATGCCAAAGTTGAGTTGATGCCAAAGAGCTCGATTTTGGTCTCATCTGACCACAACATTTTCACCCAGTTCTCCTCTGAATCATTCAGATGTTCATTGGCAAACTTCAGACGGGCCTGTATATGTGCTTTCTTTAGCACAGGGACCTAGCGGGCGCTGCAGGATTTCAGTCCTTCACGGCGTAATGTGTTACCAATGGTTTTCTTGGTAACTATGGTCCCAGCTGCCTTGAGATCATTGACAAGATCCTCCCATGTAGTTCTGGGCTGATTCCTCACCGTTCTCATGATCATTGCCACTCCACGAGGTGAGATCTAGCATGGAGCCCCAGGCCGAGGGAGATGGACAGTTATTTTGTGTTTCTTCCATTTGCGACTAATCACACCAACTGTTGTCACCTTCTCACCAAGCTGCTTGGTGATGATCTTGTAGCCCATTCCAGCCTTGTGTAGGTCTACAATCCTGTCCCTGACATCCTTGGAGAGCTCTTTGGTCTTGGCCATGGTGGAGAGTTTGGAATCTGATTGTTTGATTGCGTCTGTGGACAGGTGTCTTTTATACAGGTAACACACTGAGATTAGGAGCACTCCCTTTAAGAGTGTGCTCCTAACTCAGCTCGTTACCTGTATAAAAGACACCTGGGAGCCAGAAAGTTTTCTGATTGAGAGAGGGTCAAATACTTATTTCCCTCATTAAAATGCAAATACATTTTTGACATGTGTTTTTCTGGATTTCTTTGTTGTTATTCTGTCTCTCACTGTTCAAATAAACCTACCATTAAAATGATAGACTGATCATTTCTTTGTCAGTGGGCAAACGTACAAAATCAACAGGGGATCAAATACTTTTTTCCCTCACTGTAAGCAGCAATAGATTAGCAGCAGGTGATGGCTTTATCAATCTGTCATCTCGAGCAGGGTTTCCCAAACTCTTTCCCCCCCCCAACTGATCATCAAGCTTTGATTATTTGAATGAGCTGTGTAGTGCTAGGGCAAAATACAAAACCTGCCCCCAGCGGGGGCCCCAGGACTGAGCTTGGGAAACCCTGATCTGGAATAACCTGTTCAAGTGTCAAAACACCTTGATATCCTATTCAATGTAAACACATTAGCTCAACCACAACAACCTTCTGAATAACACTTTGAAAATAAATATTTTTTTCCAGTGTCTTTATGAATGCAAAGATCTTTACATATTATTAAACATTTTTGGACTTACTTTTCTTTACAACAGTTAATTATACTGTATGTCAAGTCATATTACAGTTAAAGAACAATACACAATGCTACTTTTACTGTATTGCAACACACACCAAGTTAACTTATGAAGGGAATGAGAGAGTCAGAGACCGGTTCAGTTATATGCAAATATGATATTGATGATACATTCAGCACTGTATGTCTGATTGTGGCCAGGGTAAATTATTCATTTAAACGTTAAAGCAGTTGATGAGCTCTTTGCCAAGGAAAATTTCAACCCACCACACAGCTTGTTTATACCACCCACCCCTACCAAGTAAAATGTTTTAGGTTCCACCTGGCTTGGTTAGCCGATGCAACACACCCCCACAGATCTCTGCTTACCCCACACAGGCCCCCAACCCTTCCACAATCTGGCTGCTCCTCCCAAACGTATTCCTGAGGCAGATGTTTTCTTTGTTCAGTCACCTGCAGCCCAGCCTTTAATCAGGGAGATTCCAAAGACTCTTCCAAGCGGCATTGTGTTACAAGTTCATTGGTTTTCAATTTCAACCAACCTACTTTCTCTCACTAACTTGGCTCTCTGCTTTTCAAAGGATTGATTGGTCATCCACCATCCATCAACATTCAAAGATTCTCTGGAGAATATGAAGTGAGAGAATGAATGCACACAGAATGGGTTAGACAGAATCAGCTCTTTGTGAGGGACATGTATAGGATAAGTGAACTGTGTTACAATATCTATCTTACCTTTTATTGGCGTCTCCCTATGGTGAATAATATGGCAACGATTCCTGGGAACACCACCAAGGCTGCTGTTGGGATAACAGGATAGTATCTTATTCCATGCCTCTCATCTTTGTTGTGTGGAGTTGTGTGGGGAAAAACATATACAATACATGACATAGTGCTTTCAGAAGCAAAACTTGAATGAAACCCTAGGCCTATATATATTGTATATACAGTGCGTTCAGAAAGTATTCTCACCCCTTTGTCATGGCATGCCTAAATAACTTCAGGACAAAAATAATTTGCATGCAGTTGTGTGCAATAATATTGTTTAACATGCTTTTTCAATGACTACCTCATCTCTGTACCCCACACATACAATTATCTGTAAGGTCCCTCAGTCGAGCAGTGAATTTCAAACACAGATTTAAACACAAAGACAAGGGAGGTTTTCCAATGCCTTGCAAAGAAGGCCACCTATTGGTAGATACAGTGAGGGAAAAAAGTATTTGATCCCCTGCTGATTTTGTACGTTTGCCCACTGACAAAGAAATTATCAGTCTATAATTTTAATGGTAGGTTTATTTGAACAGTGAGAGACAGAATAACTACAAAAAAATCCAGAAAAACACATGTCAAAAATGTTATAAATTGATTTGCATTTTAATGAGGGAAATAAGTATTTGACCCCCTCTGAATCAGAAAGATTTCTGTCTCCCAGGTGTCTTTTATACAGGTAACGAGCTGAGATTAGGAGCACACTCTTAAAGGGAGTGCTCCTAATCTCAGTTTGTTACCTGTATAAAAGACACCTGTCCACAGAAGCAATCAATCAATCAGATTCCAAACACTCCACCATGGCCAAGACCAAAGAGCTCTCCAAGGATGTCAGGGACAAGATTGTAGACCTACACAAGGCTGGAATGGGCTACAAGACCATCGCCAAGCAGCTTGCTGAGAAGGTGACAACAGTTGGTGCGATTATTTGCAAATGGAAGAAACACAAAATAACTGTCAATCTCCCTTGGCCTGGGGCTCCATGCAAGATCTCACCTTGTGGAGTTGCAATGATCATGAGAACGGTGAGGAATCAACCCAGAACTACACGGGAGGATCTTGTCAATGATCTCAAGGCAGCTGGGACCATAGTCACCAAGAAAACAATTGGTAACACACTACGCCGTGAAGGACTGAAATCCTGCAGCGCCCGCAAGGTCCCCCTGCTCAAGAAAGCACATATACAGGCCCGTCTGAAGTTTGCCAATGAACATCTGAATGATTCGGAGCAGAACTGGGTGAAAGTGTTGTGGTCAGATGAGACCAAAATTGAGCTCTTTGGCATCAACTCAACTCGCCGTGTTTGGAGGAGGAGGAATGCTGTCTATGACCCCAAGAACACCCTCCACACCGTCAAACATTATGCTTTGGGGGTGTTTTTCTGCTAAGGGGACAGGACAACTTCACCGCATCAAAGGGACGATGGACGGGGCCATGTACCATCAAATCCTGAGTGAGAACCACCTTCCCTCAGCCAGGGCATTGAAAATGGGTCGTGGATGGGTATTCCAGCATGACAATGACCCAAAACACACGGCCAAGGCAACAAAGGAGTGGCTCAAGAAGAAGCACATTAAGGTCCTGGAGTGGCCTAGCCAGTCTCTAGACCTTAATCCCATAGAAAATCTGTGGAGGGAGCTGAAGGTTCGAGTTGCCAAACGTCAGGCTCGAAACCTTAATGACTTGGAGAAGATCTGTAAAGAGGAGTGGGACAAAATCCATCCTGAGAATTGTGCAAACCTGGTGGCCAACTACAAGAAACGTCTGACCTCTGTGATTGCCAACAAGGGTTTTGCCACCAAGTACTAAGTCATGTTTTGCAGAGGGGTCAAATACTTATTTCCTACATTAAAATGCAAATCAATTGATAACATTTTTGACATGCGTTTTTCTGGGTTTTTTGGTTGTTATTCTGTCTCTCACTGTTCAAATAAACCGACCATTAAAATTATAGACTGATGATGTCTTTGTCAGTGGGCAAACATACAAAATCAGCAGGGGATCAAATACTTTTTTCCCTCACTGTAGGTAAACATATCCCTTTGAGCATGGTGAAGTTATTAATTACACTTCAAATCAAATGTTATTGGCCACATGCGCCGAATACAACAGGTGCAGACATTACAGTGAAATGCTTACTTACAGCCCTTAACCAACAGTGCATTTATTTTTAATAAAAAAGTAAAATAAAACAACTCTGGTGCAGAGTCAATGTGCGGGGGCACCGGCTAGTTGAGTTGGTTGAAGTAATATGTACATGTGGGTAGAGTTAAAGTGACTATGCAGAAATAATTAACAGAGTAGCAGCAGCGTAAAAAGATGGGGTGGGGGGGCAGTGCAAATAGTCCGGGTAGCCATGATTTGCTGTTCAGGAGTCTTATGGCTTGGGGGTAGAAGATGTTGAGAAGTCTTTTGGACCTAGACTTGGCACTCCGGTACCGCTTGCCGTGCGGTAGCAGAGAGAACAGTCTATGACTAGGGTGGCTGGAGTCTTTGACAATTTTGAGGGCCTTCCTCTGACACCGCCTGGTATAGAGGTCCTGGATGGCAGGAAGCTTGGCCCCAGTGATGTACTGGGCTGTACGCACTACCCTCTGTAGTGCCTTGCGGTCGGAGGCCAAGCAGTTGCCATACCAGGCGGTGATGCAACCAGTCAGGATGCTCTCGATGGTGCAGCTGTAGATTTTTTTGAGGATCTGAGGACCCATGCCAAATCTGTTCAGTCTCCTGAGGGGGAATAGGCTTTGTCGTGCCCTCTTCACGACTGTCTTGGTTTGTTTGGACCATGATAGTTCGTTGGTGATGTGGACACCAAGGAACTTGAAGCTCTCAACCTGTTCCACTACAGCCCCTTCGATGAGAATGGGGGCATGCTCAGTCCTCTTTTTTTTCCTGTAGTCCACAATCATCTCCTTTGTCTTGGTCACGTTGAGGGAGAGGTTGTTATCCTGGCACCACACGGCCAGGTCTCTGACCTCCTCCCTATAGGCTGTCTCATCGTTGTCGGTGATCAGGCCTACCACTGTTGTGTCGTCGGCAAACTTAATGATGGTGTTGGAGTCGTGCCTGGCCATGCAGTCATGGGTGAACAGGGAGTACAGGAGGGGACTGAGCACGCACCCCTGAGGGGCCCTCGTGTTGAGGATCAGTGTGGCAGATGTGTTGTTACCTACTTTGGATGGTGTATCAATACACCCAATCACCACAAAGATACAGACGTCCATCCTAACTCAGTTGCTGGAGAGGAAGGAAACCGCTCAGGGATTTCACCATGAGGCCAATAGCTGTGATAGGAGAAAACTGAGAATGGACCAACAACATTATAGTTAATCCACAATACTAACCTAAATGACAGCGTGAAAATAAGGAAGACAGTACAGAATAAAACATATTCCAAAACATGCATCCTGTTTGCAATAAGGCACTAAAGTAAAACTGCGAAATTAACTTTATGTCCTGAGTGCAAAGCATTATGTTTGGGGCAAATCCAACACAACACATCACTGAGTACCACTCTTCATATTTTCAAGCATGGTGGTGGCTACATTATGTTATGGGTATGCTTGTCATCGGCAAGGACTTGGGAGTTTGTTTAGGATAAAAATCAACGGAATAGAGCTAAGCACAGGCAAAATCCTTGAGGAAACATGGTTCAGTCTGATTTCCAACAGACTGGGAGACAAACCTACCATTCAGCAGGACAATAACCTAAAACAAAAGGCCAAATATACACTGGAGTTACTTACCAAGACTACATTGAATGTTCCTGAGTGGCCTAGCTACAGTTTTGACTTAAATTGGCTTGAAAATCTATGGCAAGACTTGAAAAAGGCTGACTAGCAATGATGAACAACTGACTTGACAGAGCTTGAAGAATAAGAATAATTTTCAAACATTGTACATTCCGGGTGTTTAAAGCTCTTAGAGACTTATTCAGAAAGACACAGCTGTAATAGCTGCCAAAGATGCTTCTACAAAGTATTGACTTAGGGGTTTGAATACTTACGTAAATTAGATATTTCTGTATTTAATTTCCAATAAATGTGCAAACATTTATTTCACTTTGTAATTATGGTTTATTGTGTGTAGATGGATGAGGGGGAAAACATCTGTTTAATCCATTTTGAATTTAGGCTGTAACATAACAAAATGTGGAATAAGTCAACGGGTATGAATACTTTCTGAAGGCACTGAGTGTACAAAACATTAGGAACACCTTCCTAATATTGAGTTGCACACGCTTTTGCCCTCAGAACAGCCTCAGTTCGCCGGGGCATGGACTCTACAAGGTGTTGAAAGCATTCCACAGGGATGCTTGCCCATGTCGACACCCATGCTTCCCACAGTTGTGTCAAGTTGGCAGGATGTCCTTTGGGTGGTGGACCATTCTTGATACACACCTGGAAACTGTTGAGTGTGAAAAACCTAGCAGCATTGCAGTTCTTGACACACTTAAACTGGTGCGCCTGGCACCTACTGCCATACCCTGTTCAAAGGCACTTAAATATTTTATCTTACCCATTCACCCTCCGAATGGCACATACACAATCCATGTCTCAATTGTCTCAAGGATTTAAATAATGAATTTAACATGTCTCCTCCCCTTCATCTACACTGATTGAGGTGGATTTAACATGTGACCGTAACATCAAGGGATCATAGCTTTCACCTGGTATGTCTATGTGTCACATCTCCTCCCGTTGCTCCTCTCCTCTGATTCGCCGGTCTGAGCGCACCACCTCGGCAACACCGGAATGGAAACCCAACGCACCCAAATCACCTCCAGCGCACCTGCACTTCATCTCATCACCACCCCTATTTAACCCTGGACTGCTCAGTATTGTGTTGTGTGTGATTGTGAAGCTTCATGTCGTTTACTCTCTCTTTGTTATTCTTTTTTCATTATTAAGTAAACCTTGACCTTGTTAATTCCTACATCTGCGTCCTGCCTCTTCGTATATCAGTACTCGTCACAGAATCACGTCACCCCTTCACTGGATCGTCTTGGGATTGCCCTGGCTCAGACTACACAACCCCACCATCAATTGGATCACCAAGAGTATCACAGCCTGGTCCACCTCATGCCGGAAGACCTGCCTGCCGGTGGTTTGTTGTTCCACGTCAGTGGAGAGTCCAGAGTCCGCCCTCCAGCCCAACATTCCACGTGAGTATGCAGATCTCTCCGATGTCTTCTCTTCATCAAAGGCTACGTGTCTCCCTCCTCACAGGCGCTGGGACTGTGCCATTGACCTGCTGGAGGGACAACACCCCCCGAAGAGTCGCATGGCAGAGACTGAGGCCATGGCGGAGACTGAGGCCATGGAGAAGTATGTGGCAGAGACCCTGAAACAGGCATCAGACGTTCTACCTCTCCTGCCTCCGCCAGCTTCTTCTTCGTGGCCAAAAAAGACGGAGGATTGAGACCATGCATTGACTAAAGGGAGCCGAACGCAGTCACCACCAAGTACCGGTACCCCCTCCCTCTGGTACTGTCGGCCATCCAGCAGCTACGAGGGGCCCGGTACATTGCCAAGTTGGACCTGAGGAGTGCCTACAACCTGATCCGAATCCGTGAAGCAGACGAGTGGAAGACTGAAATCAGCACTACTTCAGGCCACTATGGATACTGTGTCATGCCTTACGGCCTCGCCAACGCACCTTCTGTGTTCCAGTCCTTCGTCAATGACGTGTTCCGGAACATGCTGAGTAGACAGGTGGTGGAGTACATCGACGATATCCTGATCTACTCGGCTACGTTCGAGGAGCACGTCAGCGACGTCCGAGGTGTCCTACTCCGCCTCCAGGAACACAGCCTGTTGGTGAAGGGGGAGAAATGCGAATTCCACCAACAGGCCATCTCCTTCCTGGGATACAGGATCAGTCCTCAGGGGGTGTTCATGGAAGGACTGAAGACGGACGCCTTCAGGTCATTGTCAGTCCCCACCACCATCAAGGGCCTACAGAGCTACCTGGGCTTCGCCAATTTCTACCGGCGTTTCATCAGTTCCTTCAGCTCCATAGCCGCCACGCTCACCTCTCTACTTGGAGTTGGAGACAGGGAGCTGTTGGCGGTTGTCCTCGCTCTGGAGGAATGGAGACACTGGCTGGAGGGCGCAGTCCATCCATTCCGAATTTTTACTGACCACCGGAATTTGGAGCACATACGGGGCGCGTGTATGTACCCACCAGTGTCCGTGACCGCCTGCTGATCTGGGCACACACCACCCTTACGGCAGGACACTCTGGTATTATGCGCACCCTGCATTCTCTAGCCCAAAAATACTGGTGGCCCACCTTGGCTTCTGATGTCTCCTGCTATGTCAACTCCTGTTCCGTATGTGCCCAAACGAAGACACCTCGGAACACCCCGGCAGGCAAACTAGTTCCTCTCCCAGTGCCTCAGCGACCTTGGTCAATCCTGTCCATAGACTTTGTCACCGACCTTCCACCCCCAATTCACCTCCCGAGTGTGGAAGGCTTTCCTGGAGAAGATCGGGGCCACGGCCAGCCTCGCTTCCGGGTATAGGCCTCAGTCGAATGAGCAGGTGGAGCGCATGAACCAGGAGCTGCGGAGGTTTCGTCGTTGCCACTATCAGGACCGGCAGGGTGAGTGGGCATGGTTTCTTCCCTGAACTCCCTCGTTCACTCCTCCATGGGGCTCACTCCCTTCCAGTGCGTCCTGGGGTACCAGCCAGCCCTGGCCCCTTGGACACCCAGCCAGACCGATGCGCCCGCTGTCGACGAGTGGTTCCACAGGGCCGGACAGGTCTGGGATGCCGCCCATGTCCATATCCAGAGGGCCATTCGTCGGCAGAAGGACCAAGCCGACTGCCACTGCAGTGAGGCCCCTGTATTCCAGCCTGGTGATCGTGTCTGGCTGTCCACAAAAAACCTCCCGCTCCGCCTGCCCTGCAACAAACTGAGCCCGCAGTTTGTGGGGCCGTTTAAGGTCCTCCGGCGGATAAATTAGGTATCATACCGGCTGCTCCTTCGCCCTCACTACCGTGTCTCACCCACTTTTCATGTGTCTCTTCTCAGGCCGGTGGTTCCTGGTCCTCTGGCGGATGCCGTCCCCCGGTGTACGCCCCTTCCGCCCCTGGACATTGACGGGAGTCCGGCGTATGCGGTGAGGGACCTGCTGGACTCCAGGTTCCGTGGGGGACGGCTCCATTATCTGGTGGACTGGGAGGGGTATGGGCCTGAGGAGAGGAGCTTGGTTCCGGCTCATATTTTGTACACTCAGTGTATATACTTCACATAATAGCACACAGAAGGCTACCATGCAATATACTGCAAACAGTTCAGTGACATTTGTATTTTTTCTTAATTAGAAGGTGCTCTTTAATAACCTACACTCTGGTTCATCACTACACAAGTCTACTAACCACTCCCCCTATCTAAAGAGGGATGGGTATTATAGTGTAATGAGCTCAGAGCTGATGGCAATAATGGATTATATGATTTCTCACACCTACAGTGGGGAGAACAAGTATTTGATACACTGCCGATTTTGCAGGTTTAACTACTTACAAAGCATGTAGAGGTCTGTCGTTTTTTATCATAGGTACACTTCAACTGTGAGAGACGGAATCTAAAACAAAAATCCAGAAAATCACATTGTATGATTTTTAAGTAATGAATTTGAATTTTATTGCATGACATAAGTATTTGATCACCTACCAACCAGTAAGAATTCCGGCTCTCACAGACCTGTTAGTTTTTCTTTAAGAAGCCCTCCTGTTCTCCACTCATTACCTGTATTAACTGCACCTGTTTGAACTTGTTACCTGTATAAAAGACACCTGTCCACACACTCAATCAAACAGACTCCAACCTCTCCACAATGGCCAAGACCAGAGAGCTGTGTAAGGACATCAGGGATAAAATTGTAGACCTGCACAAGGCTGGGATGGGCTACAGGACAATAAGCAAGCAGCTTGGTGAGAAGGCAACAACTGTTGGCGCAATTATTAGAAAATGGAAGAAGTTCAAGATGCCGGTCAATCACCCTCGGTCTGGGGCTCCATGCAAGATCTCACCTCGTGGGGCATCAATGATCATGAGGAAGGTGAGTGATCAGCCCAGAACTACACGGCAGGACCTGGTCAATGACCTGAAGAGAGCTGGGACCACAGTCTCAAAGAAAACCATTAGTAACACACTACGCCATCATGGATTAAAATCCTGCAGCGCACGCAAGGTCCCCCTGCTCAAGCCAGCCAAAGAATGATGTTTCCACCTCCATGCTTCACGGTTGGGATGGTGTTCTTGGGGTTGTACTCATCCTTCTTCTTCCCCCTGCTCATGTCCAGGCCCGTCTGAAGTTTGCAAATGACCATCTGGATGATCCAGAGGAGGAATGGGAGAAGGTCATGTGGTCTGATGAGATGAAAATAGAGCTTTTTGGTCTAAACTCCACTCGCCGTGTTTGGAGGAAGAAGAAGGATGAGTACAACCCCAAGAACACCATCCCAACCGTGAAGCATGGAGGTGGAAACATCATTCTTTGGGGATGCTTTTCTGCAAAGGGGACAGGACGACTGCACCGTATTGAGGGGAGGATGGATGGGGCCATGTATCGCGAGATCTTGGCCAACAACCTCCTTCCCTCAGTAAGAGCGTTGAAGATGGGTCGTGGCTGGGTCTTCCAGCATGACAACGACCCGAAACACACAGCCAGGGCAACTAAGGAGTGGCTCCGTAAGAAGCATCTCAAGGTCCTGGAGTGGCCTAGCCAGTCTCCAGACCTGAACCCAATAGAACATCTTTGGAGGGAGCTGAAATTCCGTATTGCCCAGTGACAGCCCCGAAACCTGAAGGATCTGGAGAAGGTCTGTATGGAGGAGTGGGCCAAAATCCCTGCTGCAGTGTGTGCAAACCTGGTCAAGACCTACAGGAATAGTATGATCTCTGTAATTGCAAACAAAGGTTTCTGTACCAAATATTAAGTTCTGCTTTTCTGATGTATCAAATACTTATGTCATGCAATAAAATGCAAATTATTTACTTAAAAATCATACAATGTGATTTTCTGGATTTTTGTTTTAGATTCCGTCTCTCTCAGTTGAAGTGTACCTATGATAAAAATGACAGACCTCTACATGCTTTGTAAGTAGGAAAACCTGCAAAATCGGCAGTGTATCAAATACTTGTTCTCCACACTGTATGTCTTCTCTAAGGCTACCATCTCCACAGGGTGACGGTGATGGTGTGACTACTGACAGGGTTGGCAGCTACACCACTGTAGATGGAGTTGTAATCTTATCTCCCTACCTCCAGAGGGAGAGACAGGCTGGTGATGAGATCAGGGGGGTGTAATCATTAGTCTAAACAGTAGTAACTAAAACGACTGATCCTATTGGACAAATTCAGGTTAGGTCCCTCCCTGTTCTGTTTGCTTCTGTTTAAGAAACGTTTTGCAACACAATCGGGCTTTTGGTCTGGTTGAGTCTATTCTCTCCTCTGTACCAGGACAAGGTCACATCTTTCCGGTTCTTCACAGTGCACACCACTGAACAGCTTTAGAGGAATGAACCATTTGTTCAGATGGAGAAGGCTTGCCAGACTGATGTTCATGCTGCTATATTTTGTCATTGATGGTATGTTTCTTTTGTTACTGATTTGCTGCACTAACTAAAAGTGTATGAATAGCCTCTTTTTATTTTAAAATGTTCAATGTTTTAATTAGTAACATTGGTCAAATTCAAAAATGCTAAGTCATGTAAACAGTGCCACATTTAAACTGTGTGTAGCCTATCGCTAAGACTCATAACAAAATAACATTCCTCTCTCTGGAGAGACATCCTGTTTCCTGTCCGAGCATTAGGAAAATATTTACAGTAAGGGATAGATACAAACAGAGACTAGGTTCTAAAACAAAGCTCTTTCATGGGAAGCAAGAGGTGTAGGCTATAAAAGTATTCAGTCTATACATCAATACTTGCCAATACTTTATTGATTCATAGACTAATATATAGATGAGAGATTTATAATCTTTTGGAAACAACAGGCTGACAACCTTTTATAATTCTCTGAGACTGTAGCTTGTCATTTGAAACTAATTTGCGTTCTATTTGAATTTTGGCCAACTGACAGCGCTCACAGGTTCACTGTGTTTAGGCTCACAGTGCTGCCCATTGATGTTTGAAAATACTAATGACTATGGATGTGATAATAAAACATGCACCTTTATGGTGTTGGGACTTGGGAATTCCCTCAACCATGTTGAATCATTGAAGGACAATGGACATGGCTTCATCCCCAAAATGAAGAAATTATTTCATGGATATCAATATCTAAAAGTCATTAGGTAACATTTACATTAAAACTCTGTGGTATTTAAGCTACATTCTAATGGGACATTAAACAGGAAATGTTGGTGGTTTCCTGTGATTATGTGGTCAGTGGCTGTCACATAGATGGATGGAAGAGCGAGAGGCAGGTCGTTGGAACAGCCGATGTACTTTGTTAAAAAGGTAATGGCCTGGTCACTGGTCAGCCCACCACAAGTGTGATGTTCCTCTGGTCATAGCGTGGGACAAAAAAGCAGTGTTTTTAGGGTGTAAGTGTGAAGAGCAATAAGAGCTAGACTACATAACCAAAAGTATGTGGTCAGCTGCTCGTCAAACATATCATCCCAAAATCATGGGCATTAATATGGAGCTGGTCCCCCCTTTGCTGCTATAACAGCCTCCCCTCTCCTGGGAAGGCTTTCCACTAGATTTTGGAACATTGCTGCTCTTATTACTGACTTCCATTCAGTCACAAGAGCATTAGTGAGGTCGGGCACTAATGTTTGGCGATTAGGCCTGGCTCGCAGTCGGCATTCCAATTCATCCCAAAGGCGTTTGATGGGGTTGAGGTCAGTAAATGCTTTGGGGGCCAACGGGTGCCGATGAGCAAAGGCACATTGGCCCAATGTGGGCAGCCTACATGGGGTCAATAATTTAGCCCGCATTGGACCCACAACATGCCAGACATTGACTAATTCATTGATTGGAGACAGCTTGGGTCAATTACAGAAGATTTCTGAATTTTCTACCTGCAGCAACACTAGTAGATAATGCTGGAAATATCAATAAAAGCACAGTGCCTAAATTTTTACACCAAAAAGCAAGGCCCTAGTAATGCTGTACAGTGCAATATGAATGGTCTATACGTATAATAGGCTGACTATAGTGATGATTTCTCACAGTCAAAGTAACGCACTAAGAGCTATGATGCTAATATCTGTGCATACTCTTCAGAATTGTGTTCTGTGGGTGTCACCGAGTAGGCTGATACCCTATTTCATGGATCCACAATCCATAGGCAATGTTGTACAGTGCAATATGAATGTTCTATACGCCTTATTGGCTGACTAGTAAGGTGAATTCCCAGTCAAAGTTCTGGAAAAAGTGCTACGATGCTAATATTTAAGCAATTAGGCATGAGAACCCTATGATTATCTTGTTAACTCCCGACTAATGACTGTTCTTGAGCCCGAGGCGACACCAAGGGCAGGGAAACAGCCCTTAGGAGGGAGTTATCACACAATAATTCCTGGGTTCCAGGGCCTTATTGGTTTTATAAAACGGTTGCCAGCATATTTAAATAAAAAGATTACCAACATGTTTTCATTAAAAACATGATTTCCACCAGTCCGGGCAAAAGCCAGTTGTTAGTTCTGAGGTTCTGAAGCTGCTAACCAAACAGGCTGGTCGTTAATTATATTCTCATGTTTTGACCCAGTCGTTCATTCTATTCAGTCTATTAATTCCATGTTGCAATGATAAACAAATCATTGGCATGTTGCTAGCTAGCAGAGGTTTATTAATGATGAGAGACAAGAACTTCAATAAATAAGTATTTAGTCAATAATTTATAAATAGGGAACAAGAACTTCCGCAAATAATTGTTGAATAAATAATGTATAAATAGGCAACAACCAGCTGATTGTCGAGTCAATAAGATAGTTATGGAGGTTAGCTAGGCCAACGTTAATGTTACTTCTCCTTTGCTAGCTAGCTAGCCGACTAAAGCTAACACACAACAACATCAAGCAGCTGAAATGACAGCAAACTATGTGCACTTTCATTTGTATTATGCTTGTTTCTATTGTTATTTCTGTGGCTATATCCATTATAATGACCCTGATTAATTCGCCTAGCTCAGAGAAGCTCAGAGAAGCTGTCAGTCACATTACGTTAATATGCATGGCACGTGGAGATTGCAAAAAAATAACAGCAAAAATGTTGCACAGGTCAACCCCCTTGACTTTTTCCACATTTTGTTGAGTTACAAAGTGGACTTGAAATGTATTTAATTGTAATTTTTGGTCAATGATCTACACAAAATACTCAAATGTCAAAGTGGAAGAAAAATTCTAACGTAAAAAAAAACAAACAAAAAAACAACATGAATATGTCTTGATTAGATAAGTATTCAACCCTCTGAGTCAATACATGTTACAAACACCTTTGGCAGCAATTACAGCGGTGAGTCTTTTGGGGTAAATCTCTAAGAGCTTTGCACCACTTGATTAAACAATATTTGTCAATCATTCTTAAAAAAATTATTCAAGATCTGTCAAGTTGGTTGTTGATCATTGCTAGACAGACAGTTTCAAGTCTTACCATAGATTTTCAAGCCAATTTAAGTCAAAACTGTAATTAGGCCACTCAGAAACGTTCAATGTCGTCTTGGTAAGCAACTCCAGTGTAGATTTGGCCTTGTGTTTTAGGTTGTTGTCCTGCTGAAAGGTGAATTCGTCTTCCAGTGTTTGTTGGAAAGCAGACTGAACCAGGTTTTCCTCTGGATTTTGCCTGTTCTTAGCTCTATTCTGCTTATTTTTATCCCCCCCAAAAAAACTCCTTAGTCTTTGCCGATGACAAGCATACCCATGACATGATGCAGCCACCACTCTTGAAAATATGATGAGTGGTACTCAGTGATGTGTTGTGTTGGATTTGCCTCAAACATAATGCTTTTTATTCAGGACAAAAGGTGAATTGCTTTGCCACATTCTTTGCAGTATTACTTTAGTGCCTTGTTGCAAACAGGATCCATGTTTTGGAATATTTGTATTCTGTACAGGCTTTTCACACCGTCAATTAGGTTAGCATTGTGGATTAACTACAATGTTGTTGATCCATCCTCTGGTCTTTGTTGTTGAATATGTGCTTGAAATTCACTACTCAACTGAGTGACCTTACAGATAATTGTACAGTATGTGTGGGGTACAGAGATGGGGTCATTCAAAAATCATGTTAACCACTATTATTGCAAAGTGAGTCCATGCAACTTACGTGATTTGTTAAGGACGTTTTTACTCCTCAATTTATTTAGGCTTGCCATAACAAAGCGGTAGAATACAGTACTTATTGACTCAAGACATTTCAGCTTTTCATGTTTAAATAATAAATTTCTCAAAATAAAATTCCACTTTGACATTATGGGATACTGTATGTAGATTAGTGATCTCTATTTAATCATCAGTTTGAAATTCAGGCTGTAACACAACAAAATGTGGAAAAAGTCAAGAGGGTTTAATACTTTCTGAAAGCACAGTATATTAACCCCCGCTGTACCAAACCAAATGCTAGCCTAGTAGCAAGGGGAAAAAATGTCTAGACACTTTTTTCCAGGGGAGATGGGCTGGGCTTTGGGACAGTGGATGTTCTGTGTTCTGTGGATGTCACAGAACACAGAACATCAATCCATTGATAATTCTATACAGTGCATATAATTTTGCCCCCAATGCAATTTTGAAGACATGCAAAGGAAGATTTCCACTGATTTTACTGTTTATTGTCAAATTAATAACTATTGTCTTTTGTTGAAATTGTGTAACGACTTTCCAAACTTGATCACAATTATCCAGTCCAAATTGTGGCATGATTCCACTATTTGTAGCCGTTTATATCAGTTTCAATGCGGGACTTTTATTTGGAAGGCAAATCGCCAATGTCACTATTGTTGCTAATCGCTATTGTTGTTCACTTCACAGTCGTGTGTGTACTGCCTGTCAAGCAGAAGTGCCCATTTGCCCATGTAATGCTATCGAGATATACAGTGGGGAAAAAAAGTATTTAGTCAGCCACCAATTGTGCAAGTTCTCCCACTTAAAAAGATGAGAGAGGCCTGTAATTTTCATCATAGGTACACGTCAACTATGACAGACAAATTGAGATTTTTTTTCTCCAGAAAATCACATTGTAGGATTTTTAATGAATTTATTTGCAAATTATGGTGGAAAATAAGTATTTGGTCACCTACAAAAAAGCAAGATTTCTGGCTCCCACAGACCTGTAACTTCTTCTTTAAGAGGCTCCTCTGTCCTCCACTCGTTACCTGTATTAATTGCACCTGTTTGAACTTGTTATCAGTATAAAAGACACCTGTCCACAACCTCAAACAGTCACTCTCCAAACTCCACTATGGCCAAGACCAAAGAGCTGTCAAAGAACACCAGAAACAAAATTGTAGACCTGCACCAGGCTGGGAAGACTGAATCTGCAATAGGTAAGCAGCTTGGTTTGAAGAAATCAACTGTGGGAGCAATTATTAGGAAATGGAAGACATACAAGACCACTGATAATCTCCCTCGATCTGGGGCTCCACGCAAGATCTCACCCCGTGGGGTCAAAATGATCACAAGAACAGTGAGCAAAAATCCCAGAACCACACGGGGGGACCTAGTGAATGACCAGCAGAGAGCTGGGACCAAAGTAACAAAGCCTACCATCAGTAACACACTACGCCGCCAGGGACTCAAATCCTGCAGTGCCAGACGTGTCCCCCTGCTTAAGCCAGTACATGTCCAGGCCCGTCTGAAGTTTGCTAGAGTGCATTTGGATGATCCAGAAGAGGATTGGGAGAATGTCATATGGTCAGATGAAACCAAAATAGAACTTTTTGGTAAAAACTCAAATCGTCGTGTTTGGTGGACAAAGAATGCTGAGTTGCATCCAAAGAACACCATACCTACTGTGAAGCATGGGGGTGGAAACATCATGCTTTGGGGCTGTTTTTCTGCAAAGGGACCAGGACGACTGATCCGTGTAAAGGAAAGAATGAATGGGGCCATGTATCGTGAGATTTTGAGTGAAAACCTCCTTCCATCAGCAAGGGCATTGAAGATGAAACGTGGCTGGGTCTTTCAGCATGACAATGATCCCAAACACACCGCCCGGGCAATGAAGGAGTGGCTTTGTAAGAAGCATTTCAAGGTCCTGGAGTGGCCTAGCCAGTCTCCAGATCTCAACCCCATAGAAAATCTTTGGAGGGAGTTGAAAGTCCGTGTTGCCCAGCGACAGCCCCAAAACATCACTGCTCTAGAGGAGATATGCATGGAGGAATGGGCCAAAATACGAGCAACAGTGTGTGAAAACCTTGTGAAGACTTACAGAAAACCGTTGACCTGTGTCATTGCCAACAAAGGGTATATAACAAAGTATTGAGAAACTTTTGTTATTGACCAAATACTTATTTTCCACCATAATTTGCAAATAAATTCATTAAAAATCCTACAATATGATTTTCTGGAATTTCTTTTCTCATTTTGTCTGTCATAGTTGACGTGTACCTATGATGAAAATTAAAGGCCTCTCTCATCTTTTTAAGTGGGAGAACTTGCACAACAGGTGGCTGACTAAATACTTTTTTTCCCCACTGTAAATCATGTTTGCAAGCTAGTTACAAACTTTGTCAAATTTACTCAACATTTTGGTAAGTTATATACGTTTTTCTCCAGCCAACTTACCTAAGCTAGCTAACATTATCCCCTATTCAACATTGTTTTTAAGACTGTTTAACACCATTGCTGCTAGATGATCAGCAACTATAGACAACTGCGGTATAGTTAGCTTTATATTAAAGATTCAGACTTTACTCGTCAATACCTCTTAAACATCTCAGGATGATAGAAATTACATATTCTAAACCTACTGATGATAGTGAAGAAGTTACTGTCACGGCTTCCTGCAAAGCTGCCTTCTCTCCTGGTTCGGGCAGGCTTCGGCGTTCGTCGTCACTGGCCTTCTAGCCACTGCCGCTCCTCATATCATCATTCCATTTGTTTTGTCTTGTCTATTACACACACCTGGTTCATATCTCCTCATTAGTAAGTGCATGAGTGTTCCCTCTGCCTCCTTGTCCTTGTGAGTGATTGTTTAGTGTGAGGAGAGTGTAGTTCGGTTGAGCTCCGTGTATTTTGTATTGCCGGGGTGTATTTTCCCTGTGTGCCTGTTTGGTTCCAGTGCGCCTGTTTTGCACACTGGACTGTTTGACGCAATTCTGCGTAACTCTGTATTCCGGAATAAACTCTGTATTCTGAGATTTACCCTCCTGCGCCTGACTCTTTCAAATCACCCATCACAGAATCACCCACCCGGTATGGAGTCAGCAGGAGAGGAGCGCATACCTGGAGTCGTGGCACGGGTCCAGGAGCATTCGACGATGCTAGCCAGCTTGGGAGAAGCGATGGATTGGGTTCTCCAGGTCGTCCAACGCCTGGAGAGGAGAGGACCCGATCTGTCGGGACCAGCTGGGCGACCGGATCAAGCCACCCATAGGGATCCATATATCCCGACCACGAGATTTCAACGGGACAGCTGCTCTCTGCCAGGGATTCCTCCTCCAACTGGAGCTCTACTATTCCATCATCAGCCCGGCCCCATCGGAGCGGGAGAAGTTGTCCGCCCTCGTCTCCTGCCTCGTGGGGAAAGCCCTGGAGTGGGCCAACATGGTCTGGAATGAAGGAGGAGCCGCGTTGAACAACTACGGGGAGTTCGCTCGCCTCTTTCGGGCTGCCTTCGATCACCGCCCAAGGGTCGAGAGGCGGGCGAGCGGCTGGTCCACCTGAGGCAGTGGACGAGGACCGCGCAGGACTTCGCCCTGGAGTTCCAGACTCTAGCAGCTGGGTCCGGGTGGAACGAGTGGGCCCTCATCGACCACTTCCGGTGCCATCTGCAGGAGGACGTCCGAAGGGAGCTAGCCTGCCAGGACAACATGTTGTCCTTCACTCAACTGTTGGACATGGCCATCTTGGACAACTTGCTGGTGGCCAGAGGACTTCCTGGAGGGGGCCTGCCTGTTCCAACCCCGCCCGACTCGGATCACGAGCTGATGGAGCTGGGTGGAGTGGTGATCCGGGAGAGCGGAGGACGACAGAGGCAGTGTCACTCTGGTGGCACAAGAGGACATTTCACTGCACGATGTCGTCAGCGTTCTTTTGGGTCTGGAGGCGGCAGGCAGGGCACTCTCGCGTCACCCCAGGTATTAACACCCTCACTCGTTCAGAGCCCTCTGCTGCACACTGTACCCTACCCATCCACTTTCCTGAACTTTATGGACAGGTCATTTTCACACAGTCTAGGCACTACATTGGTTCCCCTATCCATTCCACTCCCCATCAGAGCACTTGACAGTCGACCATTAGGGTCCGGGTTCGTTAGGGAGGTTACAGCACCAGTCACTATGGTTACCCACAAGACTCATCGCGAGCAAGTCCCTTTTTTATTATTGAGTCTCCTGCTTTCCCTGTTGTGTTAGGTATTCCTTGGTTAGCACTCCACAACCCCACTTTTTCATGGCCGCAGAGGGTTCTCACGGAGTGGTCACGAGAGTGTCAGGGTAGGTGTCTCGGTGTGTCCATTGGTGCAACAACGGTGGAAAGTCCAGACCGTACCTCCACCGTGCGCATTTCCCCCGAATACCTCGATTTGGCGCACACGTTTTCCAAAACGCAGGCAACCAACCTCATCGGGTGGGGGATTGCACGATAAACTTCTGGGTAGATGCTGTGCCTCCCAGGAGTCATGTGTTTCCCCTGTCACAGGCTGAAACAGAGGCTATGGAGACATACATCACCGAGTCCCTGCGTCAGGGCTTTATACGTCCCTCCACTTCACCCGCCTCCTCTAATTTCTATTTTGTGAAGAAGAAAGATGGCGGTCTGCACCCTTGCATTGATTACCAATCACTGAACAAGGGGACGAAACAATTTAGTTATCCTCTCCCCCTCATTCCTTTGGTGATCGAGTCAATGCATGGGGCGAGCTTCTTCACAAAATTAGATCTCCAGAGTGCATACAACCTGGTACGTGTCCGAGAGGGGCCGAGTGGAAGACAGCAATCAGCACAACCACGGGGCAATATGAATACCTGGTGATGCCTTGTGGTTTGATGAGTGCTCCATCCGTCTTCCAGTCCTTTGTGAACGAGGTGTTACGGGACATGCTTGGTTGCGGTGTAGTGGTCTACATCGATGACATTCTTGTGTATTCCGCTACGTTCGCCGAGCATGTGTCCATGGTTCGCAAAGTGCTGGCCTGACTGTTGGAACATGACCTTCATGCCAAGGCAGAAAAGTGTCTGTTTTTCCAACATTCCGTCTCCTTCCTCGGATACCGCATTACCACCTCAGGTGTGGAGATGGAGGGAGATCGCATTTCAGCTGTGCGTAATTGGCCGACTCCAACCACGGTAAAGGAGGTGCAGCGATTTATTGGCTTTGCCAACTACTATCTGAGGTTTATCCGGGGCTTTGGCAAGGTCGCAGCTCCCATCACATCTCTGTTGAAGGGTGGGCCGTCCCTGCTCCGCTGGTCTGCTGAGGCTGACAGGGCCATCAATAACCTGAGGGGTCTGTTCACCTCAGCCCCGGTACTAGCCCAACCCGATCCATCACTACCATTTGTAGCGAAGTGATGCAGACAATTACATTGATGGAAGTTACAATCTATCTGCAATATTAGGCTTATCTACCCCTTCCCAATTTAATTTTTTTTTACATAAGAAAAATACAAAGTACAGAGAGATCCTTGATAAAAAACCTGCTTCAGAGTGCTCAGGACCTCAGACTGGGTCCACCTTCCAACAGGACAACGACCCTAAGCACACAGCCAAGACAACACAGGAGTGGTTTCGGGACAAGTCTCTGAATATCCTTGAGTGGCCCAGCCAGAGCCCGGACTTGAACCCGATCGAACATCTCTGGAGAGACCTGAAAATAGCTGTGCAGCAATGCTCCCCATCCAATCTGACAGAGCTTGAGAGGATATGCAGAGAAGAATGGGAGAATCTCCCCCAATACAGGTGTGCCAAGCTTGTAGCGTCATACCCAAGAAGACTTGAGGCTGTAATTGCTGCCAAAGTTGCTTTAACAAAGTACTGAGTAAAGGGTCTGAATACGTATGTAAATGTGATATTTCAGGGTTGTTTTATTTTATTCATTTGTACAAAAAAATATATATGTTTTTGCTTTGTATTATGGTGTGTAGATTAATTTAAAATAAAAAGATGATATAAAAGGCTGTAACGTAACAAAATGTGGAAAAAGTCAAGGGGTCTGAATACTTTCCGAATGCACTGTGTTTAGTTTTAATTGCGTTCAATAATTTCAGGTCAATAAAGTTTTTCTGTAATACAATGAAGGCAGACTGTACCTCAGATAGAGCCTGGTCAACCGTGGGTGAAATAGCATACACAACACTATCATCGGCATACAACTGCAGGTTACCATTTTTTACAGGCAAGTCAATATTATTAATGTAAACAGTAAAAGTACAGGACCCAAAATCGACCTTTCCTAATATCCAGGAAACCTGATTTAACACCATCAGTATATGCGCATTGAGTTCTATCTGTTAAGTAATTTTTCAACCAGTTACATGCAGCCTGGTTTAGGCCAATTCAGAAGAGCCTCTGAACTGTCAGTGTGTGATCAACAGTATCGAAAGCCTTTTGACAGGTCAATGAAGAGGGCAGCACAATGTTGCCTTTTATCCATACCAGGCTCCCGAGTGGCGCAGCGGTCTAAGGCACTGCATCTCAGTGCTAGAGGCCCTGGTTCGATCCCGGGCTGTATCACAACCGGTCGTGATCGGGAGTCCCATAGGGCTGCGCACAATTGGTCCAGCGTCGTCCGGGTTAGGGGAGGGTTTGTCCTGGGTAGGCCGTCATTGTAAATCAAAATTTGTTCTTAACTGACTTGCCTAGTTAAATAAAAAATTAATACAATTAACCACATTATTTATAACTAGGGATGCAGTAGAGATAGTGCTATGACCTGGTCTAAAACCCGACTGATGTACATTTAGAATACATTTCAAAGATAAGAAAGATCTTAGCTGAGAATTAATCAAGGATTCAAATATTTTAGCTAGGCAAGTAAGTTTAGAAATGGGGTTAGTAGGGTCACCACTTTTGTGAAGTGGGAGTACATGGGCCACTATCCAAACCTTGGGGATAGTACCATATATAATCGTCAGGTAAAACATATGGGTTAGTGATTCAGCAATCAGGGGGGCAGAGACCTGCAAAAAATTTTTTATCAAGCATATCAGCCCCAGTGGATTTTTTTGACATCAATCTTAAGCAAGGCATCTAGCACATCACAGTTAGTAAATTGCTAAAATGAAAATAAAGATTCACTAGAAGTTGACGTGTTAGCTGTTGAGTTAGCTAAAGGCTGGCACAGGGAAGAGAAGTCGATTGACTAACCAGGGTCAATCAAACCGCTGTTTCTCTCAACCAAAAAGCCAACTGAGATAAAATCATGATTAAAAGCATCACTTATCCCCTTCTTCTCAGTAATGATGACAGAGTCAGACAGAACTTGCTTAGGCAGGGAAGAAGAGGAATTTGGACGCTTTAGTGCATTTACTGTTTTCCAAAATTTAGAAAGATCACCAGCAGAGTCAGAGAGAGCTTGAAAAGTAACTTGATTTAGCTTTCTTAAGCAAGATATTACATATGTTTCTCAATTGTCTGAAGAATTGTCAGTCCACTACAGAGTCAATTTTCCTTGCTTTGGCCCAGGCCTGATTTCTCATCTGAATGAGCTGAAATAGCTCAAAAGAAAACCAAGGGTTAGATCTATCTTTGACTGAATTGTTTAAAAGGGGCGTGTTTATCTGCCTGATAAATAAATATGGAGGATACTGTCGTATATGAAGATTATGACTTTGTTAATGTTTTTAAGTGGAACCTGAAAGGATGTTTATTTAGCAGAAAGAGAGCCGGTTTTAGACGCCACATACAAAAGACAGGAAGTGTGTGTTGTAGACAGGGGATTGGACAGTAGAGGGAGCCACCCATATCTTGGGAAGATTATATATACTGGGTAAAAACGACGAAGAGGTTAGAGCGGCCATTGCAATCTGGGACGTCGTTCTCCGGGTGATCTTGACACCTGTAAACTCATGCTGAAAGCTTGTGATATGAATAAACTTATGATCAAGGTTCAGTATGAGCGGACTCCTTTGTTTGACAGCAATAACTACCAGCATTGACGCGATACTACAATAAATTTCAAGAGCCAACTCAGGGTCAGGAATACAGGAGACAGTGGCTAAATCAGAATAGAACATAATGTAAAAACCATTGAGGAGATAACTTCTTAATTAAACGAGGAATAGTATTTGCTGTTTCGTATCTCTAATACGTACTATGGAACAATGATCTCTGAGATCATTGGGCTCCTGAGTGGCGCAGTGGTCTAAGGCACTGCATCTCAGTGCTTGAGGCGTCACTACAGACCCCCTGGTTCGATTCCAGGCTGTATCACAACCGGCCGTGATTGGGAGTCCCGATTGGCCCAGCATCGTCCAGGTTTGGCCGGTGTAGGCCGTCATTGTAAATAAGAATTTGTTCTTAACTGACTTTCATAGTTAAATAAAGGTAAAACAACATTTAAAAATATATATAATCATATGCAAATACTCTGGTATGATTGTGGAATTCTGCCTAACGTGGCATCCTTCAGGTCCTTGGCAAAGATTCTGACTCCCTCATGGTCCAGGTGTACATGGTTGTACAAGTGCTCATATGTCAGGGTGTGGTGGTGAGAGATGCTGAAAAATGGTAATGAGGAGCAGTCCATGGTGATTTTTTGTTGACATTTTGGATCATTTGCCAGGATCATTTGCCACCTTTCTCACTTCCTCAGCCACTCTTGCTCCTTTTGTGCACATGTCATTTGTCCTAGTATGTATGACAAGGTTGTCAGGATTTTCCAGCTTGACTTGATTGAGGAGTTGTAGTGCACTGTCAATAGTGGGACACCAGAATATAGCCGTCTGGTGTCTGGGGAATAGTCTCCTATCCTCCAGATACCTCCCATTAGAGTCTATCAGAACTGCAGTTTTGGGAAGTATCCTGGGTTAAACTGGATCCTGTCCTCTGGAGGTGTGTTTGGCCGAATATGGTCAGACTGGTGGGAGGTTGGCAGATCAGGGTAGGCTGTGGCAGGCTGGGAGGTTGGCAGGTCGCTGAGAGGCAGATGGGGTGAAGGCTGCAATGGGCTCAGGGGTATCTGGGCTTCTACCAGGCTGATAGGCTGCTCTGTAGGTGGCGTAGTCATTGCTGCTGACGGAGGGCATCGATGTCCCTCTCTCTCTGCTGCAGCTCCACCATTACCACACACAGTTCCTCTTGGAGGGCATCATTGGACTTTGTCATTTATTCAGTGTTCTGTCCTAACTGTTCTATTGAACCATGGTTCCTCAACTCTTCCATCAGCATCTGGACAGTGTCACATTCTTGTTGTTTGCTTTCCCTGAATTCCGTAATCTCCACTTCAAGTAGGGAGAGGAAGTTCTGGATTTGTTTCACCAATAAATGTTTAGTGTGCACACAGCTGCTACAGTTGAGGGAGGGAGTGATGTACTGTGGGCCTCCTGTTTTGAAGCCAAGGTTTTGGGAGTTGCAGGCATTGTTAGTGGAGACATGCCAGTTTTTAGTTCATCATCCACTAGAGGTTTTATAATGTCGAACTCTTCTTCAAACAGCTCTAGACTGGCATCAGAGCCTTGGATCATTACTATTCCGTTATTATATATATTAATATTAAATTTTGGCATTGTGTCCACATACAATTGTCTCATTGTCTTGTTTCCAGACATTTTAAGATGTTTGTTTGCCTTGCGCAGGGATACATGCCAAGCATTTGGACGTTCAATGAACAATAGAAGATCCACCTTGATTTCTTTGTATTTTTGTTACATAAAGTCTGCTCTTAGGGTTGCTGGGTGCTCTTTTAAAACATTTGCTTTATATTTTGTCCTCCCTGCTTTACTGGCAATACCTTCTGCATATTGGATTTTGGGGCTTGTCAATGTATCCATCTTAGCTGATTACAACTGGATACAGTATATGTCACAGCTGGTTTGCACTTGGCTAGTTGTAGCTAGCTGTTTTTGAATGTAAACAAAGTATATCTTGCTTGTTTTCTGTCTGAATCGTTTTTTTCTGGCTTGTGTAAGGTTAGGTCTTCGTTTTCATGTATTTTGTCCTGTTCTTTGTCCATTTTAACAGCAGGTAGCCAGTAGCTAGAAACTCTTAGCAACTCCCTAGCAATGTGTAAACAACTGTTAGCTTGTTAGCTATCCAGTTGAGTTTTCAGGATAAAGGTTGTCTTCTGATTTATTCTCTTTTTCTGATGTTATATTCTTAGTACTTCTTCCTTTATCTTTGACTTGTTTTTCTAAAATGTACTCTTCCTCGAAATAATTTGAAATATGATATATAATACTAGATATTAGGAGCTCATAATTTTACCAGCTGCTCTTGGAACTTGGAACAATAACTCAATAACTCATAACTGTTGTTTTGACATTCTCTGTCATTTTCCATTGACAAACATTTCCCTACAAAAATAATTGCACTTGTGCAGTTGCACATGCTGTTTTATTATATGGCTACTGCAATAGCTGCATCCATAATAACACAGTTACAGTCACTTTTGTAACTGCAGGGTTAATGTTATATTATACAATTCAGTAATTGTGTAGTGCAGGGGTAGGGAACCCTGTTCCTGGAGTGCCGCAGGTACTACATGATTTTGTTCCAACTAGGCACCACACCTTACCAACTGAGCTAATGTTTCAATTCAGTGATTGCCAAAATTCAACACACCTGTCCTTCCAGGTCGGTAATTTTTCTTTTTTTTAAAGCAAGCGGCACTCCAGGATCAGGGTTGCCTACCCCTGGTGTAGTGGTTATGCCCTAACTCTGGTTATTTTGCAGTTGTACTGCAATTGCTGCATTCAAAATAACCATTACTCTGCAAATACTGTAACTGCAGTTTCACAATTGCAATTAATTACAAGTTGATGGCATAGCCAATGCTTTGTTGTAATTATTGTCAGTTTTATTGCCAGCTGTAGAAACCCCCCTGAAACGTTGCCAAACTTTTTTTACAGTTTTTCTTATCATAAGTCGATGTCTGTGTGTTGTCTATCCTCTGGTACAATCCATATGGCTGTGCTGAGAAGTATGTTTATCCTAAATGAACAGGACTTTGGTATTTGAATATGTGTGGGTGAGACATAAACACATAATGATATTAGGCATACCGTATGCGTCCTTTATTATCAAGTGCCTGGAGTATGTAGGCTGGAGGCTAGCTCCCTTGTGCTATCACCACAATGTTCATCGTCTCATCACCGATTTGCATAGTTCATTTGCTTAGAGAATGTGAAAACAATGTAGAAAAAGTACTGTAGTTACACTCCTTGGCCTACCCACCCATGCAAAATAGCTTCCTTTTCCCAGTGCAATTTCACTTTCACTTTTAGAAATCCAAAGACCCCTATCAGGTCTACATTCATCCGACAACTGTAAGAATTATAGAGTCACGAGTAGACCTTTAGCATTACTGAGAACGTTTCTGTTCACTGCAGTGAAAAGTATTCATTGCAGTGTAAACGTATTTCACCACATAGGTCTGCATGTGAGACGGGACTCCTGTACGCAGGGAAGAGTGTGTGGGGCTACTTCTCAGTAGGTATAAACCTCAGTGGGTATAAACCACAGAAAAAGGCAGACCACACGATGTGACAGACTGATGGGAAAGGAAATGAGTTTGTGTTCACAAGCAGAGACACAGTCACATTTCATATAGACAATTTATACAGTTCACTATAGAAGGACAAATACATTATGTTCGTAGGGTGTGCATGTGCTTTCTTCTATCCACCTGTAGAACTAATACTGAAAAGTTGTTACTGTACAAGCCCAATAATATACTGTTGGGCCTATTAGCCATAAACCAGATTATTGAGCTAATGACCTGGGTAACCTAATGCCTAATTGAGCCCACCTGCCGCACACATTAAGCCTTTGTCTCCTCAGAGGATGTGACACTGAAACATTTGTTCTACCTTATTCAAGGCCTAAAACCATAACCGTGAGAAGTAGGAGTGCTGCAGCACCCCCAGAAAAATCAGAAGGAAAAAATATATATGTATTGTTTGCACAAATGTAGTACAGTGGGCCTTTAATAGTCCTGCATTTGCGGACCGATATAACTGTCTGCACCGCGGCCAAAAATCGCAGCACCCCCATCCCCAAACTACAGTGCCTTGCAAAAGTATTCATCCCCCTTGGCGTTTTTTCCTATTTTGTTGCATTAAAACCTGTAAATGGATTGTTATTTTGATTTAATGTAATGGACATACACAAATAGTCCAAATTGGTGAAATGGAATGAAAAAAGTAACTTGTTTCAAAAAAATTCTAACAAATAAATAATGACAAAGTGGTGCATGCATATGTATTCACCCCTTTGCTATGAACGAGGTGAGATCTTGCATGGAGCCCCAGACCGAGGATGATTGACCATCATCTTGAACTTCTTCTATTTTCTAATAATTGCGCCAACAGTTGTTGCCTTCTCACCAAGCTGCTTGCCTATTGTCCTGTAGCCCATCCCAGCATTGTGCAGGTCTACAATTGTATCCCTGATGTCCTTACACAGCTCTCTGGTCTTGGCCATTGTGGAGAGGTTGGAGTCTGTTTGATTGAGTGTGTGGACAGGTGTCTTTTATACAGGTAACGAGTTCAAACAGGTGCAGTTAATACAGGTAATGAGTGGAGAACAGGAGGGCTTCTTAAAGAAAAACTAACAGGTCTGTGAGAGCCGGAATTCTTACTGGTTGGTAGGTGATCAAATACTTATGTCATGCAATAAAATGCAAATTAATTACTTAAAAATCATACAATGTGATTTTCTGGATTTTTGTTTTAGATTCCGTCTCTCACAGTTGAAGTGTACCTATGATAAAAATTACAGACCTCTACATGCTTTGTAAGTAGGAAAACCTGCAAAATCGGCAGTTTATCAAATACTTGTTCTCCCCACTGTGTGTGTATATATATATATATATATATATATATATATATATATATATATATATATATATATATATATATATATATTTTTTTTTTTGGGGGGGTGGGGTAGAAGGATTACTTTTATCCTATCCCAGGTATTCCTTAAAGAGGTGGGGTTTCAAGTGTCTCCGGAAGGTGGTGAGTGACTCCGCTGTCCTGGGGTCGTGAGGGAGCTTGTTCCACCATTGGGGTGGCAGAGCAGCGAACAGTTTTGACTGGGCTGAGCGGGAACTGTGCTTCCGCAGAGGTAGGGGGGCCAGCAGGCCAGAGGTGGATGAACGCAATGCCCTCGTTTGGGTCTAGGGACTGATCAGAGCCTGAAGGTATGGAGGTGCCGTTCCCCTCACAGCTCCGTAGGCAAGCACCATGGTCTTGTAGCAGATGCGAGCTTCAACTGGAAGCCAGTGGAGTGTGCGGAGGAGCGGGGTGACGTGAGAGAACTTGGGAAGGTTGAACACCAGACGGGCTGCAGCGTTCTGGATGAGTTGTAGGGGTTTAATGGCACAGGCAGGGAGCCCAGCCAACAGCGAGTTGCAGTAATCCAGACGGGAGATGACAAGTGCCTGGATTAGGACCTGTGCCGCTTTCTGTGTAAGGTAGGGTCGTACTCTGCGAATGTTGTAGAGCATGAACCTACAGGATCGGTTCACCGCTTTGATGTTAGCGGAGAATGACAGGGTGTTGTCCAGGGTCACGCCAAGGCTCTTTGCACTCTGGGAGGAGGACACAACGGAGTTGTCAACAGTGATGGTGAGATCATGGAGCGGGCAGTCCGTCCCCGGGAAGAAGAGCAGCTCCGTCTTGCCGAGGTTCAGCTTGAGGTGGTGATCCGTCATCCACACTGATATGTCTGCCAGACATGCAGAGATGTGATTTGCCACCTGGTTGTCAGAAGGGGGAAAGGAGAAGATTAATTGTGTGTCGTCTGCGTAGCAATGATAGGACAGACCATGTGAGGATATAACAGAGCCAAGTGACTTGGTGTATAGAGAGAATAGGAGAGGGCCTAGAACTGAGCCCTGGGGGACTCCAGTGGTGAGAGCACGTGGTGCGGAGACAGATTCTCGCCACGCCACCTGGTAGGAGCGACCTGTGAGGTAGGACGCAACCCAAGAGTGAGCCGCCCCGGAGATGCCCAACTCGGAGAGGGTGGAGAGGAGGATCTGATGGTTCACAGTATCAAAGGCAGCAGATTGGTCTAGAAGGATGAGAGCAGAGGAGAGAGAGTTAGCTTTAGCAGTGCGGAGAGCCTCCGTGACACAGAGAAGAGCAGTCTCAGTTGAATGACCAGTCTTGAAACCTGACTTGTTTGGATCAAGAAGGTCATTCTGAGAGAGATAGCAAGAGAGTTGGCTAAAGACGGCACGCTCAAGAGTTTTGGAGAGAAAAGAAAGAAGGGATACTGGTCTGTAGTTGTTGACATCGGAGGGATCGAGTGTAGGTTTTTTGAGAAGGGGTGCAACTCTCGCTCTCTTGAAGACAGAAGGGACATAGCCAGTGGTCAAGGATGAGTTGATGAGCGAGGTGAGGTAAGGGAGAAGGTCTCCGGAAATGGTCTGGAGAAGAGAGGGGATAGGGTCACAAGTCGCAAGATTTCATCTGGAGAGAGAGGGGAGAAAGAAGTCAAAGCATAGGGTAGGGCAGTGTGAGCAGGACCAGTGGTGTCATTTGACTTAATAAATGAGGATCGGATGTCGTCAACCTTCTTTTCAAAATGGTTGACGAAATCATCCACAGAGAGGGAGGAGGGAGGGGGAGGAAGAGGAGGATTCAGCAGGGAGGAGAAGGTGGCAAAGAGCTTCCTAGGGTTAGAAGCAGAGGCTTGAAATTTAGAGTGGTAGAAAGTGGCTTTAGCAGCAGAAACAGAGGAAGAAAATGTAGAGAGGAGGGAGTGAAAAGATGCCAGGTCCGCAGGGAGTCTAGTTTTCCTCCATTTCCGCTCGGCTGCCCGGAGCCCTGTTCTGTGAGCTCGCAATGAGTCTTCAAGCCACGGAGCAGGAGTGGAGGACCGAGCCGGCCGGGAGGATAGGGGACATAGAGAGTCAAAAGATGCAGAAAGGGAGGAGGGTTGAGGAGGCAGAATCAGGCGATTGGAGGGAGAAGGATTGAGCAGAGGGAAGAGATGATAGGATGGAAGAGGAGAGAGTAGCGGGAGAGAGTGCGAAGGTCGCGACGGCACATCACCATCTGAGTAGGGGCAGAGTGAGTAGTGTTGGAGGAGAGCGAGAGAGAAAAGGATACAAAGTAGTGGTTGGAGACTTGGAGGGGAGTTGCAGTGAGATTAGTAGAAGAACACCATCTAGTAAAGATGAGGTCAAGCGTATTGCCTGCCTTGTGAGTAGGGGGAGACGGTAAGAGGGTGAGGTCAAAAGAGGAGAGGAGTGGAAAGAAGGAGGCAGAGAGAAATGAGTCAAAGGTAGACGTAGGGAGGTTAAAGTCACCCAGAACTGTGAGGGGTGAGCCATCCTCAGGAAAGGAACTTATCAAGGCGTCAAGCTCATTGATGAACTCTACAAGGGAACCTGGAGGGCGATAAATGATAAGGATGTTAAGCTTGAATGGGCTAGTGACTGTGACAGCATGTAATTGAAATGAGGAGATCGACAGATGGGTCAGGGGGGAAAGAGAGAACGTCCACTTGGGAGGGATGAGGATTCCTGTGCCACCGCCCCGCTGACCAGATGCTCTCGGAGTATGCGAGAACACATGGTCAGACGAGGAGAGAGCAGAAGGAGTAGCAGTGTTTTCTGTGGTAATCCATGTTTCAATCAGCGCCAAGAAGTCGAGGGACTGGTGGGTAGCATAGGCTGAGATGAACTCTGCCTTGTTGGCCGCAGAACGGCAGTTCCAGAGGCTGCTGGAGACCTGGAACTCCACGTGGGTCATGCGTGCAGGGACCACCATGTTAGAGTGGCAGCAGCCACGCGGTGTGAGGCGTTTGTATGGTCTGTGCGGAGAGGAGAGAACAGGGATAGACAGACACATAGTTGACAGGCTACAGAAAAGGCTACACTAATGTAAAGGAGATCGGAATGAAATTAACTACACATCTGGGGAAGCGAGGCCTCCCTCACTAACCTTTCACTGAAACAATCAAATACAACTCTTCCAACTTCCACTTTAGAAATTATAATTGTTGTGATCTACAGTGGTTCAATGTTTCCAGGAATAGACTAACTTAGTTTATTCAGCTAGCTAACTAACCAGGGCACTGTATCATATGACGCCATAGCTAACTAGCATGCTAGCATCCAATAACACACGGTTTAGCACCAATACTTGGTTACAACTGTCACGATCGTTAGAGTGAGTGGACCAAGGCGCAGCGTGATGAACGAACATACTTTATTTAATGACTGAAGACACGAACAAATCAATAAACGATACCGTGACATCCAAAGGTTAAACACAACCAACACGGAATAACCCAAAAGGAACAAGATCCCACAACTATTGTGGTAAAACAGCCTGTATAAATGTGGTTCCCAATCAGAGACAACCAGCCACAGCTGACACTCGTTGCCTCTGATTGAGAACCACACTGGCAACATAGAAATGAAACAACTAGAACTCAAACACAGAACACAAACACATAGAATATACACACCCTGGCTCAACCTATAGAGTCCCCAGAGCCAGGGTGTGACAACAACAAACTACCAATGGATAATACGTGTCCGTGTCTAGTTCCTTTCATAACGCAGAAGTAATTAAACGTTGGCTAGCTAGCACAAAGTCAGTCATGCTAGCTACACAAGTGGACTACACATCTCGAATGTTCAGAAAGTGAAGCTTACATTGCAAAATTCTCATTAACTAAAATGAAACAGTACTGCTAGCTGGTAATGTTGGCTAGCTAGCAGTGGCTGCGGTGTTGACTGTTTGAAAATGTAGCTGGCTAGCTAACCTCGATAGTTTCTCTATACTACACCTTTGTCTTTGATACCAAGACAACTATGTAGCTAGCTAACTTTACACTAATCAAATCGTTCCGTTGAAATGTATTTAGATGCTACAGTACTGCTAGCTGGTAGAGTTGGCCAGGTAGCAGTGGCTGCGGTGTTGACTTTGTATGGAAACGGCGTCGCTGCGAACGAATGTAGCTGGCTAACATTACACTAATCAAATCAAATAGTTCCGTTGTAATGTATTTGGTTGCTACAGTACTGCTAGCTGGTAAGGTTGGCTAGCTAGCAGTGGCTGCGGTGTTGACTGCTAGCTGGTAAAGTTGGCTATAACTACCAACAATAACTACCTAGATAAACTATCTACAATACCTACAATACCTACAATAATTACAGGTACTCTTAAGCGTGAAATAACATTGGAAACAACTATCCACAGTTGCTAACAGTTACCAGTAGCTAGCTAGCTTCATTGGTCCAGGTAGTGGGTTAGCTAGCCTCGTGCTTCACCGGGCTCAGCCGAATACACTACAATACTTACCTACAATAACTAACTACAATAACTACCTGGATAAACTACCTACAATACCTAACTACAAAACCTACCTACAATCTAAATGCATGGTTTAAGCTTTACTCAACACATATAAAGAAGCCGCCAAGCTTACCTCCCGCTTAGAGGAACAAAACCTCACCCCATCGCCTCTCATTACCCGAGATCTGGTGCAACAAATTACCTTCAGAAGTCACATAATTAGTCAAATAAAGTCCACCTGTGTGCAATCTAAGTGTCACATGATCTGTCACATGATCTCAGTATATATATATCTGTTCTGAAAGGCCCCAGAGTCTGCAACGCCACTAAGCAATGGAAAGGGACTGGGAAACTGGTCAGAATTGAAGGAATGATGGATGGCACTAAATACAGGGAAATTCTTGAGGGAAACCTGTTTCATTCTTCTAGAGATTTGAGAATGGGACCTAGGTTCACCATCCAGCGGGACAATGACCCTAAGCATACTGCTAAAGCAACACTCGAGTGGTTTAAAGGGAAACATTTAAATGTCTTGGAATGGCCTAGTCAAAGCCCAGACCTCAATCCAATTGAGAATCTGTGGTATGACTTAAAGATTGCTGTACACCAGCGGAACCCATCAAACTTGAAGGAGCTGGAGCAGTTTTGCCTTGAAGAATGGGCAAAAATCCCAGTGGCTAGATGTGCCAAGCTTATAGAGACATACCCCAAGAGACTTGCAGCTGTAATTGCTGCAAAAGGTGGCTCTACAAAGTATTGACTTTGGGGGGGGTGAATAGTTATGCACGCTCAAGTTGTCTTATTTCATGTTTGTTTCACAATAGAAAATATTGTGCATCTTCAAAGTGGTAGGCATGTCGGACAAATCAAATGATACAACCCCCCCCCCCCAAAATCCATTTTAATTCCAGGTTGTAAGGCAACAAAATAGGAAAAATACCAAGGGGGGTGAATACTTTCGCAAGCCACCGTACTTCCTGCGGCAATGCCTAAAATCTTCAAACCTTTTGCAGTAGTACTTTTTTAATTTGGAAAATAACAAATATGTATTATTGACAGTGGTTTAAAGTACTTAAGTAAAAATACTTTAAAGTACTACTTAAGTCGTTTTTGAGGGTATCTGTAATTACTTTACTATTTAAAGTATTGA
Source organism: Coregonus lavaretus (assembly GCF_964263955.1). Taxonomy (NCBI): domain Eukaryota; kingdom Metazoa; phylum Chordata; class Actinopteri; order Salmoniformes; family Salmonidae; genus Coregonus; species Coregonus lavaretus. Next base: position 26,646,195 of record NC_140025.1, on the reverse strand, counting down.
CAACTTTTACTTCACTACATTCCTAAAGAAAATAATATACTTTTTACTCCATACATTTGCCCTGACACCCAACAGTGCTCATTACATTTTGAATGCTTAGCAGGACAAAACAATTGTCCAATTCATACACTTCTCAAGAGAACATGCCTGGTCATCCCAACTAACTCTGATCTGGCGAACTCACTAATGCTTAGTTTGTAAAATATGTCTGAGTGTTGGAGTGTGCCCCTGGCTATCCGTAAAGTTAAAAAACAAGAAAATCGTGCCATCTGGTTTGGTTAATATAAGGAATTTGAAATGATTTATACTTTTACTTTTGATACTTACAGTGGGGAAAAAAAGTATTTAGTCAGCCACCAATTGTGCAAGTTCTCCCACTTAAAAAGATGAGAGAGGCCTGTAATTTTCATCATAGGTACACGTCAACTATGACAGACAAAATGAGAAAAAAAAATCCAGAAAATCTCATTGTAGGATTTTTAATGAATTTATTTGCAAATTATGGTGGAAAATAAGTATTTGGTCACCTACAAACAAGCAAGATTTCTGGCTCTCACAGACCTGTAACTTCTTCTTTAAGAGGCTCCTCTGTCCTCCACTCGTTACCTGTATTAATGGCACCTGTTTGAACTTGTTATCAGTATAAAAGACACCTGTTCACAACCTCAAACAGTCACACTCCAAACTCCACTATGGCCAAGACCAAAGAGCTGTCAAAGGACACCAGAAACAAAATTGTAGACCTGCACCAGGCTGGGAAGACTGCATCTGCAATAGGTAAGCAGCTTGGTTTGAAGAAATCAACTGTGGGAGCAATTATTAGGAAATGGAAGACATACAAGACCACTGATAATCTCCCTCGATCTGGGGCTCCACGCAAGATCTCACCCTGTGGGGTCAAAATGATCACAAGAACGGTGAGCAAAAATCCCAGAACCACACGGGGGGACCTAGTGAATGACCTGCAGAGAGCTGGGACCAAAGTAACAAAGCCTACCATCAGTAACACACTACGCTGCCAGGGACTCAAATCCTGCAGTACCAGACGTGTCCCCCTGCTTAAGCCAGTATATGTCCAGGCCCGTCTGAAGTTTGCTAGAGTGCATTTGGATGATCCAGAAGAGGATTGGGAGAATGTCAGATGAAACCAAAATATAATTTTTTGGTAAAAACTCAACTCGTCGTGTTTGGAGGACAAAGAATGCTGAGTTGCATCCAAAGAACACCATACCTACTGTGAAGCATGGGGGTGGAAACATCATGCTTTGGGGCTGTTTTTCTGCAAAGGGACCAGGACGACTGATCCGTGTAAAGGAAAGAATGAATGGGGCCATGTATCATGAGATTTTGAGTGAAAACCTCCTTCCATCAGCAAGGGCATTGAAGATGAAACGTGGCTGGGTCTTTCAGCATGACAATGATCCCAAACACACCGCCCGGGAAACGAAGGAGTGGCTTCGTAAGAAGCATTTCAAGGTCCTGGAGTGGCCTAGCCAGTCTCCAGATCTCAACCCCATAGAAAATCTTTGGTGGGAGTTGAAAGTCCGTATTGCCCAGCGACAGCCCCAAAACATCACTGCTCTAGAGGAGATCTGCATGGAGGAATGGGCCAAAATACCAGCAACAGTGTGTGAAAACCTTGTGAAGATTTGTGAAGAAAACGTTTGACCTGTGTCATTGCCAACAAAGGGTATATAACAAAGTATTGAGAAACTTTTGTTATTGACCAAATACTTATTTTCCACCATAATTTGCAAATAAATTCATAAAAAATCCTACAATGTGATTTTCTGGATTTTTTTTCCTCATTTTCTCTGTCATAGTTGACGTGTACCTATGATGAAAATTACAGGCCTCTCTCATATTTTTAAGTGGGAGAACTTGCACAATTGGTGGCTGACTAAATACTTTTTTTCCCCACTGTAAGTATATTTTAGCAATTTCATTTATTTTTGATACTTAAGTCGATTTTAAACCAAACACTTTTAGACTTTTACTCAAGTATTTTACTGGGTGACTTTCACTTTTATTTGAGTCATTTTTTATTAAGGTATCTTTACCGGACTGTTGTATGACAATTGGGCACTTTTTCCACCACTGATTATTGATATACATTACTTCTGTCTAGATAATTACATTTGAGTAATTTAGCAGACACTTTTCTACAGGCTACAGCTGCTTATAATCAGAATATTTTTGCAGCGTCCATATGTACAGAATTCCTGTCTCTTTCCTCCTGCTAGTAGGACAGCCATCATGCCCCTGATCTCTTTTTCTGTGTTGTCAACAAAAAACCTTGTTTCAACAAATAACACAAAGGCTAACGCCTACATTAGTCCTCTATCATGCTGCAATGTTCCTCTGACCCTGAAATTCATAGGATACAATCTAGGCTATTTAAGGCGGTAGTAGGAAATTATGTTGGGTGGTAATGAAATATCTCTGTAAAGTCATGTGCTTTTTCAGTGATTTCTTTGTCTTTTATTTTGGGGGTAAAACAACAGTTAATTGGGGAAGAACTTCCCTCACTTAGAGACTGCATTTCCTTGTGAACTTAATTTCTGATAAAATCTTAACCTACTAGTCCTAACAATTATTTCCTGACCCCAACCATCACATTAGGCCTGTAAATAACTAAGAAGGACTGTGATACTCAAGTCAGTAGTGTCATTGTAGGCGACTACATTGCAGACGTCCAGCAAAAATTAACTAATGATTGAATGTCATTGTCATCTTCAGTGCAGTCTGGCATTAGATCACAATATCATATGGACGCGGTTACTGACATGTTAAACACTTATCCAGATATTGTGAGATTTAGTGTGCGACTGTTTTACAGTCCCCCTGGAATAATGCTATTGTGTTGATATTGAGTCTCTCTCTGTCCACAGTGCTCTGTGCTTCCCAGCAAACAGCCCAGTCTGAGACTCAGCACGTAAAAGGCATCGTGGGACAGTCTTTCTCTTTTCCAGAGAGGGTGATCAAGTCTGGCAATTTACTTTATGGAGACCTTGGCACTATTGCAAATGTGTACCCTGGTAAAGAAGGCAAAATCACCCTTGAGAAGAGATTTGAAAACCGCCTCCACTTGAACAATGTTACAAGATACTTCACCCTGTCAGACCTTCAGACAGACGATGCTGGGGTTTATACTGTGGAGAATACAGATGGAGGGAAAAAAAAAAAGTTTGAGCTCACTGTATACAGTAAGTGTGTGTGTGTGTGTGTGTGTGTGTGTGTGTGTGTGTGTGTGTGTGTGTGTGTGTGTGTGTGTGTGCTATATATTACAAAAACATTAAATATAGGGTCCAATTCAAATGTATTCATCGTTTTTATTCCAGATGTTGTTTCCAAACCTCAGGTGACGGAGTGTGACAGCAGTTCCTGTAGTGTGGTGTGTTCTGTCGACAACGAAAAAGAGGTGACATTGACCTTGTACAGGGGAGTGGAAAAACTAAACCAGACCAGCAGTCCTAATCTCAACACCGATCTATCTCTCCGTTTGGAGGTAGAGGGAAAGAACTACAACTCCACCTACAGCTGTGTGGCTGCTAACCCTATCAGCAATGAGACAGTTCATGTCCCAAAATGTTGCAGCGAAGATGGTCATCCTAATGATGCAGGTTAGAGCAATTTTGAATTAAAGCCATCCAGAAAATAGCATTTACAAAGTGAAAGTGAAGTGTAGTTGAGCTCATTCAAAACATATTTTACGCTAATAATTTCCTTGTGTTTTATTTATTTCAGACATTGATAAGAGGACTCGGGGTATGCTTATTATTGCTTTAATCTGTGTTTTGGTTATCTCGGGGCTGGTTGGACTTGCAATCTATCTAAAGAAGAGTAGAAATGGACACTCACAAGGCAGGTATTTATCTTTTAGAGGTGTGAGGTCACTCCCCAAAGTGACTACCCTATTTTATTTTTATTTTATTTTTTTACTATCAAGGGTATTGTTTTGGAAAAGGTAGTAAATGGTTTCTTGAACACAGGATGCAGGTCAAATGAAGTGCCATATCTTCCACAATTCCTCTGCTTGGTCAGACAGTGTCATTATCTCAGACAACTTCTCTAAATGTTGAAAAAGCAGAAGGCACACACACACAGTCTCTGACAATGATTACTGGCTTATCTGACACCAAAAAGACTGCAAGCACAGAGACCGGTACCCATAGTAACAAATGAGTCCCGAGTGTTTACAGAACCTGTCCTGGGGCTGAGCATCTGTATGTCTCTGTCAGTTAGTCACACCTTAGGCCTCTATTTACTTTCCTTTATTTGTCTTCATAGATTCATCTGAAAGAGTGAAAGATGATATTCAGTATGCAACGATAACTCCTCAAAAACAAACAGATAATCAGGTTAGTAAAAAAGCTACAGGCTGATAGACAATACAGAAGCTTTTGCAGCCCACATGACAACAACTGTAGGCTTTAGCTCTGTGCCAGTGGGTTAATGTGGTTTGGAGTTGCACAGACAACCTGAGTTTAATAACCTGCCTGATGTCATTGCAACCAGTTTTGCCCATATGATATGGTTGGGTTGCACAATGAGAAGCCACACAGCACATATGGTATATAGTAATACCTTTGATTGGAAGTGATGCAGACAATTACATTGATGGAAGTTACAATCTATCTGCAATATTAAAGCTGATCTACCCCCTACAAAACAAGAAAAAAAAAGTGTTTTACAGTAGACTTTTAAAGCTTGGCTTCGTGGTTCCTCCCACTAGCTTTAGGAAAGATCCTAGATGTGTTGTGTTGACAGTTGAGTTACCTACTGCAGAACAATGAGTATGGAGAAGAGCGCATCAGGCGCAAAGTTTCTAATAAAGAAGCATACAATCCTTTTTTCTTTTTGTTGCTTTCCCACCCCTTTTCTCTCCCCTCTCTCTGCCCCCTTTTCCCTGTCCCTCTTTCCCTGTCCCTCTTTCCCTGTCCCTCTCCGCCCTTCCCACCCCTACCTCCCTCCCTCTCCCTGCCTAGGAGGAGCGAACAAGTATACCAGAACTGGAGTCGCAAAGAGACAACCCTGAACTGACATCAGTTTATGATACACTTCTGTTACATCGCATGGCTGCCAGCAGAGATGTTGACACAGCATGAAGGAACAAAACGGGAAGTCAATAAGCGGCCGACATGATAACTCACATCCTGGAGAGGACGGTATATCATAAAGAGGACGTTGAAACAAAATGAAAGTAAAAAATATGTTCACCCTGAAAACCTTTTAGAGGCACAGTTGTTATGGGAGAAAAATTGTTGTACTGACATTATAATGTCAGGCTTTCTTTGTAGGTCATTCTCACAGACCTTCTGTCAAATAGCTGTCTCGATGACATCCACTGATACGGATCAATTCAATAGCTATGCATTGAGTTAGTAGCAGGATCAGGATAATCCTTTTTTCCTTTCACCGTGTATGTTGTATTGAAACACGTCTGAGGGTAGATCTTGATTTGCCGTTTGATCTTGAGTGACATTTTCCTATTCTTAGCGCTTTTTGCAAAATGTAGGGCTAAATTGTAGCTCTTATATTAGCTTGTTTCGTTTAATATGATGGACCATTTATTGGTTGTCCCTATCTATGTAGCACATCCTCCCTTAAGAATACAATCACTCCCTCCTGCAGACTCATGCAGACACTGTACACTCTCCTTGTATCAGAGCATGTGCCTGCACAGATTACTGTGACCCGAAAATAACAAATCTGTCGATACCATAGTAAGTCGTTGCACTGTAGGCTATTTCATTTTTATACTACTCTATTTCAGAGTAGTTACTGAGACTGAATATGAAGATATAATTCACCTTTCACTATTTTAAAATAACCTCATGACTTATTCAAACTGAGCTTCAATATATTAAGTCAAAGACTTAACCATACATTTCATTTAAAGGTATACAATGTGTATATTTCCTGATGTTTAATAGTCATCAATACCCATGGATGCTTGAAATATATAACTTTTTGACATACCCTATTGCAACCCAAAATATTATGTTAGACAACATTTTAAATCTTTGTAAACAAAGTATGTATTGCTTCAGAATACCGGTGTAAACTGTCATTCCTTGAAGCCATAGCTGCATCTATGAGTTTGAGAGTGGAAACATTTCTCCAAATACATTTCTCCAGAACCACAAATCCAAATTGTGGTTTTAATGTAGCCTACTTCTAGGGTCAAATCGGAGGGACCACTGTAATTGTTTAGTGGATTTCAAGTGTGTATATTTATTGAGTTTAAGTGTATTTGTGACCTTTTGTCCTGTCATTTTGCATGCCAGGCAGCTGTACATTTCAAATTGGAAAACAATAATGACTGTAAACAGTGAATTCTTAACTTTTTATTTCAAAACCCAATACAATTTTATTCCAATCTCGTTGCCCCATTTAGTGGTTGAATGTTTTTATATTTCAGCATACTGTATACACAATGTTTTACTCTGAGCCAGTGTACTGTATGTTGTAAGTGTAACTTAAGTTATGTGCCACCAAAATGTTTCAAATCTTTCTCTGCTTTTCGTTTGGACTGTGGTCATTATTATGCCAATTGAATATTGATAAAGGAGGTTGTGGATTATGCCATATTAATGTTGTTTTTAATGTTTACATAACATTTGGTCTCAAAACATGAGTGCCTCTTTCATCATTCTATGTATTTATGTTATGTATTTTTCAACAAAGGTCAGATTGTGCAATGCTGTGACTTGTGAAACTCCAAAGTGAAAACCAAATTATGTAGAGCATGTAAATGTATTTATTTATGAATATCATCAAGGCGCTCATGAAACAGACAAGACAACAAGATTCAGATTTGGGGGACATTCTATAGGCCTAATATAGGAGAGTTGGAAGAACAGTCAGCCTGTACTAAAATGTAAACATTTACACTTCTTGTAATATTGATTGAGAACGTGCAAATAATTTTCTTACTTATATGTACAAAATTATTTCGGATAAAGTGGTCTCACATAACATCACCATCTATCCATTTTGTGTCAAATTCGTGTCAAAAGTCACATTTGACACAGACTACACAAATGAAAATTTAAATTAAAAAAATATAGATATATAATTTGTTGTGCAAAATCATCAGTGATCATTAGAATGATATGATTGATAGGCCTATTTGACATTATTGTAAATCAAGCTATTTCAACATACAGCATTTGAAAACTTCCGTGAAGATATTTTAATATAACATATTATGAAAAACTAAACGGTATTATTTGTATTCCCTTGTGGGATTTACAGCAATTCAAGCCTCTGCCATACAGTAGCAGGCCCTTGTCACGGTTTCGGCCGAGGCTGCCTCTCCTCCTTGTTCGGGCAGGCTTCGGCGCTCGTCGTCTCCGGAATTCTAGCTGCCACCGATAGATGTTTCATGTTCGTTTGCTTTTGTCTGTTTGTGTCACACCTGTTTCTGTTTTACGTGATTAGTGTCCTATAAGTTTCTCGTTGTGTTTGTCATGTGTTGTGTATGATTGTTTTTCGTCAGTGTTGTGTTTGCTCGGTTGAGCATATTCTCTCCACTGCGCTGGAGCTCGATTGCACTTGTTTCGTGCACTACTTCATTTTGTCGCACCTGTTTGTGCGCATTTTGCCTATACGCCTTGTGCGTAGTTCAGCTGTTGGGCTTAGTTGCCCTGTTGCCTGTGTTTGGGCCGGAATACAGCATTTGGAACCTACCGTCTGCGTCCTGCATCTGATTTCCTACAATACACCTACACACGCCCTGACAGAATCATACACCAACCATGGAATCAGCAGGAGCCGAAGCAGCCCAGACAAGACTGGAAGCCCAGGTTCGGGATCAGCAGGAGCAACTCCTGCAGATGGGGAACGCCCTGCAGGAGGTGATTACCACACTCCGAGGCTGGGGTTCGCCTCCACCACCGCCCGCCCTGCCAGCACCATCGGCCAGCCCGCCCGTTCCAGCACCGGAACCTCGAGGAGTCCGACTATCTCTCCCGAGGGCTTACGACGGGACAGCGGCTGGGTGTCAGGGATTCCTGCTCCAGGTCGAGCTATACCTGGCCACCGTGCACCCGGCACCTTCAGGGCACGAGAGCGTGTCCGCTCTGATCTCCTGCCTGGCCGGAAAAGCGTTGGAGTGGGCCAACGCGGAGTGGAGGAAGATAGACGCCACGACCATTACGTACACTGAGTTCTCCCGCCGCTTCAGGGCGGTGTTTGACCATCCCCCGGAGGGGAAAGCGGCGGGGGAGCGTCTGGTCTTCCTCCGACAGGGGAGGAGAAGTGCCCAGGAATTCGCACTCGAATTCCGTACTCTGGCGGCAGATGCAGGGTGGAATGATCGGGCCCTCATCGATCTATACCGATGCAGCCTACGAGAGGACGTCCGTCGGGAGCTGGCTTGCAGGGACGCCAGTCTCACCTTCGACCAGCTGGTGGATATGTCCATCAGGCTGGATACCCTGCTGGCTACCCGCGGACGTCTTGCGGAGGGTCCGTCCATTCCACCCTCCAGCGCCTCCGAGCCTTGTCCCATGGAGCTCGGGGGCGCTGGCGCTAGAGAGAGGAGGAGTCGGCAGGCTAGGGGGTCCATCCACTGCACCAACTGTGGCCGGGGAGGACACACCGCGGCTAGGTGCTGGGGATGGCCTCCTAGGGGAGATGACGACAGGCCCCGCACTGGGGATTCCCTCCAGGTGAGTAGGCGCCCCACTCACCCAGAGCTCTCTGTTGCCCATTTTTGTATGCCTGTAGGTTTTTTCACAGGTAGCACCTCATGCCCAGCAGAAGGCGCTGGTAGATTCAGGCGCAGCTGGGAATTTTATTGATAAAAAGTTTTGTTTAGCGTTAGGGATTCCCCTCATTCCTGTTGATGTTCCTTTTCCCGTTCACGCCCTAGATAGTCGTCCGTTGGGTACGGGCTTGATCAGGGAGGTCACGGCGCCACTTAGGATGTGTGCGCAGGGGGGTCATCAGGAGATGATTCAGCTGTTCCTGATTGACTCTCCTGCGTATCCGGTGGTGCTGGGAATGCCCTGGTTGAGTACCCATAACCCAGTGATTTCGTGGCAGGAGAGGGCTCTGATGGAGTGGTCTGCTCAGTGTGTGGGTAGATGTTTGGGCGTTTCCGTAGGGGCTACCTCGGTGGAGAGTCCAAACCAGGTGCCCGCATTGCACATTCCACCTGAGTATGGGGATTTGGCTATTGCGTTTAGTAAGGCGAGGGCGACGCAGTTGCCACCCCATAGGCAGGGGGATTGTGCGATAAACCTCCAGGCAGGAGCTGCGCTCCCACGGAGCCATGTGTATCCTCTGTCTCAGGAGGAGAAGAAAGCTATGGAGATTTACATAGACGAATCACTGAGACAAGGATACATACGGCCGTCCACTTCCCCCGCGTCCTCAAGTTTCTTTTTCGTGAAGAAAAAGGATGGTGGTTTGCGCCCATGCATCGATTACCGTGGTCTCAATCAGATTACGGTGAAGTATAGTTATCCACTCCCGCTGATTGCGACCATGACTGAGTCGTTGCATGGGGCGCGTTTCTTCACGAAACTAGATCTCAGGAGCGCGTACAACTTGGTGCGCATCAGGGAGAACGATGAATGGAAAACAGCCTTTAGTACCACCTCGGGCCATTACGAGTATCTGGTCATGCCATACGGGTTGATGAACGCTCCATCAGTTTTCCAATCATTTGTGGATGAGATCTTCAGGGACATGCAGGGGCAGGGGGTGGTGGTGTACATTGATGACATTCTCGTGTACTCACCTACCCGTGTCGAGCATGTAGCCCTGGTGCGCAAGGTGTTGCGGAGGCTGGTGGAGCACGACCTGTATGTGAAGGCAGAGAAGTGTCTGTTTTTCCAGGAGTCGGTCTCCTTTTTGGGTTATCAGTTGTCTGCGTCAGGGGTGAGGATGGAGGTAGATCGAGTGTCGGCCGTGCGTAATTGGCAAACACCAACCACTGTGAAGGAGGTGCAGCAGTTCTTGGGGTTTGCAAATTACTACAGGAGGTTTATCCGGGGGTTTGGACAGGTGGCAGCTCCCATCACGTCTCTGTTGAAGGGGGGTCCGGTGCGTCTGCAGTGGTCGGCCGAGGCGGACAGGGCGTTTGGGAGGCTGAAGGACCTGTTTACCTCGGCCCCAGTGCTGGCGCACCCGGATCCCTCTTTGCCGTTCCAAGTAGAGGTGGACGCGTCGGAGGCCGGGTTAGGAGCCGTGCTTTCACAACGATCTGGCGCGCCACCTAAACTCCGCCCCTGTGCTTTTTACTCTAAGAAGCTCAGTCCGGCGGAGCGGAACTATGACGTAGGGGACAGGGAGCTGTTAGCCGTGGTACAGGCTCTAAAGGTGTGGAGGCACTGGCTTGAGGGGGCTCAACACCCTTTCCTCATTTTGACGGACCACCGTAACTTGGAGTACATCCGAGCGGCGAGGAGGCTGAACCCTCGCCAGGCAAGATGGAGTATGTTCTTGACCAGGTTTACGTTTAAGATCACGTACATCCCTGGGTCACAGAATGGCAGGGCAGATGCGCTGTCTCGGCGGTATGACGCGGAGGAGAGGTCCGTGGAGCCCACTCCCATACTGCCTGCGTCGTGTCTGGTGGCGCAGGTAGTGTGGGAGATCGATGCTGAACTCGAGCGGGCGTTACGCACCGACCCTAGTCCATCACAGTGCCCGGAGGGTCGGAAGTACGTTCCGCTCGAGGTTCGGGATCGATTGATTTATTGGGCTCACACGTCACCCTCCTCTGGACATCCGGGTATCGGCCGGACAGTGCACTGTCTTAGTGCCAAGTACTGGTGGCCCACGTTGGCTAGGGATGTGAGGGTTTATGTTTCCTCTTGCTCGGTGTGCGCCCAGTGTAAGGCGCCTAGACATTTACCTAGGGGTAAGTTGCTACCCCTGCCCGTTCCACAACGGCCATGGTCCCACCTCTCAGTGGACTTTATAACAGATCTTCCCCTCTCCCAAGGGAATACCACCATCCTGGTCGTTGTGGACCGGTTCTCTAAGGCCTGTCGTTTGCTCCCCATGCCGGGTCTTCCTACGGCCCTGCAAACCGCCGAGGCACTGTTTACCCATGTGTTCCGGCACTACGGGGTGCCCGAGGACATTGTGGCGGATCGGGGTCCCCAATTCACCTCCAGGGTCTGGAGAGCGTTTATGGAGCGGTTGGGGGTCTCGGTGAGTCTCACCTCGGGCTACCACCCGGAGAGCAATGGGCAGGTGGAACGCGTAAACCAGGATGTGGGTAGGTTTCTCAGAACATACTGCCAGGACCGGCCGGAGGAGTGGTCAAGGTACGTTCCCTGGGCCGAGATGGCCCAGAATTCCCTACGCCATTCCTCCACGAACCTAACCCCATTTCAATGTGTGTTAGGTTACCAGCCGGTTCTGGCACCCTGGCAGCAGAGCCAGATCGAGGCTCCTGCGGTGGATGAGTGGGCGCGGCGCTCGGAGGAGACTTGGAACGCTGCACACGTCCACCTGCAGTGGGCCCTCCGACGTCAGAAGGCGAGCGCTGATCTCCACCGCAGTGAGGCACCGGTGTACGCACCTGGTGATCGAGTCTGGCTCTCTACCAGAAACCTGCCCCTCCGCCTGCCCTGTCGGAAACTGGGTCGGCGGTTTGTAGGGCCATTTAAAGTCCTGAGGAGGTTGAACGAGGTTTGTTATAGATTACAGCTACCTGTGGAGTATAAGTGTGTTAACCCCTCGTTCCATGTGTCCCTTCTCAGGCCGGTGGTAGCGGGCCCACTCCAAGACGATGAGATCTTGGAGACTCCTCCGCCCCCGTTGGACATCGAGGGGGCACCGGCGTACTCCGTGAGATCCATCTTGGATTCGAGACGTCGGATGGGGGGTCTCCAGTATCTAGTGGAGTGGGAGGGGTACGGTCCGGAGGAGCGGTGCTGGGTGCCGAGGAGAGACGTGTTGGACCCATCGCTTCTGTCGGAGTTCCATCGGAGGCATCCAACGCGCCCTGCGCCGCGTCCCCCTGGCCGTCCCCGAGGCCGGAGTCGGCGCGCGTCTGGAGCCGCGCGTCAAGGGGGGGGTACTGTCACGGTTTCGGCCGAGGCTGCCTCTCCTCCTTGTTCGGGCAGGCTTCGGCGCTCGTCGTCTCTGGAATTCTAGCTGCCACCGATAGATGTTTCATGTTCGTTTGCTTTTGTCTGTTTGTGTCACACCTGTTTCTGTTTTACGTGATTAGTGTCCTATAAGTTTCTCGTTGTGTTTGTCATGTGTTGTGTATGATTGTTTTTCGTCAGTGTTGTGTTTGCTCGGTTGAGCATATTCTCTCCACTGCGCTGGAGCTCGATTGCACTTGTTTCGTGCACTACTTCATTTTGTCGCACCTGTTTGTGCGCATTTTGCCTATACGCCTTGTGCGTAGTTCAGCTGTTGGGCTTAGTTGCCCTGTTGCCTGTGTTTGGGCCGGAATACAGCATTTGGAACCTACCGTCTGCGTCCTGCATCTGATTTCCTACACTACACCTACACACGCCCTGACAGCCCTATGCATTTTTACAGTGCATTCGGAAATTATTCAGACCCCTTGACATTTTCCACATTTTGTTACGTTACAGCCTTATTCTAAAATTGGTAAAATGTTTTTTTCTCATCAATCTACACACAATACCCGATAATGACAAAGCGAAAACAGGTTTTTATAATATTTTACTAATTTTTTAAATATAAAGTATTCAGACACTTTGCTGTGAGACCGTCTATGTAAGGTCCCATAGTTGACAGTGCATGTCAGAGCAAAAACCAAGCCATGAGGTCGAAGGAATTGTCCGTAGAGCACTAGAGAGGATTGTGTCGAGGCATAGAACTGGGGAAGGGTACCAAAAACTTTGTCTGCAGCATTGAAGGTCCCCAAGAACACAGTGGCCTCCATCATTCTTAAATGTAAGAAGTTTGGCGCCACCAAGACTCTTCCTAGAGCTGGCCACCATGCCAAACTGAGCAACCGAGGGAGAAGGGCCTTGGTCAGGGAAATAACCAAGAACCCGACAGTCACTGTGACAGACCTCCAGAGTTCCTCTGTGGAGATCGGGGAACCTTCCAGAAGGTCAACCATCTCTGCAGCACTCCACCAATCAGGCGTTTATGGTAGAGTGGCCGGATGGAAGCCACTCCTCAGTAAAAGGCACATGACAGCCCGCTTGGAGTTTGCCAAAAGGCACCTAAAGGACTGTCATGGATTCAGCCGAGGCTGCTCCTCCTCCTTGCTCGGGCAGGCTTCGGCGTTCGTCGTCCCCGGAGTACTAGCTGCTGCCGATCGATGTTGTTATTGATCTTGTTTGGTCTTTATTGTTTACACCTGTTTCCCATTATGTTGTATTGTATTCCCTATATAACCCCCTGTCTCTCATTGGTTATTGTGTGTGATTGTTCTTCGTCATTCCGGAAGTTGCTTTGGTGTGCGGGTTATTGTGTTTTCCTCCCTGTTTTGGAGGTTTGTTGTTTTTGTACTCTTTTTACTGTGTTCAGTAAAAGTACGTTGCCAGTCGCTCTGTGTCCTGCGTTTGACTTCGCTGACCGCATACACATCGCATGACAAGGACTTTGAGACCATGAGAAACAAGCTTCTATGGTCTGATGAAACTAAGATTGAACTCTTTAGCCTGAACGCCAAGCGTCACATCTGGAGGAAACCTGGCACCCTCCCTACGGTGAAGCATGGTGGTGGGCAGCATCATGCTGTGGGGGTGTTTTTCAGCGGCAGGGACTGGGAGACTAGTCAGGATCGAGGTAAAGATGAAATAAGCAAAGTACAGAGAGATCCTTGTTGAAAACCTGCTCCAGAGCGCTCAGGACCTCAGACTGGGGCGAAGGTTCACCTTCCAACAAGACAATGACCCTAAGCACACAGCCAAGACAACGCAGGAGTGGCTTCAGGACAAGTCTCAATGTCCTTGAGTGGCCCAGCCAGAGCCCGGACTTGAACCTAATCGAACATCTCTGGAGAGACCTGAAAATAGCTGTGCAGCAATGCTCCCCATCCAACCTGGCAGAGCTTGAGAGGATCTGCAGAGAAGAATGGGATAAACTACCCAAATACAGTTGTGCCAAGCTTGTAGCGTCACACCCAAAAAGACTCAAGGCTGTAATCGCTGCCAAAGGTGCTTCAACAAAGTACTGAGTAAAGGATCTGAATGCTTATATAAATGTGATATTTCAGTTCTATTTATTGTTTTTGCTTTGTCATTATGGGTTATTGTGTAGATTGATGAGGGAAAACAACAATTTAATTCATTTAAGAAAAGGCTGTAACGTAACAAAGTGTGGAAAAAGTCAAGGGGTCTGAATACTTTCCGAATGCACTGTGTACAAAACTTTCGGAAACACCTTCCTAATATAGAGTTGCACCCCCTTTTGTCCTCCGGATAGATTAAATTTGTCAGGGCATGTCTACAAGGTATCAAAAGCATTCCGCAGGCCCATGTTGACTCCAATACTTCCCACAGTAGTGTCAAGTTGGCTGGATGTCCTTTGGGTGGTGGACCATTCTTGAAATACAACGGAAACTGTTGAGCGTGACAAAACCCTGCAGCATTGCAGTTCTTGACACACTCAAACCAGTGCGCATTGATTCGATTTTGATTTGATTTCATGGCACCTACTGCCATACCCTGTTCAAAGGCACTTCAATATTTTGTCTTACCCATTCACTCTCGGAATGGCACACATACACAATCCATGTCTCAATTGTCTCAACCCTTAAAAATCCTTCTTTATCCTGTCTCCTCCCGTTCATCTACACTGATTGAAGTGGATTTAACCGTGACATCAAGGGATCATAGCTTTCAACTGGATTCACCTGCTATGTCTATGTTATGGAAAGAGCAGGTTTTCCTAATGTTTTGTACACTAACATAATAGCACACAGAAGGGTACCATGCAAGATAATGCAAACTGCAAACAGTTCACAGTGAAATGCTAAGGTACTCTTTAAAAACCTACACTCTGGTTCATCACTACACAACAAGTCTAGTGACCGCTCCCCCTATCTCAAGAGGGATTGGTATTATAGTGTAATGAGGGTGTTGTGATGTTGACGGTGATGGTGTGATTACTGACAGGGTTGGCAGCTACACCACTGTAGATGGAGTTGTAATCTTCTCTCTCTACCTCCTGAAGGAGAGACAGGCTGGTGATGAGATCAGGGGTGTAATCATTAGTCCAAACAGTTGCAACTAAAACAACAGTTTATATTGGACAAATTCAGGTAGTTCCTACCGTTCCGTTTGTTTCTGTTTAAGTGTCACGATCGTTGAGAGACGGGTCAGACCAAGGTGCAGCGTGAAATGCGTACATGTTTATTAAACTAAATAAACATTCAACAAAACAAGAAACAACGTAACGTGAAGTCCTCAGGCTATACCCATACAAGCCTAAAACAGAACATAAACAAGATCCCACAACTAAGGTAGGCAAACAGGCTACTTAAGTATGATCCCCAATCAGAGACAACGAGCGACAGCTGCCTCTGATTGGGAATCACACCCGGCCAAACCTAGAAATAAAATTATAGATCCTAAACATAGAAATTCTAACATAGAGTTTCACACCCTGACCAAACTACCTAGAGAATAACAGTCTCTCCAGGTCAGGGCGTGACATTAACCCTTGTGCTTTGCTGGAAAAAAATGACATCCATTATGTTACGGGTCAAATTGACCCGCACAGTTTAAACACACTCAAGACAGTCAAAGAATTAAGTAAAAACAGAAACAACTTTATTTTGTCTTATCAGACATTTCAGAAAGAAGAAATACAATACTTTTTATTTTTTTTAAACAATATTTAAGAACTATTTGTTAAACATATTTCCTTTCTCACAAACAAGATTTTTCAGTTTCCCCAAGTAGGTTTTTTCCCCCCCTATTGGTCCATATTATCCCTTCAGTCTTTCTCTCTACATGTTGAACACAATGTGTGTGTGTGCTTTCTGCAGATGTATTTATTGCATTCTACACAAGTGGTGCTTGTTTTACTGTCTTGTCGAGGGGGGCAGAGCTGGCATCTTTTCCGTTTCTTGCCACTGCCTGTATCCACTGGATCCATTTCTGGTTGATTGGAGGCATGTGTTGATGGTCCAGCTTGAATTTTCTGGACGGCAGATGCAGCTGCTGTCGACCGAGGAGGCCGGACTCTCCTCTGGATCTTGGGAGTGATGAGAGCTTTGCCGAGCTCCTCTAGGAAAAGCCGGCGTCGGTACAATTTGCCACCATTCCATTGCTGGTTGATTTCAGTCCACAGGACATAGGCATTGTAAGCAGACACATCCACAATGTTGTAGAAAATCACCAAAGGCCAGCGGGCAGTCATGCGCTGACAACTATATGTTGTTGTGACTTTATCCAAATTGTCAACTCCTCCTTTGGTGGAATTGTAGTCCAGTATTATTTGTGGCTTGATGTCCTCTCTTGCACTCAGCGATGCATCTTTGTGCATTGTGCTCATTACAAGAACATTCTTGTTCTTCTTTGGGCAGTATGAAACAACAGTTGCATTTTCAGAGAAAGCAATTTTAGAGGAATGCACAGTTCTGCCCTGCATTTTCAGAAGCTCACTGGGAAGTTCAGGTTTGTTTTTTCTGATTGTTCCAACCATGGTCAGCTTTCTCTTCTGTAGTTCAACACCAAGGCGGTAGGATGTGAAGAAGTTGTCACACGTGATGTTATGACCTTGCAGCCCTTCACTCATGTCCAGCACCACCCGCATCCCCTGGTTTTTCTCAGGCACTCCGCCGGGTGGCTTCCCAGTGTAAACTTGCATATTCCATGCATAGCTTGATGTGGCATCACATGCTGCCCATATTTTGATGCCACATTTTGCAGGCTTGTTTGGCATATACTGTCTGAAGGGACAACGTCCTCTGAATGGAACAAGGCGTTCATCAACTGTAACATGAGGACTGGGATTGTACAGTAACGGTAGAATTTCCACCCATTTATCCCATACATCTCTGATTGCAGCTAGTTTGTCTCTTTCACGTCGACCCGGTCTGGTATCACGGTTATCAAAGCGAATCACCCGAGAAATTATGTGGAATTCTTGTAGAGACATTGTTGCCCGAAATATTGGCCTTCCATTCTCTTCATTCCACAGGCTGGCCGTTGCTTCTCCGTTTGACCGGTAGACTCCAGCTAATATGAGCAATCCAATGTATGCATGCAAGTCAATCCGATCCAGTGGCTTCCAGTTCTCTTGAAACACACGGCTCCCCTCCAAGTTGGTCATGTCCAGAACAATCTTCTCTATTGCTTGGGGTAAAAAGAGCTCAAAAGCTGATTGTATGTCATGGACTCGAGTGACAGCAAATCGTGTAGGTCCTGGAACCATTTTTATTACATTGGAAGCTGAGAGTCTACCTTGACCTCGTTGTGGTGACGGTGACCATTCAATATGACCATCTTTAGACTTCCATGTCTTCTCTTCTCTTGATGATGCTTGTTGCATGCTCTGTCTCTCATCTGATGTAGGGGATGGTACGGCAGACTCCTCCTCTGAATCCTCTTCAATGAAGACAAAATCTGGATCATCAACAGCATTGTCCTCTATCTCTGAAATATCCTCTGTCTCTGAAACCTCTTCTTCTTTTTCACTGTCACAGTCCAGAATTTGTGATAAGACTTCATTGATTGAAAATCTTTTGGAGCTCATTTTTGAGTGTCTGTGTCAGGGACCTGCTGCTCTCACACTGAGGAGAAGCTTGGGAAAGCCCTTTTTAACCCAAACACAATTCTAAAAGTGCAACCAGGACCAGTCAAAACAAAATAAATCAAAGACACTTTTTTGTTTTGCACCTTTGCAAATATTTATACACATGAAAGCCTCCGGGTCAAAATGACCCACAACATCATGTTTGTATACAAAATGTACACAGACATTCCACAACACATCAGTGTGTCCACATTTTGCAGTTAGGTTCATGACCCTAAATGAGGAAAAGTCATGTAATTCCATGGCGAAAAAGAGTGGTTAACTAGTATTTTAGACAACGCAAAAGTGGAAACGGGTCAAATTGACCCACAACATAATAGGAGGGCTAAGTAAAGTTTTGCAACATAATCGGGCTGCTGGTCTGGTTCTCTCCTCTGTACAAGGACAAGGTCACATATTTTTTCTGGCTCTTCACAGTGCACAGCACTGAACAGCTCGATCTTTAGCGCAATTAACTATTTGTTCTGATGGAGAAGGATTGCCAGACTGGCGTTCATGCTGCTATATTTTGTCATTGATGGTATGTTTATTTTGTTGTTACTGATTTGCTGCAATAACTAAAAGTGTATGTGGGAGATGATAGATAAGTAGCCTAATGTATTATACTTTTTTTAAAGGTTCAATGTTTTAATTAGTAACATTGGTAATTAAATGTGGTCAAATTCGTAAAATGCTAAATCATTTAAACAGTGTGTAGCCTATCGCCAAGACTCATTCCAAAATAACATTCCATCTCTGGAGAGACATCCTCCTGTTTCCTGTCCAAGCATTAGACAAATATTTACAGTAAGGGATAGATATAGACAGAGAGCAGGTTCTAAAACAAAGCTCTTTCATGGGAATCAAGAGCTGTAGGCTACAACAGTTTGCAGTCTATACCCCAACTACAGAGTATGCCAATGCTTTATTAATTCGTATTCTAACTTAAATTAGAGATTAATAATATTCTGGAAACAACAGTCTGACAACCTTCTTATAGTTCCCTGACACTGAGACTGTAGCTTGTCATTTGAATCTAATTTGCGTTCTATTTGAATTTTCGCCAACTGACAGAGCCAACTGGCTCACTTTATTTAGGCTCACAGTGCCTGCCCAATGATGTTTGAAAAGACTAATGATTATGGATGTGATTATATAACATGCACCTTTATGGTGTTGGGACTTAGGAATTTCCTCAACCTTGTTGAATCATTGAAGGACAATGGACATGGCTTCATCCACAAAATGAAGAAATCTTTTCATGGATATCAATATCTAAAAGTCATTAGGTAAAATTAACATTCAAACTCAGTGGTATTTAAGCTACATTTGAATAGGACATTAGATTGTTCCCCTCTAAAAAGGAAATGTTGGTGGTTTCCTGTGATTATGTGGTCAGTGGCTGTCTGTCACATAGATGGATGGAAGAGCGAGAGGCAGGTCGTTGGAACAGGCGTTGTACTTTGTTAAAAATGTTATGGTCTGGTCACTGGTCAGCCCACCACAAGAGTGATGTTGCTCTGGTCATAGCGTGAGACAAAAAAGCTGTGGTTTTAAGGGTGTAAGTGTCTCGCTTGAACGTCTTAACTGAGAATGAAGACATTCAAGAGCAATAAGAGCTGCACTACATAACCCAAAGTACGTGGTCACCTGGTCGTCAAACATCTCATTCCAAAATCATGGTCATTAATATGGAGTTTGTCCCCCCTTGGCTGCTATAACAGCCTCCACTCTTCTGGGAAGGCTTTCCACTAAATGTTTGAACATTGCTGCGGGGACTTACGTCCATTCAGTCACAAGAGCATTAGTGAGGTCGGGCACTAATGTTAGGCGATTAGGCCTGGCTCGCAGTCGGCGTTCCAATTCATCCCAAAGGTGTTCGATGGGGTTGAGGTCCGGGCTCTGTTCAGGCCAGTCAAGTTCTTCCACACCGATCTCGACAAACCATTTCTGTATGGACCTCGCTTTGTTCATGGGGGCATTGTAATGTTCAAACAGGAAAGGGCCTTCTCCAAACTGTTGCCACAAAGTTGGAAGCACAGAATCATCTTGATTGTCATTCTATGCTGTAGTTTAAGATTTCCCTTCTCTGGAACTAAGAGGTCTAGCTCAAACCATGAAGAACAGCCCCAGACCATTATTCCTCCTCCACCAAACTTTACAGTTGGCACTATGATTTCGAGCAGGTAGCGTTCTACTGGCATCCGCCAAATCCAGATTAGTCCGTCAGACTGCCAGATGGTGAAGCGTGATTCATCACTCCAGAGAATGTGTATCCACTCATTGTGTCTTTGTCCTATGGTGGCTAGCTAGCTAGCTAAAATCGGCCCTTTCCTGAATTAGCCATGGATGGTGATAGGGATTAGGATTTGTGGTTTAACTTAACATAATTCTCAGTACTTGCCAATGATTATAATGGCGATTCTGATCCAACCATAAATTCATACATTGTGCTCCTGGCCTGAGAGGATGGAAGATCAACGTAGCTAGCTAGATGTAGTAGGCCTATAGGCTAACGTTAACTAGCTGGCCTGGCTCATCGTTGCCAATGAAAGTCAGTTAGGATAGTCAGCAAGCATTTTAGCCAGGCAGCCTAGAACAACAAAAACTAAAAGCGTGTAGCCTACTGTTTGACACAGTCATAGACCGTTTCCAACATGAAAGAGGAGGATGTCATTGGCGTTCCTCTACGAGTAGGGTGCGTTAACATGTTTTTTCTACTTCCATGCAAGAATGCACACACACAGAAATCAGTACCATGGACAGCCACTTCATATTTAGCTTACGTTGATTGGACTAAATCGTTTTTGTTATGTTGAAGTTGAAATGGTGCTATTATAGTGGAGGCAGCACCTGCTTTTTTTGGTACTTGTGGTAACTCTCTGTGGTTCTAAATCGATAGTTGTTTAGTAGTCCGAAAATGTCGAAACATTAACTTGCTTGACCATGCTGTAGGTAATGTAACTGTTTGTTACGTGCAATATGTTGCTAGGTTCTGAACGAACTGAGTAAAAACTCAGATGGACAACTAGAAAAAGCAAAAACCAAGTTTATTCACCCACTGGGTCATACAGCTGCAAAGACAAAGACATGTTTCCACAAGTACACATATTTATACCCTCTGCTGGGCGGAATGAACTCCTTGCACATCGAGACAGCCAATACATCTCTGTTGCTAGGCAGGAACTTAAGTGGTTCCTCTCATTGGTTTAGTCATCGCCCTGCCTCCTATGTGTGCATGTCATAAGACTATTCCTCCTCACTTCATCTGACCTGACCACGGCCTACATTCCTCACTCCTCCCTAACTCACTGCTGTCGTACCTTATCAGTGACTGAAACCAGACCGTTGCCCTTCTCCTCTCCATAGGATACATGAGATTTAACCATAACATGTTCTGACAGAATGTAAACTTTCTGTACTCCGCTTTCTCACTCAGTAGATTTGCATACACCCAGTTCTAATATGTTAACATGAATAAGGATATTTCAAGTTGTTTCAACTTAGAACCCAACATATTTACAGATGGCATACCAGTTTGTTATTAATGCACATGAAAGTTCACATGTATCAGAAGACATTTCTGCCAGAAAACACCCGAGGCTTGCACCGACGGTCAGGATAAAGATGAGTCTGTACATTTTTGGAGAAGGTGGACCCCTACCTTTTGGCTGATCCATTTGTGGTTTCAGGGTGGGTGAAAACGGAGCTGGGTGCTGTGGAATCCCAAAGGTAACCCAAAGTGTAATTGTTTGTGTTTCTGCTGGTCAGAGGGAGCAAGCGCTTCGCTCCAAAAGGATTGGGACAAGAGATGTGACTTGTTTTGCTCTGAAGAAAAGGGTGGCATTGAAACAAGTGATTACTGGGGTAGCGGTAAACGTGAAAGTGGAACAACTGAAGGGAAATATTCCCGGTGTTTGTGATACACGTCGTTTGGTGCAATGCAGACAGGGTGGCGTGAGAGGTGAAACAGAAGAGTCAGTGTCTGTTCTTTTGAGTTTTGATGTTGAGTCTCTGTCCAACAAAGTGATGTTAGGATATTTCAGTTATCCCGTACGAGCTTATGTGCAAAATATATTACGTTGTTACAGGTGTCAAGCTTATGGACATGTAGCAGCAGTGTGTAGGACGGAGGTTCCTAGGTGTGAGAAGTGTGCAGAAGGGCATGAGACAAAGGAATGTGTAGTATTGGGGAAAGAAGATCAGAAGTGTCCAGTTCGAGAGAGGCAGGTTGAGGTTACCAGGGTTAGGGTAGAGCAGAGTGTGTCATATGTTGAGGCAGTGAAGATAGTTGAGGAAGATGGGTCAAGGGGGAGGGATCCTGAGCGGAGTCATGTGAGTAGTAGATCTGTATCAGTACAGAGGAATAGGCCAAAGAGTGTTATATGCTTCAGTAATATTAGCTTTTTAGAGTTCATAGCAATGGCTATCAACTGTACTACGGGGATGGAACGTAAGTCGCAGAAAATAGAGGTTGTGGTGGCAGCTGCAGAGAAGTATTTGGGCATACGTGACATCAGAAGAGTTACAGGGTGTGTTGAGTGGTGGTGTTCCATTCTTTCAGGCTGTTGGCAGGATGTAGGACTAGATAGGTTTAAATAGTGGAGTAGGGTGGTGGGTTTTTAATGAGTGTAGGGTTAGATGGTAGGGTATTTGCTGATTTATTTTCATTTTTTTCAATCAAAGTAAAAGGGAGTTATACTGCAGTCTAGTTGGTGGTGGAAATGCAAAATTTATTGAATGCCAACCGCCGTTAAACCTCATCGAAGAAAAATAGGTAGTGACGTGCGACATAAGTCTTCTGACCATAACTCTATCATCCTGATTCCTGCTTATGAGCAAAAACGAAAGCAGGAAGCACCAGTGAATCGGTTAATAAGGAAGTGGTCAGATGACGCAGATGCTAAGCTACAGGACTGTTTGGCTAGCACAGACAGGAATATGTTCCGGGATTCTTCCGATAGCATTGAGGAGTACACCACAGCAGTCACTGGCTTCATCAATAAGTGCATCGATGAGGTTGTCCCCACAGTGACCGTACGTTCATACCCCAACCAGAAGCCATGGATTACAGGCAACATCCGCAATGAGGTAAACGGTAGACTTGCCGCTTTCAAGGAGCGGGACTCTAACCCGGACGCTTATACGAAATCCCGCTATGACCTCCGACGAACCATCAAACAGGCAAAGAGTCAATACAGGATTAAGATTGAATCGTACTAAACTGTCTCCGATGCTCATCAGATGTGGCAGGGCTTGCAAACTATTACAGACTACATAGGGAACCACAGCCGCGAGCTGCCCAGTGACACAAGCTTACCAGACTAGCTAAATCACGTCTATGCTCTCTTCGAGGCTAGCAACACTGAAGCATGCATGAGAGAATCAGCAGTTCCGGATGACTATGTGATCACATTCTCCGTAGCCAATGTGAGAAAGACGTTTAAGCAGGTCAACATTCGCAAGGCCGCAGGGCCAGACGTATTACCAGGACGTGTACTCCGAGCATACGCTGACCAACTGGCAAGTGTCTTCACTGACATTTTCAACATGTCCCTGACTGAGTCTGTAATACCAACATGTTTCAAGCAGACCACCATAGTCCCTGTGCCCAAGAACACTAAAATAACCTGCCTAACTGATTACCGACCCATAGCACTCACGTCTGTAGACATGAAGTGCTTTGAAATGCTGGTCATGGCTCACATCAACACCATTATCCCAGAAACCCTAGACCCACTCCAATTTTTATACCGAACCAACAGATCCACAGATGATTCAATCTCTATTGCACTCCACACTGCCCTTTCCCACCTGGACAAGAGGAACACCTATGTGAGAATGCTATTCATTGACTACAACTCAGCGTTCAACACCATAGTGCCCTCAAAGCTCATCACTAAGCTAAGGACCCTGGTACTAAACACCTCCCTCTGCAACTGGATCCTGGACTTCCTGATGGGACGCCCCCAGGTGGTAAGGGTAGGTAACAACACATCTGCCATGCTGATTCTCAACACGGGGGCCCCTCAGGGGTGCGTGCTCAGTCCCCTCCTGTACTCCCTGTTCACCCATGACTGAATGGCCAGGCACGACTCCAACACCATCATTAAGTTTGCCGATGACACAACAGTGGTAGGCCTGATCACCGACAATAATGAGACAGCCTATAGGGAGGAGGTCAGAGACCTGGCCGTGTGGTGCCAGGACAACAACCACTCCATCAACGTGATCAAGACAAAGGAGATAATTGTGGACTACAGGGAAAAAAAGAGGACTTAGCACGCCCCCATTCTCATCGACGGGGCTGTAGTGGAACAGGTTGAGAGCTTCAAGTTCCTTGGTGTCCACATCACCAACAAACTATCATGTTCCAAACACACCAAGACAGTCATGAAGAGGGCACAACAAAACATAATCCCCCTCAGGAGACTGAAAGGATTTGGCATGGGTCCTCAGATCCTCAAAAAGTAATACACCTGCACCATCGAGAGCATCTTGACTGGTTGCATC
The DNA here is from genome assembly GCF_964263955.1 of Coregonus lavaretus. Lineage (NCBI taxonomy): Eukaryota > Metazoa > Chordata > Actinopteri > Salmoniformes > Salmonidae > Coregonus > Coregonus lavaretus. The sequence continues at coordinate 26,621,976 of NC_140025.1, read as the reverse complement.
ACCGCCTGGTATGGCAACTGCACGGCCTCCAACCGCAAAGCACTACAGAGGGTAGTGCGTACGGCCCAGTACATCACTGGGGCCAAGCTTCCTGCCATCCAGGACCTCTATACCAGGCGGTGTCAGGGGAAGGCCCTAAAAATTGTTAAACACTCCAGCCACCCTAGTCATAGACGGCAAGCGGTACTGGAGCGCCAAGTCTAGGTCCAAAAGGCTTCTTAACACCTTCTACCCCCAAACTGTAAGACTCCTGAACAGCTAATCATAGCTACCCAGACTATTTGCATTGCTCCCCCATGTAATGGACATACATAAAATTGTCCAAATTGGTGAAGTGAAATGAAAAAACGTATTCTAAAAAATAAATAACGGAAAAGTGGTGAGTGCATATGTATTCACCTCCTTTGCTATGAAACCCCTATATAAGATCTGGTGCAACCAATTACCTTCAGAAGTCACATAAATAATTAGATTGCACACAGGTGGATTTTATTTAAGTGTCATATGATCTCAGTATATTTACACCTGTTCTGAAAGGCCCCAGAGTCTGCAACACCACTAAGCAAGGGGCACTACCAAGCAAGCGGCACCATGAAGACCAAGGAGCTCTCCAAACAGGTCAGGGACAAAGTTGTGGAGAAGTACAGATCAGGGTTGGGATATAAAAAAATATCCGAAACTTTGAACATCCCGCGGAGCACCATTAAATCCATTATTAAAAAATTGAAAGAATATGGCACCACAACAAACTTGCCAAGAGAGGGCCGCCCACCAAAACTCACGAACCAGGCAAGGAGGGCATTAATCAGAGAGGCAACAAAGAGACCAAAGATAACCCTGAAGGAGCTGCAAAGCTCCACAGCGGAGATTGGATTATCTGTCCATAGGACCACTTTAAGCCATACTCTCCACAGAGCTGGGCTTTACGGAAGAGTGGCCAGAGAAAAGCCATTGCTTAAAGAAAAAAATAAGTAAACACTTTTTGTGTTCGCCAAAAGCCATGTGGGAGCCTCCCCAAACATATGGAAGAAGGTACTCTGGTAAGATGAGACTAAAATTGAGCTTTTTGGCCATCAAGGAAAACGCTATGTCTGGCGCAAACCCAACACCTCTTATCACCCCAAGAACACCATCCACACCGTGAAGCATGGTGGTGGCAGCATCATGCTGTGAGGATGTTTTTCATCGGCAGGGACTGGGAAACTGGTCAGAATTGAAGGAACGATGGATGGCGCTAAATACAGGGAAATTCTTGAGGGAAACCTGTTTCAGTCTTCCAGATATTTGAGACTGGTACGGAGGTTCACCTTCCAGCAGGACAATGACCCTAAGCATACTGCTAAAGCAACACTTGAGTGGTTTAAGGCGAAACATTTAAATGTCTTGGAATAGCCTAGTCAAAGCCCAGACCTCAATCCAATTGAGAATCTGTGGTATGACTTAAAGATTGCTGTACACCAGCGGAACCCATCCAACTTGGAGGAGCTGGAGCAGTTTTGCCTTGAAGAATGGCCCAAAATCCCAATGGCTAGATGTGCCAAGCTTATAGAGACATACCCCAAGAGACTTGCAGCTGTAATTGCTGCAAAAGGTGGCTCTACAAAGTATTGACTTTGGGGGGGTGAATAGCAATGCACGCTCAAGTTTCAGTTTTTTTCTTGTTTGTTTTACAAGGAGAAATATTTTTGCATGTTGTGTAAATGAAATGATACACACCCCCAACAAATCCATTTTAATTCCAGGTTGTAAGGCAAAAAAAATAGGAAAAATGCCAAGGGGGGTAAATACTTTCGCAAGCCACTGTAAAGCCTCCCTACTGTTATTTTATTTTACTGCTGCTCTTTAATTATTTGCTATTTAAATGTTTTACTTTTCTATTTTTACACTTTTTATTTTCTTAAAACTGCATTGTTGGTTATGGACTTGTAAGTAAGCGTTTCACTGTAAAGTCTACACCTGTTGTATTCGGCGCTTGTGACAAATATAATTTGATTTGATTTGAAACGGGTCACATATCACGGTATCAAGGCATATAAATTAACAGGTTATAGAGCAAACAATATAGCTATATACTGCATTTAGCTGCTATTTATAAACATTTTATAATGTTACACATCCAATAGCTTAACAATGAGGAAAAAAAGTAGTCGGCTTGAAGATAAATGTACCCACTATTTATTGTTGAACTCAGCAAGTTTTGTCTGGCTAATATCCTACACAAATGGGCTGCACTATTCAAGGTAAATTAAATCAAATTAAATCCAATTTGAGACTCCCCTGGAATAGCTGTATTTGAAGCACAACTCCCTTCTGCCCAGTTTCCCTGATGTTGCTACGGCAATCAAGCTGTTTTTTACCGTCGCTTCTGCGGAGAGATAGTTTTCTAAACTAAAACTCATAACGAACTACCTACACTCAAAAAAATGCTGGGTTGTTTGGATGACCCATTTGCTGGGTTGCAGGCATTGGGTCACTTATTTGGGTTGTTTTCTTTAAAAGAGAAAGGTTGGGTTTTTAATGCTGTGTTATTGATATATGACCCAGTGGGTGGGTTAATTCTCCCACCAAATCCAGAAGATCAAAGTTATCCGGCAAAATCGTCAATGAAGATTGTTGCAGCTGTGTAGCAAGTCTACCAGACAGTGCAGACTGCTCTGAATGGAATTACGTTGATGGAGAAATGGGCAAGGCGTTGTGGCTGACCAAAAACTGTGAGTAAAAAGCTCGCTAACGTCAGTAATTATCCACTCAGGTTAAATAGACCTAGCTATCATAATTACATATGATCTCAGTCATTGACAATTTTAAATAATGTTAGCTATCAAGCTAGCTAGCAAACAACCCATGCATGTTAGCTCAAACATTAGCTAGCTAGGTAGCTACTTAGCTAACATTTGCTAACTTAGCTATTTTCAGTGCTATATGTAGTTGCTAAAATGTAAGGTTTTTGTTGAAGTTTGGCTGGCTAGCTATGTCAGTGACAGCCGTGACAGTGCGTCTGCCTTCACTTTCTTCGTACCCGGGATGTATGATAGAGTAAAATCAAACCTGGTGAAGAATAGGGCCCACCTGGCCTGGCGAGGGTTCAGCCTCCTCGCTGCCCGGATGTACTCCAGGTTACGGAGTAAATAAAGGGTGTTTCGCCCCCTCAAGCCAGTGCCTCCACACGGTCAGGGCTCGGACAACAGCCAACAGCTCCCGATCACCAACATCATAGTTCTGCTCTGCCGGGCTGAGCTTCTTGGAGAAGAAGGCACAGGGGCGGAGCTTGGGTGGCGTGCCCGAGCGTTGAGATAGGACAGCGCCTATCCCTACCTCGGACGCATCCACCTCCGCTACGAACGGTAGTGATGGATCGGGATGGGCCAGTACTGGGTCTGAAGTTAACAGAACACTCAGGTTACTGAAGACCCTGTCAGCCTCAGCAGACCAGCAGAGCCGGGACGGCCCACCCTACAACAGAGATGTGATGGGAGCTGCGACCTTCCCAAAGCCCTGGATAAACCTCCGATAATAGTTGGCAAAGCCAATAAAGGGCTGCACCTCCTTAACCGTGGTTGGAGTCGGCTAATTACGCACGGCTGAAATGCGATCTCCCTCCATCTCCACACCTGAGGTGGTAATGCGGTATCCGAGGAAGGAGACGGACTGTTGGAAAAACAGACACTTTTCTGCCTTGGCATATGGGTCATGTTCCAACAGTCGGGCCAGAACTTTGTGAACCAGGGACACCTGCTCGGCGTGTGTAGCGGAATACACCAGAATGTAATCGATGTAGACCACTACACCGCGACCAAGCATGTCCCGAAACACCTCGTTCACAAAGGACTGGAAGACGGATGGAACATTCATCAAACCGTACGGCATCACCAGGTATTCGTAATGCCCCGTGGTTGTGCTGAAAGCTGTCTTCCAATCGTCCCCCTCTCGGACATGCACCAGGTTGTACGCACTCCGGCGATCTCATTTGGTAAAGAAGCGCACCCCATGCATTGACTCGAACACAGATGGAATGAGGGGTAGAGAATAACTATAACGTATTGTCCCCTTGTTCAGTGCTCGGTAATCAATGCAAGGGCGCAGACCTCCGTCTTTCTTCTTCACAAAAAATAAACTTGAGGCAGCGGGTGAAGTGGAGGGACGTATGAACCCCTGACGCCTTCTGGGAGGCACAGGTTTATCGCGCAATGCACCTCCTAATGAGGTGGTAATTTGGTTGCCTGCGTTTTGGAAAACGTGTGTGCCAAATCAAGATATTTGGGGGGAATGCGCACGGTGGAGGTAGTGTCTGGACTTTCCACCATGGTTGCACCAACGGAAACACTTAGACACCTACCCTGACACTCTTGCGACCACCCCGTGAGAACCCTCTGTGGCCATGAAAAGGTGGGGTTGTGTAGTGCTAACCAGGGAAGACCTAACACTTTATGAACCAGGTGTGTGTAATGAACAAGACAAAATCAATGGAATGAGGAAATGAGGAGTGGCAGTGGCTAGAAGGCCAGTGACGATGAACGCCGAAGCCTACCCGAACAAGGAGAGGTGGCAGCTTCGTAGGGAGTCGTGACACATAGACTGTGTAGTAACATTGTAACATTGTAACATTGATTGTTATTGTTATAATTATTTTTTACAGATTCTATAATAGAGAGAATGTCAAACAAAATAACCCACCAATAAAGTAAGAAATAACCCCGCTGGGTCAAAACTACATGAATAACAACAACCCAGCAAAAGAGTAAAAAGCAACCCACTGCCAGGTCAAAATAACATATTTTGGGGGGTAAATCAAGTAACTCAACATGTTGGGTCATTCACATAACTGGGGGCTTGGTATGTAATATAGTGACCCAGCGCAGGGTTACAGAAATTACATATTTTTGAGTATAAGAAGCATTGGGCTTTCGGTCTGATATGCGCTTTTGAACATTGAGTAAGCTCCACACATTGTACTGGCACCTTGAACACGCCATTTGTTAACTGATATCCCCTTATACTTTTAATCCGTTTATTTTTAATTTTGCACTTTTTCAGTCACATTCCTGAAGCCCAAGAAACAAACACTCAGCGTTCTAGGACATATGGAAACTAAAAAGGTTTATGAATTACTTTTTGGAAGGTTACTGTCAAAATGATATTTATATACATTATAAATACATAAGTATGTGGACACTCCTTCAAATTAGCAGATTCGGCCAATTCAGCCACACCCGTTGCTGACAGTTGTATCAAATCAAGCACATAGCCATGCAATCTCCATAGATAAATATTGGCAGTAGAATGGCCTTCCTGAAGAGCTCAGTGACTTCAACGTGGCACCGTCATAGGATGCCACCTTTCCAATAAGTTAGTTTATAAAATTTCTACCCTGCTAGAGATGCCCTGGTCAACTGTAAACACTTTTATTGTGAAGTGGAAACTTCTAGGAGCAACAACGGCTCAGCCACGAAGTGTGTGAGTGCTGAAGCGCGTAGTGCGTAAAAATTGTCTGTCCTGGGTTGCAACACTCACTACCAAGTTCCAACCTGCCTCTGGAAGCAACGTCAGCACAATAACTGTTCGTGGGGAGCTTCATGAAATGGGTTTCCATGGCCTGACAGCCGCACATAAGCCTAAGATCACCATGCGCAATGCCAAGAGTCGGCTGGAGTGGTGTAAAGCTCGCCGTCATTGGACTCTGGAGCAGTGGAAACGTGAAACCCTAATTGAGATTGGGATGTATCTCAACAATCTAAAGTGGCATCCTCTCCTTGTCTCCATGTGGAACAGCAGGACTGGTGATACTTTCACCTAACCAGTGTTTTCAGATCAGTAAAGATAAAAGAGATTAGGAACCCACTTTAATGCGATGCACCCAGCAGTGTGTGCAGTATCATTGTCACACTACTGATCAAGCGAGGAACTACAGTGGGGAAAAAAAGTATTTAGTCAGCCACCAATTGTGCAAGTTCTCCCACTTAAAAAGATGAGAGAGGCCTGTAATTTTCATCATAGGTACACGTCAACTATGACAGACAAAATGAGAAAGAAAAATCCAGAAAATCACATTGTAGGATTTTTAATGAATTTATTTGCAAATGATGGTGGAAAATAAGTATTTGGTCAATAACAAAAGTTTCTCAATACTTTGTTATATACCCTTTGTTGGCAATGACACAGGTCAAACGTTTTCCACACACTGTTGCTGGTATTTTGGCCCATTCCTACATGCAGATCTCCTCTAGAGCAGTGATGTTTTGGGGCTGTCGCTGGGCAACACGGACTTTCAACTCCCTCCAACGATTTTCTATGGGGTTGAGATCTGGAGACTGGCTAGGCCACTCCAGGACCTTGAAATGCTTCTTACGAAGCCACTCCTTCGTTGCCCGGGCGGTGTGTTTGGGATCATTGTCATGCTGAAAGACCCAGCCACGTTTCATCTTCAATGCCCTTGCTGATGGAAGGAGGTTTTCACTCAAAATCTCACGATACATGGCCCCATTCATTCTTTCCTTTACACGGATCAGTCGTCCTGGTCCCTTTGCAGAAAAACAGCCCCAAAGCATGATGTTTCCACCCCCATGCTTCACAGTAGGTATGGTGTTCTTTGGATGCAACTCAGCATTCTTTGTCCTCCAAACACGACGAGTTGAGTTTTTACCAAAAAGTTCTATTTTGGTTTCATCTGACCATATGACATTCTCCCAATCCTCTTCTGGATCATCCAAATGCACTCTAGCAAACTTCAGACGGGCCTGGACATGTACTGGCTTAAGCAGGGGGACACGTCTGGCACTGCAGGATTTGAGTCCCTGGCGGCGTAGTGTGTTACTGATGGTAGGCTTTGTTACTTTGGTCCCAGCTCTCTGCAGGTCATTCACTAGGTCCCCCCGTGTGGTTCTGGGATTTTTGCTCACCGTTCTTGTGATCATTTTGACCCCACGGGGTAAGATCTTACGTGGAGCCCCAGATCGAGGGAGATTATCAGTGGTCTTGTATGTCTTCCATTTCCTAATAATTGCTCCCACAGTTGATTTCTTCAAACCAAGCTGCTTACCTATTGCAGATTCAGTCTTCCCAGCCTGGTGCAGGTCTACAATTTTGTTTCTGGTGTCCTTTGACAGCTCTTTGGTCTTGGCCATAGTGGAGTTTGGAGTATAACTGTTTGAGGTTGTGGACAGGTGTCTTTTATACTGAAAACAAGTTCAAACAGGTGCCATTAATACAGGTAACGAGTGGAGGACAGAGGAGCCTCTTAAAGAAGAAGTTACAGGTCTGTGAGAGCCAGAAATCTTGCTTGTTTTTAGGTGACCAAATACTTATTTTCCACCATAATTTGCAAATAAAATCATTAAAAATCCTACAATGTGATTTTCTGGATTTTTTTTCTCAATTTGTCTGTCATAGTTGACGTGTACCTATGATGAAAATTACAGGCCTCTCTCATATTTTTAAGTGGGAGAACTTGCACAATTGGTGGCTGACTAAATACTTTTTTTCCCCACTGTATATGTGAAGTGTACTACGGTCCAAAATAGGAGAGGGTTGTCAAACGTTTTGCTTTGGAGAGGGTTGTGTGGTTTTTTATTGTGCACGGATGGATAGTGCGTGTTTTCCCTGGTTTACATTCTCTCTTTTGCAGGTTTTAATACACTGCTCAAAAAAATAAAGGGAACACTAAAATAACACATCCTAGATCTGAATGAATGAAATAATCTTATTAAATACTTTTTTCTTTACATAGTTGAATGTGCTGACAACAAAATCACACAAAAATTATCAATGGAAATCAAATGTATCAACCCATGGAGGTCTGGATTTGGAGTCACACTCAAAATTAAAGTGGAAAACCACACTACAGGCTGATCCAACTTTTATGTAATGTCCTTAAAACAAGTCAAAATGAGGCTCAGTAGTGTGTGTGGCCTCCACGTGCCTGTATGACCTCCCTACAATGCCTGGGCATGCTCCTGATGAGGTGGCGGATGGTCTCCTGAGGGATCTCCTCCCAGACCTGGACTAAAGCATCCGCCAACTCCTGGACAGTCTGTGGTGCAACGTGGCGTTGGTGGATGGAGCGAGACATGATGTCCCAGATGTGCTCAATTGGATTCAGGTCTGGGGAACGGGCGGGCCAGTCCATAGCATTAATGCCTTCCTCTTGCAGGAACTGCTGACACACTCCAGCCACATGAGATCTAGCATTGTCTTGCATTAGGAGGAACCCAGGGCCAACCGCACCAGCATATGGTCTCACAAGGGGTCTGAGGATCTCATCTCGGTACCTAATGGCAGTCAGGCTACCTCTGGCGAGCACATGGAGGGCTATGCGGCCCCCCAAAGAAATGCCACCCCACACCATGACTGACCCACCGCCAAACCGGTCATATTGGAAGATGTTGCAGGCAGCAGAACGTTCTCCACGGCGTCTCCAGACTCTGTCACGACTGTCACATGTGCTCAGTGTGAACTTGCTTTCATCTGTGAAGAGCACAGGGCGCCAGTGGCGAATTTGCCAATCTTGGTGTTCTCTGGCAAATGCCAAACGTCCTGCACGGTGTTGAGCTGTAAGCACAACCTCCACCTGTGGATGTCGGGCCCTCATACCACCCACATTTGTGGCCTGCTGGAGGTCATTTTGCAGGGCTCTGGCAGTGCTCCTCCTGCTCCTCCTTGCACAAAGGCGGAGGTAGCGGTCCTGCTGCTGGGTTGTTGCCCTCCTACGGCCTCCTCCATGTCTCCTGATGTACTGGCCTGTCTCCTGGTAGCGCCTCCATGCTCTGGACACTACGCTGACAGACACAGCAAACCTTCTTGCCGCAGCTCGCATTGATGTGCCATCCTGGATGAGCTGCACTACCTGAGCCACTTGTGTGGGTTGTAGACTCCGTCTCATGCTACCACTAGAGTGAAAGCACCGCCAGCATTCAAAAGTGACCAAAACATCAGCCAGGAAGCATAGGAACTGAGAAGTGGTCTGTGGTCACCACCTGCAGAACCACTCCTTTATTGGGGGTGTCTTGCTAATTGCCTATAATTTCCACCTGTTGTCTATTCCATTTGCACAACAGCATGTGAAATGTATTGTCAATCAGTGTTGCTTCCTAAGTGGACAGTTTGATTTCACAGAAGTGTGATTGACTTGGAGTTACATTGTGTTGTTTAAGTGTTCCCTTAATTTTTTTGAGCAGTGTATATTATTTTTCCATCCTAGCCCAATTCCTCATCTGCTTGCGTGCGTTTCCCCTATATCAAGGTGTTTTGGTACTTCCCTTATGCAGTACGCTTTTCCGCCTCAAACTTTTACTATACCACAGGTCAATATAGTCTAACTGTCTATCCTGCCTTCTATCCACCATTTATACTGACAATATTGGTAGGTGGATTGTTTGTCCAGATCTGCAATAGGCTAACTAGTAATCATACCACACATAAAAGCATTCAAAGCTGCATCCATTTTCAATATGAATCCACAATAACAAAATATGAATAGCTGATAGACAGCAGAGAGGCCAGGTGCATCATTGCAGATGAAAGAACAGTGAAGACATGAGACACGCAGCTCAAAAAGCTCCTCCATTGATCTTGTTTAGGGACATTAAAATTATCCTACAAGCCTACAACACCACAATGCAATGAATAATTGCATTAATGTTTTCAAGTGAGTACAAAATTCAACTCTAGGCTGCACTGAAAATGTCATTTTAATAAAGGCGCAATAGCCCTATAGCCCTGTAATTTGAAAATTTCATTCCATTTGGATCAGTTGTGGGTCTACTCTCAACAGTTTATTAGGTCTAGAAAGGCACAATAGCAGGCCGGCCAGGCTGTATTTTTTTTAAAAAACTTCTGATACTGAGATGCGCTGTCTGTTTCAGATCATCATTCTCCCAAGTCGTCCTATAATAATGAGGCCACATCTGCTTCCGGCAGGCCCAGTCATTCAGGAAAACTTAAAGCACGTTCTGCCTCCTCTCCAATCCTCATGCAACTAGAACCTAACGCTTCAATATAGCCTCAATATTTATCATGTCACTTTTTTATGTATTTTTCTGGCATAAACACATCCAGTCACAATGTTTTCATCTGATTAGGCAACTTCAAAAGTTTCATCTAGGCATGCGCACAGTCGTCCAAAATATAATTCCAGCAATCAAAATGGCTTGACTCTAACCACTTTCCCATCCAGTTTTAATGCGTGGAAAGTCATACCATATACAGTCAAATTAAATAATGACAGCTGTGATGGAATTTTATAAATGCAGACAGTAAATTTGATCGCTTGACATGGTGGGATCTTTTTGTGTTGATAAAATGTATTATGCGAGAAATGGCGGTGGAAACGCCTTTATGCAAAAACAATCATCAACTAAATTTGGAGTCACGCGTGATGACATGGTGTGTGGTCCTCCCACTCCGGAACCCATGCATTTTATTAGGCTACAGATGAAATATATTATGATGAACTTCACAGGGTGGTGACAGTCCACGGTGATGAGCTTGATGCTCCTTTCAATAAATATCGAGGGTCTTCTTCTGGTGACATGATGATCAATGCTTGGATGCTGTTTGAAAAATTATAATAATCTCGCAGTTTTTGCCATAATAATCTCATCATGTAGTAAACTATACCCGCACTGTATCTGCAAACTGTTGACTAGAGCACAGCTGCCAATACCAGAGTGGGCACATTTGCTATACTTAGAGTTGAAAATGAGATGGGAAACCCATTTAACTTGTATTTTTTAGTCAGCACATGGGAATTTAACCGCAAAAGTTATTTTCATGTGCACTACGTATTTATTCGCAACAAGTCAATTTGATGGAAACACAACTCTGATGGGAAAATGTGCATATTGTTTTTATGCAGATTTTAGAATATTCACATGAAAATCTGTCACCAATTGGTGTCACAACTTTATGCCGAGGCTGCCTCCCCAGGTTTCGGCGTTCGTCGTCACCGGCTTACTAGCTACTGCCGATTCCATTCTCATCCCTCCACTTGTCATGTCATGTCTTGTCTTGTCAATCACACACACCTGGTGCTCATTCCCCTAATTAGTATGTGTATAAGTGTTCCCTCTGTTCCCCTTGTCTTTGTGAGTGATTGTTTATTGTGAGAGCGAGCAGCTCAGTTGAGCAACTCTTCTATTTGTACTTGCCAAGGTGGAATATTTTTCCCTTGTATTAGTTTCATTTTCACGCTGGGAGCATTTGATTTATGTAAACGGAATAAACTCTGGACTTTGGTGTTTTACCTCCTGCGCCTGACTCCTTCATTCACACCTCGCTACAGAATCACTCACCCTCTGAATGGAGTCAGCAGGAGAAGACCGCATGCCTGGAGTTGTGGCAAGGGTCCAGGAGCATTCCTCGATGCTGGCCAGCTTGGGGGAAGCGATCGAGACCAGCTGGTCAACCGGATCCAGCCACCTACACCCCAGCCCCTGGAGGGATCCAGATATCCCGGCCACCGGCGTTTGATGGGACGGCAACGCAATGTAAGGGATTTATGCTCCAACTCAAGCTGTATTTCTCCAGCATCAGGCCGGCGCCACTGGAGCGGGAGAAGGTATCCGTCCTCGTTTCCTGCCTTTGTGGGAGAGCCCTGGAGTGGGCCAACGCGGTGTGGAACGAGAGAGGTGCCACGTTGGAGGACTACGGGGAGTTTGCTCGCCTCTTTCGGGCTGTTTTCAATCACCCGCCTGAGGGGGGACGAGGACCGCACAGGACTACATGCTGGAGTTCCGGACGCTGGCAGCAGGGTCCGGGTGGAACGAGCGGGCCCTGATCGACCATTTCCGGTGCCACCTAAGGGAGGATGTCCGACGGGAGCTAGCCTACCGTGATGCCATGCTATCGTTCTCCCAACTGGTGCACATGGCCATCCGGCTGGACAATCTGCTAGCAGCCAGAGGACGTCCTGGTAGGGGTCTGCCCGTTCCCACTCCGGACGACTCTGACCCCGAGCAGATGGAGCTGGGGGGAGCCGCCGGTCGAGAGAGCGCAGGAGGACAGCGACAGTGCCACTCTGGTGGCACGAAGGGACAATCCACCTCACGTCGCAGTCAACGTTCTTTTGGGTCTGGAGGCGGTAGGCAGGATACTCACGCATCACCCCAGGTAACGAACACCCAAACTTGTTCAGAGCCCTTTGCGGCGCACTGTACCCTATCTATCTCCTTTCCCGATCACCTGGTAGTTTCCCAGTGTAAGGCGCTAGTCGATTCAGGCGCAGCTGGGAACTTTATGGACAGGGCATTTGCACGCCGTCAAGGCATTTCATTGTTTCCCCTATCCATTCCACTCCCCATCAGAGCACTTGATAGTCGACCATTAGGGTCCGGGTTGGTTAAGGAGGTTACTGTACCAGTCACCATGATTACACAGGAGACGCATGTTGAGCAGATCACTTTTTTGAGTGTTTTGAGTGAATTGAGTGTCCTGCTTACCCTGTAATCTTAGGTATTCCGTGGTTAGCCCTTCACAACCCCAATTTTTCATGGCCGCAGAGGGTTCTTACGGGGTGGTCACGTGAGTGCCCGGGTAGGTGTCTAGGTGATTCCGTTGGTGCGACCACGTGGAAAGTCCAGACGGTACTCCCACCGTGCACATTCCCCCCGAATACCATGATCTGGCGCTCGCGTTTTCCAAGACGCAAGCGACTAAATTACCACCTCATCGGGAGGGGGATTGTGCGATAAACCTTCGGCTAGACGCTGTATCTCCCAGGAGTCATGTCTATCCCCTGTCGCAAGCTGAAACGGAGGCTATGGAAATATACGTCACCGAGTCCCTGCGCCAGAGGTATATACGTCCCTCCACTTCACCTGCTTCCTCGAGTTTCTTCTTTGTGAAGAAGAAAGATGGCGGTTTACGCCCCGTGCATTGATTGTCGACCACTGAATAAGGTGACGGTACGATTTAGTTATCCTCTTCCCCTCATTCCTTCAGTGATTGAGTCAATGCATGGGGCCCGTTTTTTCACCAAATTAGACCTCAAGAGTGCCTACAACCTGGTGCGTATTCGGGAAGGGGATGAGTGGAAAACAGCATTCAGCACAACCTCGGGGCATTATGAATACCTGGTGATGCCCTACGGTTTGATGAATGCTCCATCCGTTTTCCAGTCCTTTGTCAACGAGGTGTTTCGGGACATGCTTGATCGCAGTGTGGTGGTCTACATCGATGACATCCTGGTGTATTCCTCTACACGCGCCAAGCATGTGTCCCTGGTTCGCAAGGTACTGGTCCGATTGCTGGAAAATGATATTTATGCCAAGGCAGAGAAGTGTGAGTTTTTTCAGCAGTCAATCTCCTTCCTCAGATACCGCATTACTACCACAGGTGTGGAGATGGAGGGAGATCGCATTTCAGCCGTGCGTAATTGGCCGACTCCAACCACGGTGAAGGAGGTGCAGCGCTTGCTTGGCTTTGCCAACTATTATCGGAGGTTTATTCGGGGCTTTGGCAAGGTTGCCGCTCCCATTACCTCCTTGTTGAAGGGTGGGCCTTCCCGGCTCCGCTGGTCTGCTGTGGCTGATTTGGCCTTCAGTAAATTGCGGGATCTGTTCACCTCCGCCACGGCACTGGCTCACCCCGATCCATCACTACCGTTCGTAGTGGAGGTGGATGCGTCCGAGGTAGGGATAGGCACTGTCTTATCCCAACGCTCGGGCACGCCACCCAAGCTCTGCCCCTGTGCCTTCTTTTCGAAGAACCTCAGCTCGGCGGAGCAGAACTACGGCGTTGGTGATCGGGAGCTGCTGGCTGTTGTCCGAGCTTTGACGGTGTGGAGGCATTGGCTCGAAGGGGCGAAACACCCTTTCTTCATCTGAACAGACCACCGTAACCTGGAGTACAGGTGGGCCCTCTTCTTCACCCGGTTTGATTTCACACTCTCATACATTCCGGGTACGAAGAACGTGAAGGCAGACGCACTGTCTCGGCTGTATGACACAGAGGAGAGGCCCAGAGACAACACCCCCATACTCCCGGCCTCATGCATTGTGGCGCCGGTAGTATGGGCGATGGCCACGGATATAGCGCAGGCATTACGCACAGATCTATCTCCACCGCAGTGTCCAGCTGGGCTGCAGTACGTGCCTGCGCTTATCCATGATCGTCTGATCTACTGGGCACACACGTCACCCTCCTCTGGTCATCCAGGTATCGGTCGTACAATGCGCTGCCTGACCGAGAAGTACTGGTGGCCTACCTTGGCTAAGGACGTGAGGGTGTATGTTTCCTCCTGCTCAGTGTGCACCCAGAGTAAGGCACCTAGGCACCTCCCAGCGGGTAAGCTACAACCTTTACCAGTTCCACAACGACCATGGTCTCACCTTAGCATTGATTTTCTTACAGATCTTCCACTCTCCCAAGGTAACACCACTATCCTGGTCGTTGTGGATCGATTTTCGAAGTCCTGCCTTCTCCTTCCACTGCCCGGACTCCCCACGGCCCTACAAACTGCGGAGGCTCTGTTTACTCACGTCTTCCGGCACTACGGGGTACCAGAGGATATAGTGTCCAACCGAGGTCCCCAGTTCACGTCTAGAGTCTGGAAGGCGTTCATGGAATGTCTGGGGGTCTCGGTCAGCCTGACCTCTGGATTTCACCCCGAGAGTAATGGACAGGTGGAAAGGGTGAATCAAGATGTGGGTAGGTTCCTGCGGACCTACTGTCAGGACCGGCCGGGGGAGTGGTCGGTGTTCCTGCCATGGGCAGAATACACTCAGAACTCTCTCCGCCACTCCTCCACTAACCTAACACCCTTCCAATATGTTTTGGGTTACCAACCGGTCCTGGCACCGTGGCACCAGAGCCAGACCGAGGCTCCTGTGGTGGATGACTGGTTTCGGCGCGCGGAGGAGACTTGGGACGCTGCCCACGTTCGCCTCCAGCGCGCCGTGCGTCGTCAGAAGGCGAACGCTGACCGCCACCACAGGGAGGCCCCGGTGTTCGTACCGGGGAATCGGTTCTGGCTCTCGACCCGGAATATACCCCTCCGCCTGCCCTGCCGGAAGCTGAGCCCGCGGTTTGTGGGGCTGTTTAAAGTCCTGAGGATGATAAAAGAGTTTACTTACAGGTTGTTACTCCCCCCTGATTACCGTATTAACCCCTCGTTTCATGTGTCTCTCCTCAGGCCGGTGGTAGCTGGTCCACTCCAGGAGTCTGAGGTGCGGCAGGTTCCTCTACCTCCTCTGGACATCGAGGGGGCCCCGGCGTACTCCGTCCGTTTGATACTGGATTCAAGGCGTCAGGTGGGGGGCCTTCAGTATCTCATGGAGTGGGAGGGGTACGGTCCGGAGGAACGGTGCTGGGTCCCAAGGAGGGACATCCTCGATCCCTCCCTGTTGAGGGATTTCCACCGTCGCCATCCGACTCGCCCTGCTCCGCATCCTCCTGGCCGTCCCCGAGGCCAGGGTCGGCGCACTGCTGGAGCCGCGCGTCAAGGGGGGGGGGTACTGTCACAACTTCCGCCGAGGCTGCCTCCCTTCCTTGTTCAGGCAGGTTTCGGCGTTCGTCACCGGCTTACTAGCTACTGCCGATCCCATTCTCATCACTCCACTTGTCATGTCTTGTCTTGTCAATCACACACACCTGGTGCTCATTCCCCTAATTAGTATGCGTATAAGTGTTCCCTCTGTTCCCCTTAACGGTATAAACTCTGGACTTCGGTGTTTTACCTCCTGCGCCTGACTCCTTCATTCACACCTCATCACAATTGGATGGAAACGTACACCGTAGACACCCTAAAGCAGGGGTGTCAAACTCATTTTGCCCTGCAGGGCCACATTCGGTCAGTGTCAGAGGGTTGCACTGAAAATTGGTTGTATTTCCTTGCAGTCAAATAGTGCAAAAAATAATCCTCTATCCATCGTTTTTATAATGGTAGATTCTCCCTGACTGTCTAGTGATTATTAGCGAGCTGGACAGTCAAGAAACTGTATGAATATCAGTCCATTTCAATTTCTACACAGTTTCGATTTGGTTTTAGTCATTTTAAAGTATATTGAGTTTGTTATTTTATATAAATATATAGAAATACTTAAACCACCCACTGCCAGATTGGACACCCTCGTGGGCCTTATGTTTGATACCCCTGCTCTAAACACTCTGGCAAGTGCACTAGTCCAGTGTCACTTTGGTAATGGTGGTCCTCTGTAGCTCAGCTGGTAGAGCACGGCGCTTGTAATGCCAAGGTAGTGGGTTCGATCCCCGGGACCACCCATACACAAAAATTGATGCACGCATGACTGTAAGTCGCTTTGGATAAAAGCGTCTGCTAAATGGCATATTATTATTATTATTATTATAATGCCAGCACATCATGGTTCACCAACAGACCCAAACATCTAAAGAATAAGCTACAGACCAGCCAAAACAAGCTTGTACGAATTGTACTTAAACTGTGCTGCATCAGATGACCTGGCCTCCACAATCACCCGACCTCAACCCAATTGAGATGGTTTGGGATGAGTTGGACGGCAGAGTGAAGGAAAAGCAGCCAACAAGTGCTCAGCATATGTGGGAACTCCTTCAAGACTGTTGGAAAAGCATTCCAGTTGAAGCTGGTTGAGAGAATGCCAAGAGTGTGCAAAGCTGTCATCAAGGCAAAGGGTGGCTACTTTGAAGAATCTCTAATAGAAAATATATTTTGATTTGTTTGACACTTTTTTGGTTACTACATGATTCCATATGTGTTATTTCATAGTTTTGATGTATTCACTAGTATTTTACAATGTAGAAAAAAGTAAAAAATAAAGAAAAACCCTGGAATGAGTAGCTGTGTCCAAACTTTTGACTGTTACTGTATGTAACTGACAAATAAAATCAATCATTCAATCAATCCAAATTGTGCAGCGGCCATTGAATGAATGGAAAGAGACATCTGTTACTAAACAAGGTAGGGAGGGATGTATTTTCTGTTTGTCGAGATTGACATAGTATATTTATTGTGGTTGTGAACACGCAAAACATGATATTGAAGTGCCCAAAGTCGGTATGCTTTGTTTATTGGTTGTGATGTGCATTGGCACAGAAACCTCTTGGTAAAAAATTAGTTCCATATATTTTATATAATTATAAATATGGCATTGAAATGTTTAATGTCTGATTTCCCCCTAGCTGATCATTGTCTGCAGCCGGCTCTGATCATATTGTAATGAAACAGGCAGGGAGAATGAGCTCGTCCGTTATGGTCGGCAAACCCTTAAACTTCTGGCCCGTATCCCGCTACGTGGCATCAACTGTGCCACAACAGCATGCTGAAGTGGCAAAGTCAATATCCACGTTTATAAACACAGGGTCGCTACAGTTATGATTATTTGTGGTCATAAACATTATTTGGAGTTAATTCTAGGGTGTGCAATTATTTTGAATTTAGATTTGAATGGAGAAAGGTGATCCAAGAGCAGTGTTCCCTTTCTGTCAATCCTATCAGTATTGTCGAGACATGCGCCAACGACACACTTAGCGACCGTTCTCTTTGCGTGGTGTTTTGGGAAACGCATGTTACATCTTCGGCCGCTGTAGGAAAGATGCATCGTTAAAACACTCGTAAACAGGGCCCAGGACTTTCCACTGTTCCACCTAAATCCCTACACAACCTGACCACCACCTCCTTCTCACTACATGGGTTTGTGTGTGATAAGATAACCAGCTGAAACACATAGAGAGAAACTACCTCTTAGTGTCAAAAGGATACATGTAATGGAGGCCAGTTAAAAAGGAGCTAATGGTGACATCTATTAGAGCCATTGAAAGCAGCCCAGATGGGACCAATGGATCCAGAGATACAAACTGACATTTAGAAAAGACAACTTGAGAGAGAGAGAGAGAGAGAGAGAGAGAGAGAGAGAGAGAGAGAGAGAGAGAGAGAGAGAGAGAGAGAGAGAGAGAGAGAGAGAGAGAGAGAGAGAGAGAGAGAGAGAGAGAGAGAGAGAGAGAGAGAGAGAGAGAGAGAGAGAGAGAGAGAACACATTGATGTACCTTGTTAGGCAGGAAAATGGGTAGCACTTTGATCTACCTTGTTAGCCTGAGAAATGGGTATCACTTTGATCTGCCTTGTTAGCATGAGAAATGGGTATCACTTTGATCTGCCTTGTTAGCGTGAGAAATGGGTATCACTTTGATCTGCCTTGTTAGCCTGAGAAATGGGTAACACTTCGATCTGCCTTGTTAGCCTGGGAAATGGGTAACACTTTGATCTGCCTTGTTAGCCTGGGAAATGGGTAACACTTTGATCTGCATTGTTAGCCTGGGAAATGGGTAACACTTTGATCTGCCTTGTTAGGGTGGGAAATGGGTAACACATTGATCTGCCTTGTTAGGGTGGGAAATGGGTAACACATTGATCTGCCTTGTTAGGGTGGGAAATTGGTAAAACTTTGATCTGCCTTGTTAGGGTGGGAAATTGGTAAAACTTTGATCTGCCTTGTTAGCCTGAGAAATGGGTAACACTTCGATCTGCCTTGTTAGGGTGGGAAATGGGTAACACATTGATCTGCCTTGTTAGGGTGGGAAATGGGTAACACATTGATCTGCCTTGTTAGGGTGGGAAATTGGTAAAACTTTGATCTGCCTTGTTAACTGTAAATTAAGTGTAAATCGATACGGTAATTACAAAAATAGTTTAAACATGAACAACATGGTATAGTTATCAACATGTCAGATGACCTACCATGTAAATGTGCTCCAATAGTAAAAACATCTAATTTCCATCCACATTCTGCTACCTCAAAGTAACCTAGGGTCGAGTCTCAAATGGCACCATATTTCGTATATAGTGCACTTCTTTTGACCAGAGCCCATACTACCCTGGTCAAAAGTAGTGCACTACGTAGAGCATAGGGTGCCATTTGGGTCGGCACGCTAAAGTAGACAGAAGACTGACCTTTTGAAACTAAACTTTGAATAATGGGGCGGCAGGTAGCTTAGTGGTTAAGAGCGTTGTGCCAGTAACCGAAAGGTCGCTGGTTCTAATCCCCGAGCCGACTATGTGAAAAATCTGTTGATGTGCCCTTGAGCAAGGCACTTAAACTTAATCGTTCTGGATAAGAGCGTCTGCTAAAAAATAAAATAACTAGGCTAATATTTTCACCTAGATTTCCTTCCTTGAGATGAGAAAAGTATCATCCAAACAAGACTGAAAAGGTATTTTACCCTTATTGAGTCATATTATAAAATAAACGTTTCCTCCTCCTTTCTCCTCCTTTCACTTTAAAATTGCTCCATTGAATTCATCCACCAGTTCCTTTTCTCAATATCAAAGCAAAACTGTAATTTAATCTTTCCTAGCCTCATTGAGTAGCTGAATTTAAACTTAATAACCCAAGAAATAGCTTCCCATTAGCTAATGATTCATTCCCTTGTGTTGTGTAATTTACAGCCGGTGTTTGATACAGATAATAACAGAATGAATAAAGAAATAAAATGAGAGAAATAATAACAGCTTTATAAAAGTATTTGTTTGCATCCCAAATGACACCCTATTTCTTATTTAGTCCACTACGTTTGACCAGGGCACATAGCTCTGGTTAAAAGTAGTGCACTGTAGGGAACAGGGTGCCATTTAGGATGCAGCTTTATATAAAGGCTTCCCTTCCCTGTTTCCTTTCATGTTCTCTCCTAAAGAGACTAGTGTCCCAAAATGTCTTCCCCTTTCTCAGTTGCTTAGTCACTGGCTTAAACGGATACTTCGGGATTTTGGCCATTTTGTATGCCTCTGCATCCAGTATGAAGGAAGTTAAGAGGTAGTTTTGCAAGCCAATGCTGACTGGCATTGGCACAATGACTGGAAGTCTATGGTATCTACTAGCATGCTAGCAGTTACCATAGACTTCCAGTCATTGTGCGAATGCTAGCTATCAATTGTGCTAATGCTAGTTTGCTAGTGGAGTTAATCTGACTCTGGGGAAGTAGATAAAGGGCTTCATAGCCAAAATCCATTGCCAAATCCTTTAAATGTATGCACTCACTAACTGTAAGTCACTCTGGATAAGAGCGTCTGCTAAATGACTAAAATGTGAGAGAGAGAGAGAGAGAGAGAGAGAGAGAGAGAGAGAGAGAGAGAGAGAGAGAGAGAGAGAGAGAGAGAGAGAGAGAGAGAGAGAGAGAGAGAGAGAGAGAGAGAGAGAGAGAGAGAGAGAGAGAGAGAGACCCCCCCCCTTAGGTCAAGGATGGCTAGCAGAAAACTTGTTTGTGTTCAAAGTTTGTGACCCGAGATGTGTCTCTCACTGTGTCCAAACAAAGATTTACAGTAGACACGTCCTGGGATGCCTTTTTTGCATTAATGGTCTGTGGGAAGAGGCTAATGGTCATGTATCATTGGTTATGGTTGGTTATGTGGCGTCACTATGGCGACAGAGATGGATGGCTGCAGTTTTTCCAAATCACTGCCTCTTGTTGCTGAGTGACAACACATTGCTGGTACTGAAATAGATTATTCAGCAGCACTGTAACATCGAGAAAAATGTGTCTCCTATACCACACTATAGACAGACATCATTCTCATTGCATGGCGTAAGGTTTGGTAAAACCATGGCTTCCTTCCATCAGCCTGGCTGACGCGACCAACGTGAACTGGTGTCAGCCAGAATATCCTTCCATGGCTTCAAGTTCACAAAACAGCTTGATTATTAATATCATTTAACAGTATATTAAAACAGCAGGTGTATCATTCTTCATAGGAACTTTGGGTTTATCCAAACCATGGCTTCATTGGAACTGTCAACTCTCATTGGAACTCAAAAAGCCCCAGAGTGGGTGGAATCAGTAAGTGAAAATAAGGAAATAAAAACTTTTGGCCTGAGGAGAAAGATCTCTCTTTCTACTACTGGAGATGCTCCTGATATCCTACTACAGTATTGTACTGCACAGATTTTGTCTGGATATAAGTCTATGGTCTGGACTCTGAGGCCCTGCGTAAACGTATTCTGTTTTGTTTGGCGTCATTCTGGCCCCACTGCCGTGGTTGAGCTGAAAATAAGCTACAATATAACCCTTGCTTGCTCACAGTTGTAGCATTCTCTCTCTACCACAAGAGTATGCTCATCAGCTGCCCAATAAATATGTTCATTACATTTAAGTCATTTAGCAGATGCTCTTATCCAGAGCGACTTACAGTTAGTGAGTGCATACATTATTTATTTTATTTATTTTTTATTTTTCATACTGGCCCCCCGTGGGAATCGAACCCACAACCCTGACGTTGCAAACGCCATGCTCTACCAACTGAGCTACACCCCTCATAGTCAAAGTTGGTCTGACTGACTGAGTGGGTGTCAACTGTCACTATTTATTGGCTATGTTGTTCAAAGTGATGTCTCTCCGTGATAATTTTCTTCTATCTTAAATATAACACTGCATTTATTTTCTTATTTTTGAAGAAACTTTCAAAGTTCTTGTCATTTTCCGGATTGACTAACCATGTCTTAAAGTAATGATGGACTGTTATTTCTCTTTGCTTATTTGAGCTGTTCTTGCCATAATATGGACTTGGTATTTTACCAAATAGTGCTATCTTCTGTATACCACCCCTACCTTGTCACAACACAACTGATTGGCTCAAACGCATTAAGAAGGAAAGAAATTCCACAAATTAACTTGACACAAGGCACACCTGTTCATTGAAATGGATTCCAGGTGACTACCTCATGAAGCTGGTTGAAAGAATGCCAAGAGTGTGCAAAGCTGTCATCAAGGCAAAGGGTGGCTACTTTGAAGAATTGCAAATATAAAATATATTTTGATTTAGGACTTTTTTGGTTACTACATGATTCCATATGTGTTATTTCATAGTTTTGATGTCTTCACTATTATTGTGTGTAAAAAAAAATGTAAAAATAAAGAAAAACCCTGGAATGAGTAGGTGTGTCCAAACTTTTTACTGGTACTGTATATATATATATTACTGTAAATATTGATCACATTCCTTGTGTATGATCATATATTTTGATACATTGAATGTTAATATTGTGAACCTATGTTATATATTTTTTAACACCTGGGATATGGATGCCTGATGGAGACCTAAGTGTTGAAACGTTGTAATAAATAAATATCACCTGGGAGCATGAGCAGCAGTATGCGGCGTTTTCCTTTCTGTTAATGCAGGGTAATCATGAGACTTACATTGAATAAGAGGTCAAAAGGTTGGCTTTTTAGCATTCATTGCCATGGTTGTCAATTGTACTGCAGAAATGGTCACAGAAAATAGAGGTTGTGGTGGCAGCGGCAGAGAAGTACCTGGGATTGTGAGGATTTATTGCAGAACAGCTGCAGTGGGTGTTGAGTGGTAGTGATATGTCCTCTCAGATAGTTGGTCTGGAGTAGGACTAGATAGGGTTAAATAGTGGAATGGGTGGTGTCGTTTTTAGAGAGGGCTAATAGTTGTCAGGGCAATAATTTGTATTATCGTAGAAAATAATATAATGTAGGTAGGTGGTGAATGGCCTCACACACCAGTACAGTAGGTGGCGGTGTACGCACCTAAAAATTGGATGCGACCCACCAACCAAATCCCGAAGAAGAAGAAGAAGCTGAAGAAGAAGAAGAAGAAATCCCACATTCTTGCAGGTCAACCTCCCAGTGGAGGCTCCACAAAGTAGGAACAGGAGGACCATCCTCCTCAGTGAATTTCAAAAAAATAAAAATAGTGAAACATTAAAAAAGTTATCCTTTATAGAAAAAACTATACTAAATATACAGAATTTTTATTCCAGACTCTGACATTGCTTGTTCTGATATTTCTTAATTTCTTTCTTTTTATTTTTGGGATTTGTGTGTATTGTTATAATTACGGGGTACTTATATAGTCATGTTACACTATATGCACAAGTGGGTAACCTGTACAAGTGTGAGGTGTGAAATGGGAATGTGTTTTGTTGCATATCCCACTCCCCTCAGAGAGTGGGGGTCACGGCAAGGGATCAGCCAATATTGATGGCGACCCTGGAGCAATTACAGTAACTTTCCTTGCTCAAGGGCAGAATTGCAGATTTTTCCCTTCGCTCCAAACCACCAGGCTACCTACAGTATTGCTCTTTTGGAGCTAGAAACAAAAGCATTTCACTGCACCTGCGATAACATCTGCAAAATATGTGTATGCAACCAATAAAATTTGATTTGATTTGATTTTTGATTAGGTGCACTATTTTCCATGGTTTCGTTACAAAACCATGCTGTTTTTAGACTTTCTATTTTTACAGTGCAGTTTCGCACTGCAGCCGTCCCTAATCTTTGCTAAGACTCCACAATGGGGAAGAGACAAATAAAGCACTTACCATATCCTCAAAAGGTCAAACTCTATACAATTAACACTACTTTATTTGGCATTAGCTCTAGTCTGAATCCCACATTTTAACACTTTCAATTAATCTAGTCTGAACAGGTTTTTGGTGCTTGTCACCTTGGCCGTGTGGTTGATGATATCAGTCAGAGATGGTGTATTTCTCCCTGCCTCTGTTTTCTATCATCTCTGTTTCTCTACAGCCCCACCACATCCTGTCTAGCTTAGAGACAGAGACCCTAACTACACGTCTCCATAAAGAGAAATAAACATCATTCATCATACCCCTTGTATCTTCAAATGATCTTATGAGCATTTAATCCAAGTAAGATGCTATTGGTGAGCTTGTGGTTGTGTATGTCACAGCAAGTAGAAGATAGTGTTAAACCTGAACACATCTCAAACACCCAGAACCCGTCTCTCTTGCCCTCCTGTCTGTGCATGGCAACCACACTTTCCAGTTCCGGCTAAGCCTGGCAAATCATTATTACCACACGATTCAAGCACTTTAAAATGTTTTCCAATGGTTCATGCATTTTTGAACGATCATGATTGTGTCTCCATTTAGCAACATTTCCTACTGCACTCTGAATTGCCTTACTGATGGAGCTCTCTCTCTCTCTCTCTCTCTCTCTCTCTCTCTCTCTCTCTCTCTCTCTCTCTCTCTCTCTCTCTCTCTCTCTCTCTCTCTCTCTCTCTCTCTCTCTCTCTCTCTCTCTCTCTCTCTCTCTCTCTCTCTCTCTCTCTCTCTCTCTCTCTCTCTGTCTCTCTCTGTCTCTCTCTCTCTCTCTCTCTCTCTCTCTCTCTCTCTCTCTCTCTCTCTCTCTCTCGCTCTCTCTCTCATTGTATGTCTGTCTTTGTTGAATGCACTTATTGTAAGTCACTCTTGATAAGAGTGTCTGCTAAATGTGGGTGCAGAGGACTGAGAGCATGGTTTGTGGTGTCAGCTCTCTTGCTTGAGAGAAGCTGTGCAGAGATAGAGGAAGGTACCACATCTCCATATAAGGAGAATGAGAGCGACTGACCCATGTAGGCTACTGACCTCAGAGAGAACAAATAAGCAATAACCACAGGCTGACATAGATGGCGATAGAGAAGCTTATATGCACACACAGACAATATGGGGGTGTTGTGGTGGTTGATGGAATCCATGTATGTTGACACTCGTTCATTTTGAAACATGTATTTGTGTAGTTTTACTTGAGCTAAAGCAACCACAAGGCTCCCACTCTCTCTCTGCTTGTGGGTGTTGTTTTGAGACTAACTTCAGGGCCTTATTCAAAGAACCTTGCAGAGTGATGTACAGAAGGTGTCTGTACAGTATGTTCTATACAGCATATTTCTATCAGGACCACACCATGGTCATAGAAGAAGACATGCCACCCTGATCTGATAGAGGCAACATCCGTAATAACTTTCAAATACAGTGCTATTTACTCCACCACAGTATTGAAAGATGTAGCAGCTGCACTTTATATAGCATTTTCTTTGAACTGCATTTATTTGTCTTGACACATGAACTACCATTCTCTCTAATGGACATAAACATTCAGTAACCTTCATTGTAAATGTACATAATATCCTGGCCTGATACCCTGGCCTTCAGGCAGTTTTCCTTTCTATCTATTGCATCATACTTCATAGGCTGTTTGAAAATATGATGCAATAGATAAGCAGCAGGTGATGGCTTTATCAATCTGTCATCTAGAGCCGGGTTTCCCAAACTCAGGTTCATGTTTTGGTTTCTTCCCTAGCACTACACAGCTCATCATCAAGCTTTAATTGTTTTAATCAGCTGTGTAGTGCCTGGGCAAAAAACAAAACCTGCACCCTGGGGGTTATGTGGGACCGAGTTTGGGGAACCCTGATCTAGAGATACACCGGAATAACCTATTCAAGTGTCAAAACACCTTGATATCCTATTCAATGTAAGTACATGAGATCAACCACAACAACCTACTGACATTTTTTTTTTTTTCAAAGTGTCTTCATGAAATAAAAAATTACACATTTTGGGATGTACCTTTCTTTACAACAGTTATTTCTACAGTATGGCAAGTAATACAGCTAATCAATAATACACAATGCTACTTTTACTGTGTTGCAACATACAGCAAGTTAACTTATGAAGGGAATTAGAGAGACCAGTACAGTTATATGCAAAATTATGTTGATGGTACATTCAGCACTGTATGTCTGATTGTGGCCAAGGTAACTGATTCATTTAAACGTTAAAGCAGTTGATGAGCTCTTTGCCAAGGGACATTTCAACCCACCACACAGCTTGTTTATTCTACCCACCCCTACCAAGTAAAATCTTCTAGGTTTCACCTGGCTGAGTTAGCCGACGCAACACACCCACACAGATCTCTGGTTACCCCACACAGGCCCCCAACCCTCCCACAATCTGGCTGCTCCTCCCAAACGTATTCCTGAGGTACCTTTTCTTTGTTCAGTCACCTGCAGCCCAGCCTCAAATCAGGGAGATTACAAAGACTCTTCCAAGCAGCGTTGTGTTGCTAGCCCATTGGTTTAAAATTTCAACCAACCTACTTTCTCTCACTAACTTTGCTCTCTGCTTTTCAAAGGATTGATTGGTCATCCACCATTCAAAGATTCTCTGGAGATTATGAAGTGAGAGAATGAATGCACACAGAATCGGTTAGACAGATACAGCTCTTTTTGAGGGACACATACAGGATAAGTGAACTGTGTTACAGTAAATGTATCTTATCTTTGTTGCCATCTCCCTATGGTGAAGAACACTGCAAAGATTATTGGGAACACCACCAAGGCTGATGCTGGGATAACAGGATAGTATCTTCCTCCATGCCTCGCGTCTTTGTTGTGGAGTTGTGTGGGGGGAAAACAAATACAGTACATGACATACAGTGTCTTTAGAACCCAAGCTTGAATGAAACCCTAGTGCATTCGGAAAGTCAGATCCCTTGACTTTTTCTACATTTTGTTACGTTACATCCTTATTCTAAAATTGATTAAATCGGTTTTCTTCCCTCATCAATCTACACACAATTCAAACCCTTTACTCAGTACTTTGTTCAATTACCTTTGGCAGCAATTACAGCCTTGAGTCTTCTTGGGTATGACACTATAAGCTTGGCACACCTGTATTTGGGGAGTTTCTCCCATTCTTTTCTGAGGAGTGGCTTCCGTCTAGCCACTACCATAAAGGCCTGATTGGTGGAGTGCTGCAGAGATGGTTGTCCTTCTGGAAGGTTCTCCCATCTCCACAGAGGAACTCTGGAGCTCTGTCAGAGCGACCATCAGGTTCTTGGTCACCTCCCTGACTAAGGCCCTTCTCCCCCGATTGCTCAGTTTGGTCGGGTGGCCAGCTCTAGGAAGAGTCTGGGTGGGTCCAGACTTTTTCCATTTAAGAATGATGGAGGCCACTGTGTTCTTGGGGACCTTCAATGCTGAAGACATTTTTTGATACCCTTCCCCAGATCTGTGCCATGACACAATCCTGTCTCGGAGCTCTACGGACAATTCCTTTGACCTCATGGCTTGTTTTTTGTTCTGACATGCACTATCAACTGTGGGACCTTTATATAGACAGTGCCTTTCCAAATCATGTCCAATCAATTGAAATTACCACAGGTGGACTCCAATCAAGTTGTAGAAACATCTCAAGGATGATCAATGGAAACAGGATGCACCTGAGCTCAATTTCGAGTCTCATAACAATGGGTCTGAATACTGTAAATAAGGCTTTTTTTTTTTCTTTTTTTTTTATCTAAAAACCTGTTTTCACTTTGTCATTATGGGGTATTGGGTGTAGATTGATGAAGGGAAAAAAAACTATTTAATCCATTTTAGAATAAGGCTGAAACATAACAAAATGTGGAAAAAGTGAAGGGGTCTGAATAATTTCCGAAGGCACTGTTTATACATTTCCTTCAGAAAGTATTCACACCCCTTGACTTTTTCCACATTTTGTTGTGTTACAGCCTGAATTTAAATGTATTACATTGAGATTTTGTGTCACTGGCCTACACACAACACCCCATAATGTCAAAGTGGAATGTTTTTAGACATTTTTACAAATTAATTAAACATTTAATGCTGAAATGTCTTAAGTCAATAAGTATTCAACCCCTTTGTTATTGCAAGCCTAAATACGTTCAGGACAAAATAATGTGCTTAACAAGTCACATAATAAGTTGCAATAATTTGCAATTATAGTGTTTAACATGATTTTTGAATGACTACCTCATCTCTGTACCCCACACATACAATTATCTGTAAGGTCCCTCAGTCGAGCAGTGAATTTCAAACACAGATTCAACCACAAAGACCAAAGTCAACGGGTATAAATACTTTCTGAAGGCACTGTGTGTACAAAACACTAGGAACACCTTCCTAATATTGAGTTGCACCCGCTTTTGCCCTCAGAACAGCCTCAATTCACTGGGGCATGGACTCTACAAGGTGTCGAAAGTATTCCACAGGGATGCTGGCCCATGTCGACTTCATTGCTTCCCACAGTTGTGTCAAGTTGGTTGGATGTCCTTTGGGTGGTGGACCATTCTTGATACACACAGGGAAACTGGTTAGTGTGAAAAACCTAGCTGCATTGTAGTTCTTGACACACTCAAACCAGTGTGCCTGGCACCTACTACCATACCCTGTTCAAAGGCACTTAAATATTTTGTCTTACCCAATCACCCTCTGAATAACAAACATACACAATCCATGTCTCAAGGCTTAAAAATCCTGTCTTGTCTCCTCCCCTTCATCTACACTGATTGAAGTGGATTTAACAGGTGACCATGACATCAATAAGGGATTATAGCTTTCACCTGGATTCACCTGGTCAGTCTATGTTATGGAAAGAGCAGGTTTTCCTAATGTTTTGTACACTCAGTGTATATATCTCACATAATAGAACATAGAAGGCTACCATACAAGATGATGCAAACTGCAAACAGTTCACAGTTCACGGCCCCGTGTAGCTCAGTTGGTAGAGCATGGCGCTTGCAACACCAGGGTTGTGGGTTCGTCTCCCACGGGGGGCCAGTATGAAAATGTATGCACTCACTAACTGTAAGTCGCTCTGGATAAGAGAGTCTGCTAAATGACTAAAAAAACAAAACAAAAAACAGTGAAATTCTCAAATTTCTCCACTAGAAAGCAGTCTTTAACAACCTACAGTACACTCTGGTTCATCACTACACAACAAATCTACTAACCGCAACAGAACTACTAACAGAATCGGCGTAATGATACACCACAGAGGGTAGCTGGTCTGGTTGAGTCTATTCTCTCTATAACTTTCCCGTTCTTCGCAGTGCACACCACTGAACAGCTCAAGCCTTAGATCAATGAACCATTTGTTCGGATGGAGAAGGATTGCCAGACTGATGTTCATGCTGCTATATTTTGTCATTGATGGTATGTTTATTTTGTTGTTACTGATTTGCTGCACTAACTAAAAGTGTATGTGGGAGATGATAGGTAAGTAGCCTAAACATTATCTATTTTTGCATGTTTGCTGTGTCTCCTGACAAGGGAGCCTAGACTAGCAGTCATAGTGCGTGGAGCACAGACCGAATACGACTTTCCCAAACTGCATTCCCAACCCCCTCTCCCCCCAGTGTGTAGCCAATCGCTAAGACTCATTTTAAAATAACGTTCCTCTCATATCCTCCTGTATCCTGTCATTAGACAAATATTTACAGTAAAGGATAGATAATGACAGAGTGTAGATTCTAAAACAGAGCTCTTTCATGCGAAGAAAGAGGCGTAGGCTATAAAAGTTTGCAATCTATACAGCAACTACAGAGAATGCCAATACTTTGATTCATATATTAACTTATATGAAAGATTAATAATATTTTGGAAACAACAGGCTGACAACCTTTTATAATTATCTGAGACAGACTGTATTAAGTCATTTGAAACTCATTTTCCTTTCTATTTGCATTTTTGCAAACTGACAGAGCTTACAGGCTCATTGTGTTTAGGCTCACAGTGCCTAAACACTATGGATGTGATAAAACATGCACCTTTATGGTGTTGGGACTTGGGAATTCCCTCAACCATGTTGAATCATTGAAGGACAATGGACATGGCTTCATCCCCAAAATGAAGAAATCCTTTCATGGATATCAATATCTAAAAGTCATTAGGTAAAATGAACATTCAAACTCAGTGGTATTTAAGCTACATTCGAATGGGACGTTAGATTGTTCCCCTATAAACAGGAAATGTTGGTGGTTTCCTGTGATTATGTGGTCACTGGTCAGCCCATCACAAGTGTGATGTTCCTCTGGTCATGCTGCTCTGTGTCTCAATATTAATTTCATCGTGTGGGACAACAAAGCTGGGTTTTCAAGGTGTAAGTGTCTCACTTGAACGTCCTAACTGAGAATGAAGACATTCAAGAGCATTGATACTGTCATGGTTCATGTGGGGTCAAATGACATTATGAAGGGCAGCTCAGAACAGCTGAACATGGATTTTAAAGAACTGATTGGGTTTCTACTTGACACCAACAAACGCCCCATAATATCTGGCCCTCTGCCCTCCCTAAATCGTGGAATGAACGGTTCAGCAGACTTTTAGCCCTCCATAACTGGCTACGAGACTATTGCAGCTCTGTCGGTGTAACATTTATTGACAATTTTGATACCTTCTGGAAAGAAAGCTCGTATTATAAGGAGGATGAGATCCACCCAAATCATTTGGGTTCCTGGATCCTTTCACAGCATTATAAGGCACGTTGAGACAATGACTTATCAATGACTCAAGTCCAACTCATTTAATCCCTACCACTGTGTCGCTGAGTTGTCATAATGTTCAGCAAATGTACATCATCCTAGGGGCGTTAGAAGACACAATGTAAATAACCTAATTTATGTCCCTCTTGCTGCCCGGAATGCCTCTGCTGATCTTACAGCTATTGTATGCAGTAATCATATGCTTATGAACCAGAGTAATACTGTTAGCACTGAGGTGGTGTGCCCTAGTAGGAAGTCCACTGTGTGCAGCTCACCCTGCACTAATAAAAATAACCTGAGTATGTCTACCTCTGCTAAGCTTCCCAGTAAAACAAGAAAAATAATCAAGCATCCCAGAAAAGGTTTAAAAATAGCCCACGTTAACATATGTACCTTAAGAAACAAGGTCCATGAAATCAATAATTTGCTAGTAACAGATGACATTCATATTCTGACAATCTCTGAAACTCACTTAGATAATACATTTGATGATACAGTGGTAGCAATACAAGGTTATAACATTTACAGAAAAGACGGAAATGCCAACGGGGGCGATGTTGCAGTGTATATTCAGAAATACATTCCTGTAAAGCTTAGAGAGGACCTCATGTTAAATACTGTTGAAGTAATATGACTACAGGTTCACCTGCCTCACCTAAAGCCCATTCTGGTGGGAAGCTTCTATAGACCACCAAGTGCTAACAGTCAGTATCTGGATAACATGTGTGAAATGCCTGATAATGTACAGTATGTGATATCAATAGAGAGGTATACTTTCTGGGTGATTTAAATACTGACTGGCTTTCATCAGGCTGCCTACTCTTGAGAAAGCTTCAAACTGTAACTAGTGCCAGCAACCTGGTTCAGGTTATCAATCAACCAACCAGGGTAGTTACAAACAGTACAGGAATGAAATAATCAACATGAATTTATCATATCTTTACTAATGTAAAAAATTAATAATTGAAAGCAGTATCCAGATCCATCGGATGTAGGGATCACAATATAGTAGCCATATCTACGAAAACCAAAGTTCGAAAGGCTGGGCCTAATATTGTGTACAATAGGTCATATAATATGTTTAGTAGTGATTCCTATGTTGTTAATGTGAAGAATATTTGTTTGTCCGTGGTGTGTAATGACGAGCAACCAGACGCTGCACTTGACACATTTATGAAAATGCTTATCCCATTTACTAATGAGCGTGCACCCATTACGAAAATGACTATAAAAACGGTTAAATCCCCGTGGATTGATGAGGAATTGAAAAATGATATGGTTGCTGGCATGTCATGCCTAAATTTGCTAATGAGCAAATGAGATGGCAAATAGGTCTGGCTGTACAACCGATTGGCAAACGTACTGCAAATTGAGAAATCATGTGACTGCACTACACATCCAAGTATATCTGACCAAATTATGAAAGACAAGCATTGTAATTTTGAATTCCATAAAGTAAGTGTGAAAGGGGTGAAACATTTTATTATTGACAAGCCTACGGGGTCTGACAACTTGGATGGAAAATTACTGAGGATAATAGCGGACGATATTGCCACTCCTATTAGCCATATATATATTCAATTCAAGCCCACTAGAAAGTGTGTGCCCTCAGGCCTGGAGGGAAGCAAAAGTTATTCCCCATGCCTAAGAATAGTAAAGCCCCCTTAACTGGCTCAAATAGCCAACCAATCAACCTGTTACCAACCCTTAGTCAACTTTGACCAGATAAAATGCTATTTTACAGTAAACAAATTGACAACAGACTTTCAGCACGCTTACAGGTAAGGACATTCATCAAGCACAGCACTTACACAAATGACTGATGATTGGCTGAGAGAAATTGATGATAAAAAGATTGTGGGGGCTGTTTTGTTAGACTTTAGTGCTGCTTTTGACATTATCGATCACAGTCTGTTGCTGGAAAACTGATGTGTTATGGCTTTACACCCCCTGCTATATTGTGGATAAAGAGTTACCTGTCTAAAAGGACACAGAGGGTGTTCTTTAATGGAAGCCTCTCTAACAAAATCCAGGTAGAATCAGGAATTCCCCAGGGCAGCTGTCTAGGCCCCTTACTTTTTTAAATCTTTACTAACGACATGCCACTGGCTTTGAGTAAAGCCAGTGTGTCTATGTATGCGGATGACTCAACAGTATACACGTCAGCTACCACAGCGACTGAAATGACAGCAACACTTAACAAAGAGCTGCAGTTAGTTTCAGAATGGGCGGCAAGGAAGAAGTTAGCCCTAAATATTTCAAAAACTAAAATCATTGTATTTGGGACAAATCATTCACTAAACCTCAACTAAATTTTGTAATGATTAATTTGGAAATTGAGCAAGTTGAGGAGACTAAATTGCTTGGAGTAACCCTGGATTGTAAACTGTCATAGTCAAAACATATTGATACAACAATAGCTAGGATGGAGAGAAGTCTGTCTATAATAAAGCGCTGCATTCTTAACAGCACTATCAACAAGGAAGGTCCTACAGGCCTTAGTTTTGTCACACCTGGACTACTGTTCAGTTGTGTGGTCAGGTGCCACAAAGAGGGACTTAGGAAAATTGCAATTGGCTCAGAACAGGGCAGCACGGCTGGCCCTTGGATGTACACAGAGAGCTAACATTAATAATATGCAAGTCAATCTCTCCTGGCTCAAAGTGGAGGAGAGATTGACTTCATCACTACGTGTATTTGTGAGCGTATTGACATGTTGAATGCACCGAGCTGTCTGTTTAAATTATTGGGGCACAGCTCGA
Organism: Coregonus lavaretus; assembly: GCF_964263955.1. Lineage (NCBI taxonomy): Eukaryota > Metazoa > Chordata > Actinopteri > Salmoniformes > Salmonidae > Coregonus > Coregonus lavaretus. The sequence goes on along the minus strand of NC_140025.1, from coordinate 26,589,202 downwards.
GCACCGATGCATACCCCACAAGAAATGCCAACAGAGTCAACAAGTCCAGAACAGACTATGGGAGGCGTACATAACTACATAGAGCCATGACTACATGAAACTCTATTCCACATCAAGTAACTCATGCCAGCAGCAAAATTAGATTAAAAAAATACAGATAAAAATGCACCTTATCGAACAGGGGGGACTGTGAAGCAACACAAACATAGACACATGCTTACAAGCACAAATCAAATTCCAAATCAAATTTTATTGGTCACATGCGCCGAATACAACAGGTGCAGACATTACAGTGAAATGCTTACTTACGACATGCCACTGATACCATAAGCATTATACACACATGTACACATGGATTTTGTGTTAAAGATATGTGGTAGTAGAGTAGAGGCCTGAGGGCACACACTTAATATGATGTGAAATCTGTTATGAATGTAATGTAATGTTTTTTAAATGTATAACTGCCTTAATTTTGCTGGACCCCAAGAAGAGGATCTGCTACCTTGGCAGCAGCTAATGGGGATCCATAATAAATACAAATACAAATAAGAGCTACACTAAATAACCAAAAGTATGTGGACACCTGCACGTCAAACATTTCCTTCCAAAATCATGGGCATTAATATGGAGTTGGTCCCCCCTTTGCCGCTATAACAGCCTCCACTATTCTGGGAAGGCTTTCCACTAGATGTTGGAATATTTCTGCAGGGACTTATTTCCATTTAGTCACAAGAGCAATAGTGAGGTTGTGCACTGATATTGGGCGATTAGGCCTGGCTCGCAGTCGGCGTTCCAATTCATCCCGAAGGTGTTCGGTGGAGTTGAGGTCAGGGCTCTGTGCAGTCCAGTCAAGTTCTTCCACACCAATCTCAACAAATCATTTCTGTATGGACCTCACTTTGTGCACGGGGGCATTGTCATGTTCAAACAGGAAAGGGCCTTCCCCACACTGTTGCCACAAAGTTGGAAGCACAAAATTGTCTAGAATTTCATTGTATGCTGTAGTTTAAGATGTCCTTTCTCTGGAACTAAGGGGTCTAGCTCATACCACGAAAAACAGCTCCAGACCATTATTCCTCCTCCAACAAACTTTAGCGTTGGCACTATGCATTAGGGCAGATAGTGTTCTCCTGGCATCCACCAAACCCAGATTCGTCCGTCGGACTGCCAGATGGTGAAGCGTGATTCATCATTCCAGAGAGCGCGTTTCCACTGCTCCAGAGTCCTATGGCGGCGAGATTTACACCACTCTAGCCGATGCTTGGCATTGCGCATTGTGATCTTAGGTTTGTGTGCGGCTGCTCGGCAATGGAAACCCATTTCATGAAGCTCCCGATGAACAGTTCTTGTGCTCACGTTGCTTACAGAGGCAGTTTGGAACTCGGTAGTGAGTGTTGCAACCGAGGACACATTTTACATGCACGCGCTTCAGCACTCGCTGGTCCCGTTCTGTGAGCTTGTGTGGCCTACCACTTCACAGCTGAGCCGTTGTTGCTCCTAGACGTTTCCACTTCACAATAACAGCACTTACAGTTAACCGGGCCAGCTCTAGCAGGGCAGAAATTACTTGTTGGAAAGGTGGCACCCTAGGACAGTGACACGTTGAAAGTTACTGAGCTCTTCAGTAAGGCCATTTTACTTCCAATGTTTGTCTATGGAGATTGCATGGCTGTGTGCTCGATTTTATACAGCTGTCAGCAACGAGTGTGGCTGAAATAGCCGAATCCACTAATTTGAAGGGGTGTCCACATACTTTTGTATATATAGTTTAATTAGTGGCCTACTTGTTTGGTAGCCTAATTAAAGTTGGAAATTCATTCATTGCAGATTGTAAAATATGTTTGGTGCAAGGCCGTGTATTCATGGATGCCAAGGGAAGACAATATTCCCCAAAAGAATAACCAAAAAAAGAAACAAAATAATGTAGGCCTGTCTAGACATCATTGACAGAAAACTTGAGTTGTTGCATCTCTTTGTGTATTTGTCCTCCGGTGGCTAGCTAGCTAGCTAAAATCATCCCTTTCCTAAATTAGCCATGGATGGAGATAGAGATTAGGACTTGTGGTTTAACTTAGCATAATTCTCAGTACTGCCAATGATTATAACAGCAATTCTGATCCAACCATAAATTCATACATTGTGCTCCTGGCCTGAGAGGATGGAAGTCCAACATGTAGCTAGCTAGATGTAGTAGACCTATAGAATAACGTTAACTAGCTGGCCAGGCTCATCGTTGCCAATGAAAGTTAGTTAGGCTAGTCAGCAAGCATTTTCAAATCAAATCAAATCAAATCAAATTGTATTGGTCACATGCGCAGAATACAACAGGTGCAGACATTACAGTAAAATGCTTACTTACAGCCCTTAACCAACAGTGCATTTATTTTAAACAAAAAAGTAAGAATAAAACAACAACAAAAAAAGTGTTGAGAAAAAAAGAGCAGAAGTAAAATAAAGTGACAGTAGGGAGGCTATATATACAGGGGGGTACCGTTGCAGAGTCAATGTGCGGGGGCACCGGCTAGTTGAGGTAGTTGAGGTAATATGTACATGTGGGTAGAGTTAAAGTGACTATGCATAAATACTTAACAGAGTAGCAGCAGCGTAAAAAGGATGGGGTGGGGGGGCAGTGCAAATAATCCGGGTAGCCATGATTAGCTGTTCAGGAGTCTTATGGCTTGGGGGTAGAAGCTGTTGAGAAGTCTTTTGGACCTAGACTTGGCACTCCGGTACCGCTTGCCGTGCGGTAGCAGAGAGAACAGTCTATGACTAGGGTGGCTGGAGTCTTTGACAATTTTGAGGGCCTTGCTCTGACACCGCCTGGTATAGAGGTCCTGGATGGCAGGAAGCTTTGCCCCAGTGATGTACTGGGCTGTACGCACTACCCTCTGTAGTGCCTTGCGGTCAGAGGCCAAGCAGTTGCCATACCAGGCGGTGATGCAACCAGTCAGGATGCTCTCGATGGTGCAGCTGTAGAATTTTTTGAGGATCTGAGGACCCATGCCAAATCTTTTTAGTCTCCTGAGGGGAGGCCAGGCAGCCTAGAACAGCAAGCATATTTTAGTTGTCACTATACTAGATTAAGAATAGGTGATTAGATGATTTTGAAATGTTGAAGTTGAAATGGTGCTGGAATAGTGGAGACATCGCCTGTTTTCTTTGGGACTTGTGGTAACTCTCTGTGGTTCTAAATCAATAGTTGTTTAGTAGCCCGAAAATGTCGGAAACATTAACTTGCTTGACCATGCTGTTGGTCATGTAGCTGTTTGTTACATGCAATATGTTTTGTGAGCAAGACCACGGAGCAGACACTTGATAGTTCGTGGAGAGACATTTTTATGTGGATGATGGGCTCAAGTCTCTGCCCACATACACAGAGGCCATCGACCTGCTACGGAGAACACAAGCATCGCTTGCAGAGTCAAACCTATGACTGCACAAGATTGCATCAAACAGTGCGACTGTGATGGAGGCAGTTACCCAGAAGACCATGCCAAGGGTGTAAAAGATGTAGGTCTCCGAGGAGAAACCACACCCATGCAATGTAGTCTTGGTTTATGCTGGTAAATAGAAACAGACACCTTCACCTTCAGGGTATCAGTCAGCAGCAAACCATTCACACGACGTGGAGTCCTGTCAATGGTAAACAGCCTCTTCGACCCTCTCGGCCTGGTAGCGCCAATAACCATACAGGGCAGAGCCATACTGAAGGAACTCTCCTCAGACACTTGTGACTGGGATTCACCACCCCCTGAAGAAAAGCCGAAAAGAATGGGAAGCATGGAGGGACTCACTACAGGATCTGAAGAAGCTCCATATCCCACACACTTACACTAAGAACTCCTTCTCAACTCCCTCCCATACCCCGCCTCGAATTACGTGGAGCAGTGTTGGCAGTAGAAATGACAGAGCTCATCCTAGACTAAATAGTCCTCAAACCAGCCATTGTTAACTTCTACTGCGACAGTAAAGTAGTCTTGGGATACATATACAATGAGAATAAACGCTTCTACGTGTATGTGCACAACAGAGTCCAACGCATCCGTCAATCAACACACCCTAAGCAGCGGCACTACGTGCCCACAGAACACAATCCTGCCGACCACACCTCAAGGTCGGATCCTGCTTCCCAGCTCACCAGTATGGGACCAGTGTTCCTGTACAAACCTAACCAAGCTCACCGCAACCTACAAGAGGGAGATCTGGTGCTTTTAAAAGACAATCGAGTCACCCGCAATGAGTGGCCCGTGGCACTGGTCACTTCCACCTTCACCAGCAGTGACAGTAAGGTGCGCAAAGTGGAGCTCAAGATTACTGCTCAGGGGACCACTAAGAAGTTCCTGAGACCCGTCTCAGAGGTCATACTCCTTTTAGCCAAAGAAGACTGAGGGTTTGCTAGTCTTTGAGGTATGTGTGTAGCGTTAATTAATAGTGGCCTCTTTCAGATACCAGACTGCCTTCTATTCTTTTGGCCAAGCGCCTTTTGATTTGGCGCCATCCAGTGGCTGTTTTATGTAGCCGCAGCTAAAGTGTACTATGCTTTGCTACTTCTTTGTTGGTGGTAAAACAGGAAATAGAAAATTATGCAGTTCAGACTCATTGTTGGAAAAGAGCAACTTAATACTGCTGTTTATCTTCTGCATCCTACTTGTTAAGCCTTCGTAAAACATTGCCTGTTAGTACAAATAAATTCTAAGATGTTCATCTTTTAGTATTGTATTTTCTGCAGGTCATGTTTTAATTCTCAGTTTTTAGTTAAATCGATTACAAGTATTCCCTCGCTAGCCTAGCCTGCTTGTTAAGTGCTGTTTTGCAGCTAGCTTCTCTCTACATGTGATTTCTATTCACACTTAAGTTAGCTTACATGTTATTTAGATACTAATCCTGTTTAGAACCATATTCAAGCAGAATACCTAAGTTTTCTATGTACAGTGTTGGTCAAGTATTGTATTGTTCACTATGCGACTATGAAACATCAGTTAGACTCCGTTGCATATTTATATTGCCATTAAGTCTGAGCTGCTCCAATAATTTCATTTTTCTGTATTGTTACAGTTTTAACTATAAAACTGGAGGTTTATGGAAAGCCTATCCCTGACTCTGGTTCAGTTCTTGATTGGAGTTTGGCTGGCTGTCAAATTATGGTTGCATACACCTTGAGGACAGTACAATAGCTATATACCACATTTAGCTGCTATTTATAAACATTTTATCAACATTATATATATCAAATAGCCTAACAATGAGGAAAACAAATAGTCGGCTTGAGGATAAATTCACCCACTATTTAATGTTAAACTCAGCGGGTGTTGTCTGGCTAATACCCTACACAAATGGGATGAAATATTGAAGGTAAATTAAATTATATCCAACTTGAGACTCCTCTGGTGTCCTGAAGTCCTCCTTTTTTGTGTGCAATTGTTTTCACCACGGCCCGTAGGTCCCGTTTGCGGGCCCGACTGTTTTCTATAATGAGTATTGCCAACCCAGACAGTCTTTCCTGAGACATTGTGCATTATATGTCCATTGCGCAGCACACAATTTAAAGTCAGTCTTGAATGATGCTTGCCAAGATATACCAAAGATAACAAGCTGTTGATATTGCAACCTCATAACTCAAACACCGGTTCACGAGGATGAACGAAATCGCAAAATCCTTTTTTGTTCAAGCCCTCAAGAACTGTTGTTGTCTGCTAAAGATGATGATCTGTTTGCATCTGTGAATTTATTGGCTGTCCAGTATCCAGACGACCTGTCTCCAGAGATTCCTTCCTATACAGTTAATCTCTTTCCGTAATGTGTTGAAGCCAGAAATTAAGGAGAATGGGAGGCTCGATTAAAGATGTCACAGAATTGCTGTAATTGAAGCACAACTCCCTTCTGCCCAGTTGCCCTGATGATGCTACGGCAATCAAGCTGTTTTTACCAGCCTTTTTTACCATCCCTGTAACTGTCGCTTCTTCGGAGAGATTGTTTTCTAAACTAAAAAAGGATGGTACATGCTTAATGCTGGGTTGTTTGGATGACCCATTTGCTGGCTTGCAGGCATTGGGTCACTTGGGTTGTTTTCTTTAAAAAGAGAAAGGTTGGGTTGTTAATACTGGGTTATTGATATACAGTACATACGGAAAGTATTCAGAACACTTCCCTTTTTCCACATTTTGTTACGTTACAGCCTTATTCTAAAATGTATTAAATAAATACAAATCCTCATCTATCTACAGACAATACCCCATAATGACGAAGCAAAAACAGGTTTTAAGAAATGTTGCTAATTTATTAAAAATAAAAAAACAGAACTACCTTATTATTTACAGTGCCTTACAAAAGTATTCATCCACCTTGGCGTTATTCCTATTTTGTTGCATTACAACCTATCATTTAAATTGATTTTGATTTCATGTAATGGACATACACAAAATAGTCCAAATTGGTGAAGTGGAATGAAAAAAATAACTTGTTTCAAATAATTCTACAAAATAAATGACAGAAAAGTGGTGCGTACATACGTATTTACCCCCTTTGTTATGAAACCCCTAAATAAGATCTGATGCAACCAATTACCTTCAGAAGTCACATAATTAGTTAAATAAAGTCCACCTGTGTGGAATCTAAGTCTCACATGATCTGTCACATGATCTCAGTATATATACACCATTCTGAAAGGCCCCAGAGTCTGCAACACCACTTAGCAAGGGGCACCACCAAGCAAGCGGCACCATGAAGACCAAGGCACCTAACAGGTCAGAGACAAAGTTGTGGAGAAGCACAGATCAGGGTTGGGTTATAAAAAAATATCCGAAACCTTTAACATCCCACGGAGCACCATTAAATCCATTATTAAAAATTTGAAAAATATGGCATCACAACAAACCTGCCAAGAGAGGGCCGCCCACCAAAACTCACGGACCAGTTAAGGAGGGCATTAATCAGAGAGGCAACAAAGAAACCAAAGATAACCCTGAAGGAGCTGCAATGCTCCACAGCGGAGATTGGAGTGTTTGTCCATAGGATACACTCCACAGAGCTGGGCTTTTCGGAATAGTGGCCAGAAAAAAGCCATTGCTTAAACAAATAAATAAGCAAACACGTTTGGTGTTCGCCAAAAGGCATGTGGGAGACTCCCCAAACAAATGAAAGAAGGTACTCTGGTCAGATGAGACTAAAATTGAGCTTGTGTCTGTCTGGCGCAAACCCAACATCTCTCATCACCCAAAGAATACCATCTCCACAGTGAAGCATGGTGGCAGCATCATGCTGTGGGATGTTTTTCATCAGCAGGGACTGGGAAACTGGTCAGAATTGAAGGAATGATGGATGGCGCTAAATACAGGGAAATTCTTGAGGGAAACCTTTTTCAGTCTTCCAGAGATTTGAGACTGAGTGTTAAAACCCTGTGGCTTTAAAAGTCTAGGGTGGATGGAACAGAGACCCGTAACATAATTCATGCAAATTAGTATCATGACATGGAAACAGTGAGAACAAAAAAATACACAGACAACCATAAACTACCGTCAAACACAAGATGTTTATTTTTAACACACAGTAAAGGTTTGGGAAAAAGGGCTGAGCAGGACCCAAGAAATGAAACAATAATGTAAAAAAAAAAACTTAACTGATCTTGCATGCCTCCAGAACCGCTAAACTACTGCTAATCATAAAAAAATTACAGTGGGTGGTCCGCTCAGGTCTAACTAGTGTTTTTAGACAATCCCCCTTTTCCCAGAAACACACAAAGTTACCAAACAGAGTAACCAGCAAATGAGTGAGTACACAAAACACAGGACACCACAGTATCCATACTCACATACGGCAATAGTCTCTTTCAACAAACACAACTGACTGGCTTTTAAAACAATGGGAGGTGTAAGTGAAAAACCAGAAACAGGTGCTGCAACACAGAGGGATGTCCACTGATTGGTCCACCTCAGCAATCAGCAGCCAAACGGATGTCGGACAGGTGGGACACCCCAACGACCACCAATCAGGAACATAAAGGACACCTGTGATTAGGGCATAAGGAGAGGAAAAACACAAAAACACACACAGGATACCTGTATCCGTAACACTCCCACCCTTAAAAGAGCAAACCACAAGGGTTTGCGACACACGTACCATCACAACACCCAAAATCCAAAGATCAACCGCATCCTGACGGCATAACAAAGAAAACCTAGTTCTTTAAACACGAGACAAAGCATCTGCCAACACATTATCCGACCCCTTTTTGTGGCGGATCTCCAAATTATAATTTTGTACTACAAGTGCCCAACGTACAAGGCGTTGGTTCTGGTTGTACATCCGGTGGAGAAAAACTAAGGGGCTATGGTCAGTATACACTATCACTGGTAATGCACTGGAACCAACATAAACTTCAATGTACTGCAGAGCTAATAACAAAGCTAGAGCTTCTTGCTCAATGGTGGAATAGTTTGTCTGACATTTGTTAAATTTCCGAGAAAAATAACAGACAGGATGGTCCACTCCACTGTGGTCCGGCTGCAGTAACACAGCACCAGCATCTCTGGCACTTGCATCTACCTCCAGTTTAAACGGCCGTTCAAAATCTGGCGCAGCAAGAACAGGGGTACTACATAAGAGTGCTTTAGCAGTGTTGAAAGCAGTACGACAATCTTCAGACCATACACATTTTCTTGCCGGACTGAGCAAATCCGTTAATGGAGCAACTACCGCAGAGACATTTTTACAGAAACTATGGTAGTAGCCAACCATCCCTAAAAAACGGCGTAGCTCTCTTCTGGTGGTAGGTGCGGGAAATGCGTTTATAGCTGAGACCTTGGCATCTACCGGGCGCACCTGACCATGGCCGACCTGTTTACCGAGATAAGTAACAGTGGCCTTCCCAAACTCGCACTTTGCTAAGTTCAGGGTTAGAGAAGCGGCTGCTAGACGTTCACACACTATCCTTAGAGTGTTAACATGATCAGACCACTCAGTTGAATAAATTACCAGATCATCAAGGTCAGCACTACAATTAGGAACTCCAGCCAATACTGTGTTAACCAGGCGTTGGAAAGTGGCTGGTGCGTTCCGCATCCCAAATGCCATGATAGCATATTGTAGGAAGTAGTCTGGGGTCACAAAGGCAGAGATGTCGGAGGCACGTGAGGTTAACGGCACCTGCCAGTAACCTTTTAGAAGATCTAGTTTGGTTACATAAGTAGCAGCACCAACAGTGTCAATATAGTCATCCAGTCTGGGTAACGGGAACGAGTCGGGCACTTTGACAGCATTGACTTTTCGATAGTCCGTACATAACCTGGATGTCCCATCAGGTTTAGGAACCAGAATGCACGGAGAACTCCAAGGACTTGAACTTGGCATAGCCAGGTTATTCTCCAGCAAATAACCGACCTCATCCCTCATTATCTTTATTTTAGAGACGTTGACACGATAAGCATGTTGCTTGATAGGTGCAGCGTTTCCAACATTAATGTCATGTTCTAACACATTTGTGCATGTAGGAACATCATTAAAAAGACATGGAAAGCTGTGTAATAGCCTCACAATATCATCTGCCTGTCCGTCCGTTAAATGAATCAGGCTTGACGGGAGAGACAGCAGCATCTATGAATTGGGCAATCTAGCACACTGCTGCTGAGTATTGCGCAACTCCAAACCATCTCCGTCCACATCATTAACATGACCTCCCACTACAGCCGTAGCAGCAATAGAGACAGCCGACTCGGCCAGTTTCTCTGCACTGTCTATCTGAGTGACGGGTCTGTGTCACGCCCCAGCTCTGGGACTCTGTTATGTTGAGCCAGGGTGTGTAGTTTCTATGTGTTTTGTGTGCTAGGGTTATTATCTAGTTCTTTTGTTTCTATGTTGGCCGGTGTGGTTCTCAATCAGAGGCAACGTGTATCAGCTGTTGCTTGTTGTCTCTGATTGGGAACCATACTTAGGCAGCCTGTTTTCCACAGTGTGTTGTGGGATCTTGTTCCGTATGGTTTGGATTGTAACCAAGGACTTCACGTTTCGTATCGTTTGTTGTTTTGTTCGTGTGGTGATCATTTAGAAATAAAGTATGTTCACTTATCACGCTGCGCATTGGTCCACTTCCTCCGATGATCGTGACAGTCTGGTGTGGTACAGTGGGGGAAAAAAGCATTTAGTCAGCCACCAATTGTGCAAGTTATCCCACTTAAAAAGATGAGAGAGGCCTGTAATTTTCATCATAGGTACACGTCAACTATGACAGACAAATTGAGATTTTTTTTTCCTGAAAATCACATTGTAGGATTTTTAATGAATTTATTTGCAAATTATGGTGGAAAATAAGTATTTGGTTACCTACAAACAAGCAAGATTTCTGGCTCTCACAGACCTGTAACTTCTTCTTTAAGAGGCTCCTCTGTCCTCCACTTGTTACCTGTATTAATGGCACCTGTTTGAACTTGTTATCAATATAAAAGACACCTGTCCACAACCTCAAACAGTCACACTCCAAACTCCACTATGGCCAAGACCAAAGAGCTGTCAAAGGACACCAGAAACAAAATTGTAGACCTGCACCAGGCTGGGAAGACTGAATCTGCAATAGGTAAGCAGCTTGGTTTGAAGAAATCAACTGTGGGAGCAATTATTAGGAAATGGAAGACATACAAGACCACTGATAATCTCCCTCGATCTGGGACTCCACGCAAGATCTCACCCCGTGGGGTCAAAATGATCACAAGAACGGTGAGCAAAAATCCCAGAACCACACGGGGGGACCTAGTGAATGACCTGCAGAGAGCTGGGACCAAAGTAACAAAGCCTACCATCAGTAACACACTACGCCGCCAGGGACTCAAATCCTGCAGTGCCAGACGTGTCCCCCTGCTTAAGCCAGTACATGTCCAGGCCCGTCTGAAGTTTGCTAGAGTGCATTTGGATGATCCAGAAGAGGATTGGGAGAATGTCATATGGTCAGATGAAACCAAAATATAACTTTTTGGTAAAAACTCAACTCGTCGTGTTTGGAGGACAAAGAATGCTGAGTTGCATCCAAAGAACACCATACCTACTGTGAAGCATGTGGGTGGAAACATCGTGCTTTGGGGCTGTTTTTCTGCAAAGGGACCAGGACGACTGATCCGTGTAAAGGAAATAATGAATGGGGCCATGTATCGTGAGATTTTGAGTGAAAACCTCCTTCCATCAGCAAGGGCATTGAAGATGAAACATGGCTGGGTCTTTCAGCATGACAATGATCCCAAACACACCGCCCGGACAATGAAGGAGTGGCTTCATAAGAAGCATTTCAAGGTCCTGGAGTGGCCTAGCCAGTCTCCAGATCTCAACCCCATAGAAAATCTTTGGAGGGAGTTGAAAGTCCATGTTGCCCAGCGACAGCCCCAAAACATCACTGCTCTAGAGGAGATCTGCATGGAGGAATGGGCCAAAATACCAGCAACAGTGTGTGAAAACCTTGTGAAGACTTACAGAAAACGTTTGACCTGTGTCATTGCCAACAAAGGGTATATAACAAAGTATTGAGAAACTTTTGTTATTGACCAAATACTTATTTTACACCATAATTTGCAAATAAATTCATAAAAAATCCTACAATGTGATTTTCTGGATTTTTCTCTCATTTTGTCTGTCATAGTTGACGTGTACCTATGATGAAAATTACAGGCCTCTCTCATCTTTTTAAGTGGGAGAACTTGCACAATTGGTGGCTGACTAAATACTTTTTTTCCCCACTGTACATTTTAGAAAGATAACTCAATCTGAATATTTATAAACATTTACATTTCAAAGCTAAGGCATTGAAAAGTGATGAAAGTTTTCACAATAACTGAAAGTGTACCCACGTTTTTTGTTTGATGTTATCTGTAATGAAAATGTGTGTCCCAATTAGTTTAATATTGATGCATACATTCTAACATTAGACTAAATACTGCCTATATGTAGCTGTTGTAAGATTAAACATAGCCAACAGTGATAGGTGTCAAAAGGTTACTGGTTCAAAGTTCAAAATTAATTTTTGCAGATTGTGTAAAACGCCCCCGTCAAAGGACTCCAATTGAAAAGGTCAAGCTTGACAACATTCAGCTGTTTTCGTGATATGTATTATCTTACCATTTCTTTCCTTTTTGCTTACTTAGCAGTTCTATCAACATTTAGCAATTAAGCTAGCAACATTAGAAAGTCCGTTAGCTATATTTCAGAGGTAAAAAGTTGGATATTAAATGAGGTGTGGTCTGTCGCGCAGTCAAATTTTACAATATACAGCGTGTCCCACAAAATGTGTATGTATATAACGTTTTTTGAAAACTCTCAAAACCTAAATTAACTTACAAAAATTGTAATGAAAATCAGTGGTCAGCTAGCTAGAAGGGTGTCTTTAGCCGCAAAACGTACCGTTATTTTCCAGTCCATTTAAATGTTGAACTCGAGGTGATTTAGTCCTCCAACTGCTAGAGAGTGTCCGAAGTTAGGGGGTGTCTGATGTTGGGGGAAACTTAGTTACATTTGCACACACTGTATATAGATTTTCTATTGTGTTATTGACTGTTTTGTTTATTCCATATGTAACTCTGTGATGTTGTTGTTTTTATCGCACTGCTTTGTTTTATCTTGGCCAGGTCGCAGTTGTAAATGAGAACTTGTTCTCAACTGGCTTACCTGGTTAAATAAAGGTGAAATAAAAAAAAATCTATACATTCCACAGCAATTACTTTGGTGTAGGGGAAATAAAAGTTTTATCACATAAAAAAGGGAGGCTACCATCAGAGAAATAGCAAATAAGCTAAGAAAAATGTGTGGAACATGTCAATTTAATAAACAACTATTAAAGATCTGGACCTATTTTACCAGCCTACACTCTTAGACAAAAGGGTTCTGCAGCTGTCCTCATACGAGACCCTTTTTGGTTCCAGGTAGAACTCTTTGGGATTCCATGTAGAGCCCTCTGTGGAAAGGGTTCTACTGTACATGGAACCCAAAAGGGTTCTACCTGGAACCAAAAGGGGTTTTTCAAAGGGTTCTCCTATGGGGACAGCCGAAGAATCCTTTTTTTTCAAAGAGTGTACTGATTTTTTATTTTTATTTTTAACCTTTATTTTATCAGTTAGTCATATTGAGACCAAGGTCTCTTTTACAGATGAGCCATGAATTACATCAATTACAGAAAATACACACATTAAAACATTAATAAAAAATGCAAGCTGAAAGAAAAACACAGTCATAAAAAACAAAGACATTAATCAGTAAAAAGGTCCTCAATCAGCATTCTGAATTGGCCTAGAGGCACCAAAACATAATATTTCAGAACATTTTGAAGATTGTTCCACAAATAAGGTGCAAAAAAGCTAAAAGCTGATTTACCTAACTCAGTAGAGACCAAAGGAATTTCCAGGGTTAGCCATCCCTGAGACCGGGTTTGGTAACTCATATGTCTAAAGTTTAGTAATGATGTTAGGTACAGTGGAACTTTTTGTAAAGGGCTTTATAAATGAAAACATAGCAATGTGTCAACATATGTGACATCAAAGAGGGCCAACCAACTTTCTGGTATAGAATGCAGTGATGAGTGCTAAAACTGTCGCCCTAAATAAAGCATAGTGCGCTATGATAAACTGCATCTAATGGCTTTAATGACGTAGCAGCTGCATTCAAATAGATGATGTCGATAGGAACGTCGACTGAATAATCTGCTTTCTCGAGAGGCAGGACCAATTTCTATAGCAGAAGACCAATTTTATTCTTGGTTTACATTTTAGTCATTTAGCAGACACTCTTATCCAGAGCAACTTACAGGAGCAATTAGGGTTAAGTGCCTTGCTCAAGGGCACATCGACAGATTTTTCACCTAGTCGGCTTGGGGATTACAACCAGCGACCTTTCGGTTAATGGCACAACGCTCTTAACCACTAAGCTACCTGCCGCCCTTAATGAACTCGTCAATATGCTTTTTAAAAGACAGCTTTTCATCTATCCAGATGCCCAGATACTTGCAAGCAGGGACACGATCAATATGGACACCATCCAAAGTACATGGTCCTCTGTAGCTCAGCTGGTAGAGCACGGCGCTTGTAATGCCAAGGTAGTGGGTTCGATCCCCGGGACCACCCATACACAAAAATGTATGCACGCATGACTGTAAGTCGCTTTGGATAAAAGCGTCTGCTAAATGGCATATTATTATTACATATGCTTAAATCTTCTGAGTTATTTTTATGCGCTCTAGAAGACAACATATACTTAGTTTTACCTGCAGATCAATAAAGTTTTTCTGTAATTCAATGAAGGCTGACTGTAGTAATGATAGAGCCTGGTCAACTGTGGGGGCAATAACATACACAAAAGTGCAGGTAAAATTTTTTTTACAGACAAGTTCATTTTGTTAATGTATACAGTAAAAATTACAGGACCCAAAATCAACCTCTGCGGGACACCTTTCGTAATATGCAGGAAAGCTGATTTAACACCATCAGTAGATACACATTGAGTTCTATCTGTCAAGTAATATTTAAAACATTTACATGCAGCCTGGTCTAGGTAAAAAAAAAAAAAAAAAAAAAATGTTTTAATAAAAATTTTAAAATACTAATAAAAAGATGTATTCACTAACTGTAAGTTGCTCTGGATAAGAGCGTCTGCTAAATGACTAAAATGTAAAATGTAAAATGTCAATTGAGGAAAGCCTCTGAATTAGCAGTGGGTGATCAACTGTGTCGAAAGCCTTTGACAGGTCAATAAGGAGGGCAGCTCAATGTTGCCTTTTAGCGACACAATGAACCACATCATTTATACATTTCAAAGACAAGAAAGATCTTAGCTGAGAATTAATCAAGGATTCTAATATTTTAGCTAGGCGAGAAAGTTTAGAAGTAGGGCGATCATTATTTAGGTAACACGGGCCACCACTTTTTTTTTACATCAATCTTAAGCAAGGCATCTAGCACACCACAGATAGTAAATTGCTGAAATGAAAACAAAGATTCACTAGACGTGGATGTGTTAATCATCAAGTCAGCTAGAGGCTGGCAGAGGGCAGAGAAGTCGATTGACTGATTAGGGTTCATTAAACCACAGTTTCTCTCAAATAAAAAGCCTGCCAAGATAAAATGATGATTAAAAGCATCACTTATCCCCTTCTTCTCAGTTATGATGCCAGAGTCAGACAGAACTTGCATAGGCAGGGAAGAAGAGGAATTTGTACGCTTCAGTGCATTTACTGTTTTCCAAAATTTAGAAAGATCACCAGCAGAGTCAGAGAGAGCTTGAAAAGTAACTTGATTTAGCTTTCTTAATCAATATAGTACACATGTTTTATTAATGGTCTAGAAAAATTACCTGTCCACTCCAGAGTCAGTTTTCCTTGCTTTGGCCCAGGCCTGATTTCTCATCTGATTGAGCTCAGATAACTAAACCAAGGTTAGATCTATCTTTCACTCTGAATTGTTTAAAAGGGGTGTGTTTATCAGCCAGATAAATAAATATGGAGGATACATTTTCTAGAGCCAACTCAGGATCAGGAATACAGGAGACAGTGGCTAAATCAGAGTAGAACATGTCATGTAAAAACCCTTGAGGAGAGAACTTTAAAAAATGTATCTTCTTAATTAAACGAAGATTAGTAATTTGCTGTTTCGTATCTCGAATACATACTATGTGACAATAATCATACTGTCGTGGAAATTCAACACCATGTCATGGAAATTACCACCAGGGACACCTGAAGTCAATATGAAATGAATCATCCTTTATTATCAGCTCGCTGGAGAGGATCCAACCAACTCAATGCACCAAGTACACATGTTGATCAGGAGCTCCAACAGGGTAGTCCCGTTAGTTCTCTTATATACTTACACAGACAAGTAATATTTGCATGATTTAGCTTATTCATTATTCATAATTAATTCATCATCAACGTTTGGTTCATGCATGTGACAGACCAATACCTCACTAGGCATCCTCTCTCCAAGCTGAGACCTTGAAACTGAGATATCTTTCGTTCTCAAAACAATGTTCTGGGCATACTGCCAAATTGCTTAAACTGATAGTGAGGATTCCTCCAGGCACGTTCAATCAGTCACCTGTATGAACACATTCCAATTGGTTATTAGAAAAGCAGCATTGATCTGATCTACAAACATAACATTTTCCATCAAATTCCTTCCTCTTATCACTCTTGTGATAATGATCATTACATTTTAATGTAAGCATTAGACTATAGCTTCTATCAAAGGAGGTTCTATCAAAATATTTATATTAACATTTTACATTTACATTTTAGTCATTTAGCAGACGCTCTTATCCAGAGCGACTTACAGTTAGTGAATACATATTTTTTTATACTGGCCCCCCGTGGGAATCGAACCCACAACCCTGGCGTTGCAAACACCATGCTCTATCAACTGAGCTACATCCCTGCCGGCCATTCCCTCCCATACCCTGGACGACGCTGGGCCAATTGTGCGCCACCCATGAGTCTCCCGGTCGCGGCCGGCTGCGACAGAGCCTGGATTCGAACCAGGATCTCTAGTGGCACAGTTAGCACTGCGATGCAGTGCCTTAGACCACTGCGCCACTCAGGAGACATTACAGTAAGTGAAATCAACACATAAACCCCAGACACCTCTCAAACCCTTCACTCTGGGTTTTACAATCTAAAATACAAACACATACACAAGGGATCTGTAGACTCAGAGGTGACTAAATCTCTCAATGTTTAACCTTTGTTTACATAGCTCTTACCACAATCGGATTGCAGTGACTGTCCCTGAGACTAGTCAAAACACAAAACCTGTTGTTTAACAAATCCACTAGGGCCATCTAAACTTGTCAAACTATAAACAACCTTCAATTCTCACTCCTAGCTCTTCCTTTAATACACCAAGGGGCTGTTATCACTCCTGCTACTGAAATGGGTGGGAGTAAGGTATTATCTGGCCTACCAAAAGACGGTGGGCCTGTGTGTTTGTCTAATGTAAACAGTGCATGTTCCATCCCACCTAGAAACCATATTGACTTTCACAGGGAAGAGAGAGAACACATGTTATAACAGTTTCACACCAACGTTGATAAGAATGAGATTGGGGCAAGTTTAGCCCAAGCTACATTCTAGTGGCTCTCCTCACATTTTAGGGCATCGCTCTGTCACTACTTCTCACCTTTCCAAATCATAATTAGAACCCAATCAATTAATTATCCAACCCAAATTCAGAATGACAGTGCTTAGTGCTTCATGTTGGTTCTATCACTCGAAGTTAAGACCCTCAACTTAGCACACACCGACACTGGTAGAATGTACGTTTATATGGACATACAATATATTCATCTTATATTTCTAGCATTAACTTTTTTCGCCTGCCATTTGTGGTAATGACAGACTGGTATCTCAATGCATTCTTAGTTTAAATTACTATACATTTCGCAGTGTGCAGACCTCCATAATCAACCTGATACCCCAAATAAACAAGCCTAAATCAATTACGGGCACGGTTGACCACCCCACTCATGTCTTCATTTTATTCTTCAGATAGCTTTACAGTTCGTCTTCCCAATGGCACACATGTTCAAAGTGGATGGCCCTTGATAATGTCCCAATTTCAATATCTGGGTAATAATCTGATATTCCCTGCAGACAAATCTCTCACCTGAGCCACCACCATCCTTTAAGGTCCATTATGTCCATTTTCAGACCAGTACACCAGCAGCATGAGAGAAGTTTGGATGGGATCTCTCTCCATGCTCACTCCACGTGGACTAATGTCACACTCCTGAGAGAAAAGGCATGAGAGAAAAGGCCATTGATAGCCTCGACTGGCTGCTGTGTACAGGTTGCTGGCTCTGACTCATTTTTCAGGTGGTGGACCATTGTGAACGCCATTGTCACCATTACTTCAGCCGGTTAGAGGGGGTGAGGTGCACACTGTTCTTGGCCGAATGATCCCTTCCATGCATCTAGATACCATCTGTGGTCACCTCGAGAGAGGACAAACCAGAACAACAGTTTAGTTTAGGGCATTTCTGATGCAGGAAATCCAGACAAACTATTCACTGTATGACAAATGATAAATTATTCACTGTATGACAAATTATTACTACTACCAATATTCGTAATACAAATGTCTAAGACAAATGTCAAAGAGAATAACAACACACAGTTGAAACCATTTTTTCCCCCCAAATTGGCTTATACTCCCCTATCATCTTGGCGACCTCAATGCATAGTTACAGGGTCAGGGAGATGATGGCTAATCCTTAGGGAGAAATCCCGACCATCCAGCAGACCCAATCTGGTGAGATTTGTATTGAAGCAAGACAAAAACAAACAAACACAACAATAGCAATACACTTCTTCATATACAACTAGGAGGTGGAGAAAACTTCAATCCATTTGGAGTAACTGTCAACCATTACCAACATATATTTATCCTTTTACAGGCAGGCATGTGAAGAAAATCTATTTGCATATTTACCAAAGGTCCCCAGTGGACTGGTAATTCTGCATTTGGACACATGACTCACATCGTGATTCATGCGTCCCAAAAAAACAACAACAACATTAATTCAAATTAATGAATTAGAATAACAAATCAAATTAGAATTAGAACCCTTGATAACTCCATAAAGGAAATAATTGTATCCCATAAGGTAATTCAAGAAATAGTCAAATAGACTTGAGAGAGGTGTCCCTCATTCGTGGTCCGAATCACACATAGGACTGTTGATAAATTATAAACTTCTTCCTCCTAATTATCAGTGTTTACACTTTACATTTAAATCTCAACCAATGTCTCTAGCCTTTCTCGTGAGGGTGATCAGGCCTCACCAGAAAGTCAGAACAGAGGTCAGAGTTCATTCAATCCCATTAAGTGAGTGTTCTGTCCCTTCTCTTTCCCTGTACCTCAGACTCATTAATTAAAAACAAACATTTCAAACCATTTGTGTACCAGGTTTACATTGGGTTTTTCAGTATCATTACTTATCAAGATAATTTACATGTGTGCAACCAAAACTCTTGACAATAGATACTTCTGTGAAAAACCCACTAAAATAAAAAAATTAAAAATAAAAAGACCCCACACAATAAATCAATATTAACACCACTAACAAATATTCATTATCAGGTAAAAACAAACAAAATGGCCAGGCCTTACTTAATTTGGGAGCTCCCTTAACAGCCGGATCCAGGTACCTTTATATCCAAGGCACCTGCCTCAGAAAGCATTTCCAAGGTAGAGATACAAAATCATTGGTAAACTCATCAGAAAACTTGGTAGTGGACATTCAATAAGTCCTGGAAGAAAGAAAATAAACATGTAGTTAGTTTTTACTCTTGCTACATCTTAATCAGTCCTACAAATTCTTAATCTTATCAGCGCAATATTTGGTACTAAAAACATTTACTTGGATCTACTTAAATTTTGGACACAGTTCCACGTAATGGAAACAGATTGTTGTTTTTGATGACATTACCTTTTACGTAAATCACTGGTGCTACCCAAACTATAGAATTGAGTAATAATAATTGGAAATTGTCAAAAACGTGTCTTATTCAATTAATTATTCATACCTCTGTCCCAAATTTCCCCACTGTGTCCCTTACAGCCTGTTTGAGTTCAGTTAGTACTGGCTGCAATCTATTGTTCCACAGGAAACGTATCTTTAACCCAAACACCAGATGGTGGCCTCTAATTTAATATCAGTCCCAATGCTCAATCCCTCTGTTCGTCATGTGACCTTGTATAGAAACCACAGCATCTTTAAATTCACAAAAATATTGCATTGTTAGAGTGCTATCTGAAAGCCACTAATATTACCATTCACATACTGCCAACACTCATTACATTTGACATCACCTTCTTTATCAATGTTTTTGTCACTTTCGCTAGTCTCCATACCTGTTTCCTTCAACTAATACCCTTCTACTCTTTCCAGTAGGAAAAAAAAACATTCTCAATCACTACTCCTAATACACACGGATCACTCTCAAACAATGTTCTGTTTTTACCCCTATCGTAAGGTTTTAAAAACAAAACAAAACAAACATGATAACTTTCTCCGTATTGGAAGGCCTTGTTTTCATTTTAGTATACCTTAATAAAAAGATAGAGTAACATTGTTACCAATCTCTATTGGATATTCACTTTCTGCTTCACAGTTATTAAATGTCTATTATTTTAAGATTCATATGTAATGTGGCAAATTTATAAAATACATTGGTCAATTCAGGAGGGGAGAGATAAACAGTTATTATAACTGAGCTAGCACTGCCTAACAGTCCACTGTCATTGGAATGTTCTATCCATAAGGTTTCTGGCACATGAGACAAAATAGATTGGGAGGCAGTATCAGACCCCCACTCCTCCTGGGGGAGTGGCTCAATTTGCCTGCTTACTCGTTGGTTTAATATCTCATTGTTTGGGATATCAACGAAAACTCCATCTGGGGTACAATAAATTGTAGCATTAAGTTTAGTTAACAAGTCTCTACATGTTCAATATTCATTGGTTCTATTTAACAGAGCATGGATTTTGTTTCAACATGTATTACCAGGGTAGAGGAAATCTCATAAGCATTTATAGTTTTATTGGTTAGGGGTAAGTCAAGTCCCGTACAATGCTTTAACCTTGTCTTTATCAAATGATCCATAAAGGGACCACTCTGAACATTTCTCAGAATATTTTTTACACCACTTGTGGGTGTGCAAGTTTTATGTTATTATTATTATTATTATTATTATTGTTATAATTTTTCCATTAATACTTCATAAAATCTCTAGTAACCAATTATACACACATACAATTTAATCTCTCTGCGTATCTTAAGTTACAGGTCTATGAGAGCCAGAAATCTTGCTTGTTTGTAGGTGACCAAATACTTATTTTCCACCATAATTTGCAAATAAATTCATAAAAAATCCTACAATGTGATTTTCTGGAGAAAAAAATTCTCAATTTGTCTGTCATAGTTGATGTGTACCTATGATGAAAATTACAGGCCTCTCTCATCTTTTTAAGTGGGAGAACTTGCACAATTGGTGGTTGACTAAATACTTTTTTCCCCCACTGTATATACACTTACACATACATACACATATATATATATATATATATATATATATATACACATACATACATACATACATACATACATACATACATACATACATACATACATACATACATACATACATACATACATACATATCCTTTAAAAATATATATATTTCCCTTTATTACTTAAATTAAACTAATTCTTTATAATGCTTTAAAACATTAAGGGACTCAAACCCAACAACTTTATAATGCTTTTACACACTAAGGGACTCAAACTCAACAACTTTATAATGCTTTTACACACTAAGGGACTCAAACTCAACAACTTTATAATGCTTTTACACACTAAGGGACTCAAACCCAACAACTATATAATGTAAACCAATTCTAGCCAACAGTTGCCAAACATTATTGGGTGTCACTCCCAACTACAATGGTATCATCTTGTACCCCAGTCAGGACATTCCATCACATACTCATTCTAAGATTAACACCAGTGGCCCCCCATCCTTCCTGGCACTCAGACTTTCTGGCACCAAGAGTGACCTATACTAATGGATTGACCTCATTCCTAAAACCCTGTATAAACACGTCATATCAACAACAATAATTTCCTCACCTCTTCCACACTCACTTTACGGAATTCAATAGTACAATACTTGTCTTTCATAATTTGGTCAGACATACTTGGATATGTAGTGCAGCGTTTGTTGCTGGCATGTCATGCCTAAGTTTGTTTATCTTGCCAATTAAAAAGTAATTAAAGTAGTTGGCAATATCAGTGGGTTTTGTGATGAATTTGCCATCTTATTCAATGAATGATGGAGCCGAGTTTGCGTTTTTTCCCTAAATTGTATTTAAGGTGCTCCAAAGCTTTTTACTATCATTCTTTATATCATTTATTTTTGTTTCATAGTCTAGTTTCATTTTATTTTTATTTAGTTTAGTCACATGATTTCTTAATTTGCAGTACATTTGTCAATTGATTGGGCTGACAGACTTATTTGCCATACCTTTTGCCGCATTTCTCTCAACCATACAATTTTTCAATTCCTCATCAATCCAAGGGGATTTAACAGTTTTTGCAGTCATTTGGGTGGCTGATTATTAGTAACTGGAATAAGCAATTTCATAAATGTATCAAGTGCAGCATCTGGTTGCTCCTCATTACAAACCACAGACCAGCAAATATTCTTTACACCATCAACATAAGAATCACTACAAAACTTATTGTATGACCTCTTATACACTATATTAGGCCCATCCTTTGACACTTTGGGTTTCCTAGATATGGCTACTATATTGTGATCACTACATCCTATGGATTTGGATAGTGCTTTAATGCAAATTTAACGCAGTATCCAATACATGCTGATGATTTCATTCCTGTGATATTTGTAACTACCCTGGTAGGTTGACTGACAACCTGAACCAGGTTGCAGACACTGGTTACAGTTTGACATTTTTTCTTGAGTGTGCAGCTTGATGAAAGCCAGTCAATATTTAAATCACCCAGAAAATATTGATTGTTTTAAATGCTTTACTGGGAAGCTTATCAGAAGTAGACTTGCTCATGTTATTTATATTGGAGCTGATAGTGCATGTTGAGCTGCACACAGTGGACTTCCTACTAGGGCATACTGCCATATGCACATGATTACTGCATACAATAGCTGTAGGATCAACAGAGGTATTCAGGGCAGTTAGGGGGACATAAATTAAGTTACTTACATTGTGTTTGCCAATGCCCCTGGGATAATGTACATTTGATGCAGCATTATGACGACTCATTGTCACAATGGTAGGGATTAACTGAGCTGGTCTTGGGTCATTGAGAAGTACTTGTCTTAACGCAGTCTTGAAATTAGTGGACAGAGTCCAGGAGCCAAGATGATTTGGATGGACTCCGTTATTCCTGTATAGTATCTTCTTTTTCCAGAAGGTGTCAAAGTTATCTATAAATGTGATTCCAACAGAGCTACAGTAATATTTTAGCCAGATGTGTAATGCCAGTAGACTGTTGAATCTTGGGTTGTGTTGGACTGAGCTGAGCTGTGTCTGGCACTGCTGGGTTGAGCTGGGTTGGTTTTGGCACCGCCGGGCTGAGCTGGTCTGGGTCTTGCACCGCTTGGCTCGGACATGTTGGTAGGGGCTGGAGATGTCTGTGTCTGGATCAGTTGAGATGAGATTGGCCTCCTCTCTCTCCTTGGAGATGCGGGAGGTGGGGGGGCTCTGTTGCTGGCCTGGTATGATTGTGGAACTCTGCCTAACGTGGCATCCTTCAGGTCCTTGGCAAAGATTCTAACTCCCTCATTGTCCAGGTATACATGGTCTTACAAGTGCACACATTTCAGGGTGTGGTGGTGAGAGATGCTGACATTTGGCAGTGAGGAGCAGTTCCATGGTGATTTTATGGTTGACATTTTGGATCATTTGCCAGGGGAGATCTTTCCTTGGTAGAAGGGTGGATATAATAATGTTTCTCCTTGGGAACAGGGTGTGTGCTTTCTCTGCCACCTATCTCACTTCCTCAGCCACTCCTTTTGTGCGCAGGTCATTTGTCCCAGTATGTGAAGCAAGGTTGTCAGGATTTTCCAGCTTGACTTGGTACAGGAGTTGTAGTGCACTGTCAGTAGTGGGACACCAGAATTTAGCCGTCTGGTGTCTGGGGAATAATCTCCTATATTCCAGATACTTCCCATTAGAGTCTATCAGAACTGCTGTTTTGGGAAGTATCCTGGGTTGAACTGGATCCTGTCCTCTGGAGGTGTGTTTGGCTGAACATGGTCAGACTGGTGGGAGGTTGGCGAGGAAGGGTAGGCTATGTCAGGCTGGGAGGTTGGCAGGTCAGGGTATGCTGCGGCAGGCTGGGAGGTTGGCAGGTCGGGGTGGACCCTAAGAGGCTGAGGGCTTGTGAGGCAGATGGGGTGAAGGCTCCAATGGGCTCAGGGGCATCTGGGCTTCTACCAGGCTGATGGGCTGCTCTGTTGGTGGCGTAGTCATTTGCTGCTGACGGAGGGCATCGATGTCCCTCTCTCTCTGCTGCAGCTCCACCATTACCACACACAGCTCCTCTTGGAGGGCATCATTGGACTGTGTCATTTGTTCAGTGTACTCTCTTAGCTGTTCTATTGAACCACGGTTCCTCAACTCTTCCATCAGCTTCTGGACAGTGTCACATTCTTGTTGTTTGCTCTCCCTGAATTCCGTAATCTCCACTTCAAGTAGGGAGAGGCAGTTCTGGATTTGTTTCACCGATAATGTTTTTAGTGTGCAAACAGCTGCTACAGTTGAGGGAGGGAGTGATGTACTGTGGGCCTCCTGTTTTGAAGCCAAGGTTTTGGAAGTTACAGGCATTTTTAGTGGAGACATGCCAGTTTTTAGTTCATCATCCACTAGAGGTTTCACAATGTCGAACTCTTCTTCAAATAGCTCTAGACTTGTTTTTCTCAAATGTACTCTTCCTCGAAATAATTTGAAATAGGATATATAATACTAGATATTAGGAGCTCATAATTTTACCAGCTGCTCTTGGAACTTGGAACAATAACTCAATAACTCATAACTGTTGTTTTGAAATTCTCTGTCATTTTCCATTGATAAACATATTTCCCTACAAAAATAATTGCAGTTGTGCAGTTGCACATGCTGTTTTATTATATGGCTACTGCAATAGCTGCATCCATAATAACACAGTTACAGTCACTTTTGTAACTGCAGGGTTAATGTTATATTATACAATTCAGTAATTGTGTAGTGCAGGGGTAGGGAACCCTGTTCCTGGAGTGCCGCAGGTACTACAGGATTTTGTTCCAACTAGGCACCACACCTGACCAACTGAGCTAATGTTTCAGTTCAGTGATTGCCTAAATTCAACACACCTGTCCTAAATCAAAAACGTGAATAGCAAGCGGCACTCCAGGATCAGGGTTGCCTACCCCTGGTGTAGTGGTTATGTCCTAACTCTGGTTATTTTGCAGTTATACTGCATTTGCTGCATTCAAAATAACCATTACACTGCAAATACTGTAACTGCATTTTCACAATTGCAATTAATTACAAGTTGATATCATAGCCAGTGCTTTGTTGTAATTATTGTCATTTTACTGTTACAGTTGCCAGCTGCAGAAACCCCCCTGAAACGTTGGCAAAACATTTTTAAACAGTTTTTCTTCTCATAAGTCGCTGTCTGTGTGTTGTCTATCCTCTGTTACAATCCCTATGGCTGGGCTGAGAAGTATCTTTATCCTAAATGAACAGGACTTTGGTATGTGAGTATGTGTGGGTGAGACATAAACACATAATGATATTAGTAATACCGTATGCATCCTTTATTAACAAGTGCCTGGAGTATGTAGGCTGGAGGCTAGCTCCCTTATGCCGAAGAACATGCAACACTAGGGAAGCTATCACCACAATGTTCATCGTCTCATCACCGATTTGCATAGTTAATTTGCTTAGAGAATGTGAAAACAATGTAGAAAAGTACTGTAGTTACACTCCTTGGCCTACCCACCCATGCAAAATAGCTTCCTTTTCCCAGTGCAATTTCACTTTCACTTTTAGAAATCCAAAGACCCCTATCAGGTCTACATTAATCCGACAACTGTAAGAATTATAGAGTCACGAGTTGACCGTTAGCATTACTGAGAACGTTTCTGTTCGCTGCAGTGAAAAGTATTAATTGCAGTGGAAACGTATTTCACCACATAGGTCTGCGTGTGAGACGGGACTCCTGTATGCAGGGAAGACTGTCTGGGGCTGCTTCTCAGTGGGTATAAACCACTAACGTGACAGAAAAAGGCAGACCACACGATGTGACAGACTGATCGGAAAGGAAACGAGTCTGTGTTCACAAGCAGAGACACAGTCACATTTCATGTAGACAATTTATACAGTTCACTATAGAAGGACAAATACATTATGTTCGTAGGGTGTGCATGAGTTTTCTTCTATCCACCTGTAGAACTAATACTGAAAAGTTGTTAATGTACAAGCCCAATAATATACTGTTGGGCCTATTAGCCAATAACCAGATTATTGAGCTAATGACCTGGGTAACCTAATGCCTAATTGAACCCACCTGCTGCATACATTAAGCCTATGTCTCCTCAGAGGATGTGACACTGAAACATTTGTTCTACCTTACTCAAGGCGTAAAACCATAGCCGCGGGAAGTAGGGGTGCTGAGGGTGCTGCAGCACCCCCAGAAAAATCAGAAGGAAAAAATATTAATGTATTGTTTGCACAGAAGTAGTACAGTGGGCCTTTAATAGTCCTGCATTAGCGGACCGATATAGCTGTCTGCACCGCGGCCAAAAATCGCAGCACCCCCATCCCCAAACTACTTCCTGCGGCAATGCCTAAAACCTTCCAATCTTTTGCAGTTAGCACTTTTTTATTTAGGAATATTATTGACAGCGGTTTAAAGTACTTAAGTAAAAATACTTTAAAGTACTACTTAAGTAGTTTTTGAGGGTATCTGTAATTTTCTTTACTATTTACATTTTTGACACCTTTTACTTTTACTTAACTACATTCCTAAAGAAAATAATGTACTTTTTACTCCATACATTTTCCCTGACACCCAAAAGTACTCATTACATTTTCAATGCTTAGCAGGACAAAAAAATTGTCCAATTCACACACTTATCAAGAGAACATGCCTGGTCATCCCTACTGCCTCTGATCTGGCGGACTCACTAAACACAAATGCTTAGTTTGTAAATTATGTCTGAGTGTTGGAGTGTGCCCCTGGCTATCCGTAAATTAAAAAAACAAGATAATCGTGCCATATGGTTTGTTTAATATAAGGAATTTGAAATGATTTATAGCAATTTTATTTACTTTTGATACTTAAGTAGATTTAAAACCAAATACTTTTAAACTTTTACTCAAGTAGTATTTTACTGAGTCATTTTTTATTAAGGTATCTTTACTTTCAATCAAGTATGACAATTGGGCACTTTTTCCACCACTGATTATTGATATACATTACTTCTGTCTAGATAATTACATTTGAGCAATTTAGCAGATAATCAGAATATTTTTGCAGTGTCCATATGTACAGAATTCCTGCCTCTTTCCTCCTGCTAGTAGGACAGCCATCATGCCCCTGATCTATTTTTCTGTGTTGTCAACACAAAACCTTGTTTCAACAAATAACAAATAACACAAAGGCTACATTAGTCCTCTATCATGCTGCAATGTTCCTCTGACCCTGAAATACATAGGATACAATCTAGGCTATTTAAGAGGCGGTAGTGGAAAATTATGTTGGGTGGTAATGAGTCTCCCGAGTGGCGCAGTGGTGTAAGGCACTGCATCGCAGTGCTAGCAGTGCTAGCTGTGCCACCGCGACCGGGAGACCAATGGGGCGGTGCACAATTAGCCACCGTCGTCCAGGGTAGGAGAGGGAATGGCCGGCAGGGATGTAGCTCAGTTGGGAGAGCATGGCGTTTGCAACGCCAGGGGTTGTGGGTTTGATTCCCACTGGGGGCCAGTATGAAAATCTATGAACTCACTTAACTGTAAGTTGCTCTGGATAAGAGTGTCTGCTAAATGACTAAAATGTAATGAAATATCTCTGTAAAGTCATGTGCTTTTTCAGTGATATCCTTGACTTTTATTTTGGGGGAAAAACAACAGTTAATTGGGGAAGAACTTTCCTCACTCAGAGAATACATTTCCATGTGAACTTAATTTCTGATAAAACATTAAACTACTAGTCCGAACAATTATTTCCTGACCCCAACCATCACATTAGGCCTGTAAATAACTAAGAAGGACTGTGATACTCAAGTCAGTAGTGTCTTTGCAGGTGACTACATTCCAGACGTGCAGCAAAAATTAACTAATGATTGAATGTCATTGTCATCTTCAGTGCAGTCTGACATCAGATCACAATATCATATGGACGCAGTTACTGACATGTTAAACACTTATCCGGGTATTGTGAGATTTAGTGTGCGACTGTTTTACAGTCCCCCTGGAATGCAGTCATTGTGTTGATATTGAGTCTCTCTCTGTCCACAGTGCTCTGTGCTTCCCAGCAAACAGTCCAGTCTGAGAATCAGCACGTAAAAGGTGTCGTGGGACAGTCTTTCTCTTTTCCAGAGAGGGTGATCACGTCTGGCAATTTACTTTATGGAGACCTTGGCACTATTGCAAATGTGTACCCTGGTAAAGAAGGCAATATCACCCTTGAGAAGAGATTTGAAAACCGCCTCCACTTGAACAATGTTACAAGATACTTCACCCTGTAAGACCTTCAGATAGACGATGCTGGGGTTTATTCTGTGGAGAATACAGATGGAGGAAAAAAAAAAAAGTTTGAGCTCACTGTATACAGTAAGTATGTGTGTGTGTGTGTGTGTGTGTGTGTGTGTGTGTGTGTGTGTGTGTGTGTGTGTGTGTGTGTGTGTGCTGTTTGTTACAAAAACATTAAATATAGCTTCCAATTCCAGAATATTCATAATTTTTCTTCCAGATGTTGTTTCCAAACCTCAGGTGACGGAGTGTGACAGCAGCTCCTGTAGTGTGGTGTGTTCTGTCGACAACGAAAAAGAGGTAACATTGACCTTGTACAGGGGAGAGGAAATCCTAAACCAGACCAGCAGTCCTAACCTCACCACCGATCTATCTCTCCGTTTGGAGGTAGAGGGAAAGAACTACAACTCCACCTACAGCTGTGTGTCTGCTAACCCTATCAGCAATGAGACAGTTCATGTCCCAATATGTTGCACCGAAGATGGTCATCCTAATGATGCAGGTTAGAGCAATTTTGAATTAAAGCCATCCAGAAAATAGAAATTACCAAGTGAAAGTTAAGTGTAGTTGAGCTTATTCAAAACATATTTACACTAATAATTGCCTTGTGTTTTATTTATTTCAGACAGTGATGAGAGGACTCGGGGTATGCTTATTATTGCTTTAATCTGTGTTTTGGTTGCCTCAGGACTTGTTGGACTTGCAATCTATCTAAAGAAGAGTAGAAATGGACACTCACAAGGCAGGTATTTCTCTTTTAGAGGTGTGAGGTCACTCCCCAAAGTGACTACCTTTTAATTTATTTTGTATTTAATTTTTTTACTATCAAGGGTATTGTTTTGGAAAAGGTAGTCAATGTTTTCTTGAACACAGGATGCTGGTCAAATAAAGTGGCATATCTTCCACACTTCCTCTGCTTGGTCAGACAGTGTCATTATCTCAGACAACTTCTCTAAATGTTGAAAAAGCAGAAGGCACACACACACACTCTCTGACAATGATTACTGGCTTATCTGACACCAAAAAGACTGCAAGCACAGAGACCGGTACCCATAGTAACAAATGAGTCCTGAGTGTTTACAGAACCTGTCCTGGGGCTGAGTGTCTGTATGTCTCTGTCAGTTAGTCACACCTCACCGTAGGACATATATTTACTTTCCTTTATTTGTCTTCATAGATTCATCTGAAAGAGTGAAAGATGATATTCAGTATGCAACGATAACTCCTAAAAAACGAACAGATAATCAGGTTAGTAAAAAAGCTACAGGCTGATAGACAATACAGAAGCTTTTGCAGCCCACATGACAACAACTGTAGGCTTTAGCTCTGTGCCAGTGGGTTAATGTGGTTTTGAGTTGCACAGACCACCTAAGTCTGATACCCGGCCTGATGTCATTGCAACCAGTTTTGCCCATATGATATGGTTGGGTTGCACAATGAGAAGCCACACAGCACATATGGTATACAGTAATGCCTTTATTGGAAGTGATGCAGACAATTACATTGATGGAAGTTACAATCTATCTGCAATATGAAAGCTTATCTACCCCCTAGAAAAAAAGAAAAAAGAAAGTATTTTACAGTGGACTTTTAAAGCTTGGCTTCGTGGTTCCTCCCACTAGCTTCAAGAAAGATCCTAGATGTGTTGTGTTGACAGTTGAGTTACCTACTGCAGAAAAATTAGTATGGAGAAGAGCGCATCAGGCGCAAAGTTTCTAATAAAGAAGCATAAGATCCTTTCTTATTTTTGTTTCTTTCCCACCCCTTTTCTCTCCCCTCTCTCTGCCCCCTTTTCCCTGTCCCTCTTTCTCGGTCCCTCTCCGCCCTTCCCACCCCTACCTCCCTCCCTCTCCCTGCCTAGGAGGAGCGAACCAGTATACCACAACCGGAGTCACGTAGAGACAACCCGGAACTGACATCAGTTTATGATACACTCCTGTTACATCGCATGGCTGCCAGCAGAGATGTTGACACAGCATGAAGGAGGAAAATGGGAAGTCAATGAGAGGCCGACATGACAACTCACATCTAGGAGAGGACGGTATATCATAAAGAGGACGTTGAAACAAAATGAAAGTAAAAAATATATTCACGCAGAAAACCCTTTAGAGGCACAGTTGTTATGGGAGAAAACCTGTTGCGCTGATATTATAATTTCAAGCTTTCTTTGTAGGACATTCTCACAGACCTTCTTTCAAAGAGCTGTCTCAATGACATCCACTGATACGGACCAATTCAATAGCTATGCATTGAGTTAGTAGCAGGATCAAGATAATCCTTCTTTTCAACGGTCTTTTGTCCCAAATCCCAATGTATAGTTTAAAACAATTGGAACCTATCTTTTAATCCAATTCACTAGTGTGTTTGCTATGCTACTGCTGGGTGTCACGATCGTTGACTGAAGACACGGACCAAGGCGCATCGTGATAGAAGATCCCACCAAGACTAGTGCAAAACAGGCTGCCTAAGTATGGTCCCCAATCAGAGACAATGAGCTACAGCTGCCTCTGATTGGGAACCACCCTGGCCAACATAGATCAAACGATCTAGAACAAAAACATAGAAAAACTAAACATAGCAAATCCACACCCTGGCTCAACATTTAAGAGTCCCCAGAGCCAGGGCGTGACACTGGGCCAAAGCTTAATTTCAGTACTGTCTGTTTTGTTGTTTAAATGTAGGTGCCTCCCCTGTATCTTTTTATAGCTGGTCATTGTTTAGCTTGCCAGTGGATAGCAGCTGTGTACATTTTATAAAAAGAGCAGGCATTTGAGATACTGCTTAGAAGCAATGGCTGTTAGGCTACTTTAGAAACAAAAGGTCCATAGATTAATTTTTTCCTTTCACCGTGTATGTTGTATTGAAACACGTCTGAGGGTAGATCTTGATTTGCCGTTTGATCTTGAGTGACATTTTCCTCTTCTTATCGCTTTTCGCAAAATGTTGGTCTAGGCTCAATTGTAGCTCTTAATTAGCTTGTTTCGTTTAATATGATGTCCCTATCTATGTAGCACATCCTCCCTTAAGAATACAATCACTCCCTCCTGCAGACTCATGCAGACACTGTACACTCTCCTTGTATCAGAGCATGTGCCTGCACAGATTACTGTGACCCGAAAATAACAAATCTGTCGATACCATAGTAAGTTGTTTCACTGTAGGCTATTTCATTTTTATACTACTCTATTTCAGAGTAGTTACTGAGACTGAATATGAAGATATAATTAACTTTTCACTATTTTAAAATAATCTCTTGACTTATTCAAACTGAGCTTCAATATATTAAGTCAAAGACTTACCAATTCATTTCATTTAAAGTCATAAAATGTGTATATTTCGTGATGTTTAACAGTCATCAATACATCAATACCCATGCTTGAAATATATACATGTTTTACATACCCTATCACAACCCAAAATATGATGGTAGATTACTCTATTCCCCATTTATGTTTTTGTTGTCAGAATACCTGTGTAAACTGTCATTCCTTGAAGCCATAGCTGCTTCTATGAGTTTAAGAGTGGCAACATTTCTCTAGAGACATTTCTCCAGAAACACAACTCCAGATTGTGGTTTTAATGAAGCCTACTTCTAGGGTCAAATAGGAGGGACCGCTGTAATTGTTTGGTGGATTCTCTATTTAGTGAGTTTAAGTGTATGTGACCTTTTGCCCTGTCACTTTGCATGCCAGGCAGCTGTACATTTCAAATTTGAAAACAATTATGACTGTAAACAGTGAATTACTCACTATTTATTTTAAAATCCCAAAAAAATTCAAGCATTGTTTAGCGAACTTTTTGTCCAATCCTTTTCCCCCATCTAGTGGTTGAATGTTTTTATATTTCAGTATACTGTATACTGAACATAATAATGCACAATGTTTTGCTCTGAGACAGTGGACTGTAAATTGTGTAAGTGTAGCTTAAATCATGTGTGTGTGTGTGTGTGTGTGTGTGTGTGTGTGTGTGTATGTGTGTGTGTGTATGTGTGTGTGTGTGTGTGTGTGTGTGTGTGTGTGTGTGTGTGTGTGTGTGTGTGTGTGTGTTGTGGTAGAGTGTAATAATATGTTGTGTTATGAACTGTTTTATTTTGTATGTAATTGCGTAATCGTGATTGGACCCCAGGAATAAATGTTATGTAATTTTCCACAAAGTTCAGATTGCGCAATGTTGTAATTTGTTAAACTCCAATGTTTCGTTACAGGAAATGAGTAACATTCCTGTATAAAACGCACATTCGCTTTCAGTCAGTAGCAGCATGGACAAAGTGGTAAGTACTTTTACACTTTTAATTTGATTCCCCATCTATAGCATAGCTACACGAAGTGACGTTTTCAAATAAAACCACGGAAGTGGGGTACGGAAGAAATGTTTCCCCGTTGAAAGCAGTTCATCCAAGCCTGAATTCAAGAAATAACGACACACATAGTTAGTTTACACTTTTTGTATTATAACTGGATTATAGGTCCCGTCTATCTACCCTGAGTGGGTGAAAACGCGCTTTGGTGATGAAATTTAACTTCCTTACGGTATAAAATACATTTGACCAAGACAAATATGATTATTCATGTTGTGAATCGTTCAGTGTGGTCTTTTTCTAACATATCATTAATATTATTATTTATTTTTTAAAGTCGGATTTCGTAACTTCATGCATCAGATAATAAGCACCGAACTCTGTTGACAGAGCGGTGGCGCTTTCTCGCAGTAACTTTTGAGGTGTGGTGGTCCTCTACAAAGTTGTTTCCGCTGGTCGCAAAAAGCTACATTAACATGAAACCAGCTGAAATAAATGTAAAAGACATTTCACACGGATATGCTTGTTTTTGTACTAAAATATGAAAATATTACATCACGTCATGTCTCAAAATCGATATCTATATTACCTGTATATTGTTTTATGTCCTCCAGATTCGACAAGAAAAATGACGAGTTCAACAGTGAGCCTTAATTCTCGCACAGCATCCAGCCTAGCTGTCACAATGCTATTTACCAGATTTTTGGCCACTTTCTTTCTCTGGCCTCCACTGATTTAGTCACCATAATTTTGGCTATCCCGAAGGGTAAACACTTTTGAATGGATTATGATAGAGACATGGGTTTGTACCATTGGTTTTCCTAGAGGAGTATCTACACAATTAACATACTATTTTACCCATTAGTCAAAAGATGCGTTTTTGACATATATTCATGTAATAGTCCACTCCATTACACTCAAAAGTTACTTCAACTTCAACCAGTGAATGCTAGCGATGGCTAGCTATGCTAGCTATTCTATCAGTCTTTCTTAAAGAGTGTGAGCAAGCTAATAGCACACCCTGCATACACATTTATTTAAATTTTTTGGGTTATGCAGTAGGTTGATAACGATATCACCAAAGTTTGTTGTATCAGACATTTCAAATTACAATCCCAGCTAATAAGAAAACAGTCATGGTATTTAATTTAAGAAAATGAACAAGACTGGGTTCAATGGCAGATAGAGAGGTATGGCTGCTGTGAAGGAGGAATGAGGAACTATCAGAGGTCGATGTCCGTGCCGGACGTTGGTGGCGTCATCAAGTTTCATTTAATAAAACCCTGCCTTTTCTCATTTGGGCAAAAGTCTGTCCTCTGTGACCCGGAAACTGATGTGGTCAAGGAGAATGTCAACTCATTAGTAAGCAAACGGAAGACGTCTTCCCCTCCTTGATACTCTCCTTTTGCCGAGGATGCACATGTGTACCCTACCCGAGTCCTTCTCGGAAGAGTTTAGAAATCTGCCACACCCCATTTTAATCAGCAATTTTTTCTCGACGGAGTAAACCATGCAAACATTTAAAAAACGTTCTATTTATAAAATGTCTGAGACATCTATCTAGATTCATTTTAAATCACTTTATACATTTATTTTGGGATTCCATTTGCCTGATAACGCGCGATTGAAGAAGTCTCATTTCATACAAGCGCATTTTCGTCCACTTTCCATCTCCTCGCCGCCTCTCCTTGATTACCTTTGACCTTTGTCAAAAGCCCAGAGAGGACGGCGGAGAGAGCAAGCAGGGGTTGAGCAAATCCAATTGAGAAAGCCCCCCTTGTGTTAATGCTAGAGACTTTCTGTTTATTTGCATGGGCTGCTTCTCATTCCACTGAATCTGCTTGTATCGGCCATTCGCATATGTGGTAGATAAGCGCTTGTCAGTGCCTTTGTTTGCCAGACATGAGAGGACACCGACAAGTTACTTTTCACAAAATCGTCTATCTAGTCCGAATGGTTTGAGCTAAAAACTATCCCCCAAGGCTTAGACTCAGGTTTACAATGAAAAGGGTGCAAAGAAGTTCATGCATGGCATTTATCCGATCTTCTGTTGCATCTCAGTTTTGTCCTATTAGCTGTGAATCAGGGTTGGGCTCAATTCAGAATTTTGGAATTCAGTTCCATTCAACTCATGAGTTGAAATTCACCACACCCTTACACCCTCTATAAAATGTCGAATTTCAGTTTGAGTAACAGGAAGTAGAATTTAATTCAGAGCAATTCAAGATTGTCTATTATATTGACAAGATAGTCAAGTGAACACTCTTAACAATGGAAATGCATGTCCTCAAAAATGGAAGACAGGTGGGAGGAGGCTAGATCAGGTGGGACCATTCTATCCAATGGGAGGGTAGATGCATGTGTGACCAACAGGCCAAGGAGATAGATAGAGGACCCATCTTTGTATCTGTACCATTATAGAATATGTGACAGCATGGGCAGCAGCAAACTTCTATTCAATCATATAAGTCTCACGTAGCAAATTAGCAATTACATTTTTTGTCGACCAAATTCAACACTTTCATTGACCTCAATACAAAATGTTCTCACTTCTTGGGCTTATATTCTGTGGGCGGAGTAAACCTCTCGCTTCGCCTCTTCCTCTCTGGTGCAACTAAAATAAATTCCACTCAGTTATAAAACATGAGCGTTTCATTGAATCGGACAGATCACACTTCCAGATACCAACGAATATATCACTTTTCTCTGGAAACAATGTTCATATACTCTTTTAACCTTAGCGCTTATAATAGCCAACTAATTATACTTCCACCAAATTTGTTTGGCTTCTTTTTGAAGGCCTCAGGCCAGGGTCAATTTGTGGGTTAAACTAATGTATTCTGGGAAATGTAGTATTTTCCCCATACTGAACGAAACGTAAGTGATAATTAAATATAATAACTTAGAATATTCACATGCAGGTGTTGTTTTCCTTGATCATTCATTTTAAGAGTTTGTCCTGAAAATCTATTGTTTCAACAATATTTTATATGCGTGTATATAATGACATGTTTGATGTTTTATGTACAAGTATATTTGCATAGACTACACCCAATGTGCCCTCCACTAATATTGGCACCCTTGGTAAATATGAGCAAAACAGGCTGTGATTTTTTTTTTTGCTGTTTATCCTCTTGGTCTTTCATTCAAAATATTCACAAAAATTGAATCTTTAATTGAAGTAAAATGATTTTTGATAAATGTGAAATAAATATTTTTCTCCGAAACATGTGTTCCACAATTATTGGCACCCCTTGACATTTTTATGAGTAAAATCTAACTGAAGTATATTCCCATTCATATTTTACATTTTTAAGTTCACCTGAGTGATTAGGAACACTTAAGTGGTAAGCCATGACTTCCTGATTCACTGGGGTATAAATATTAGGTGACACAAAGGCCAAGCTCCCGTAGTCATCCATCACTATGGGAAATACCCGAGAATACATTAATGATGTGCGACAAAAGGTTGTTGAGCTGCATAAATCAGGAAATGGCTATGAGAAAATAGCTCAATGGTTGAAAATGCCCATTTCCACTATCAGGGCAATAATTAAGAAGTGTAAAGCAACTGGAGATGTTAACAATCGGCCTGGAAATGGACGTGTGTTTATATTGACCCCACGCACCGTGAGGAGGATGGTTCGAGTGGCCCAAAAATCTCCAAGGATCACAGCTGGAGAATTGCAGACGTTAGTTGGGTTTTGTCTCCAAAACTACGATCAGATGCCACCTACATAACCACAAGTTGTTTGGGAGGGTTGCCATAAAAAAAGCCATTGCTGTCATCAAACAACAAACTCAAGTGCCTACATTTTGCCAAACGTTATTGAATCTTTCAATGGGACCGGGTTCTATGGTTAGATGAGACCAAAATATAGCTTTTTGGAAACAGACACCAGAGGTGGGGTTGTCATAGACAGAAAGGTAGCCATGCAGAAAAGTTCCTCATCCTCACTGTGAAGTATGGTGGTGGATCTTTATGTTGTGGGGCTGTTTTTCTTTCAAAGGCCCTGGACAACTTGTTAGGATACATGGATTCATGGACTCCATCAAGTACCAGCAGATATTAAATCAAAACCTGACTGCCTCTGCTAGGAAGCTTAAACTGGGCCATGGTGGATCTTCCAGCAGGACAATGATCCAAAGCACACCTCAAAATCAACACAAAAATAGTTCACTGACCACAGAATCAAGGTTTTGCCATGGCCATCCCAGTCCCCTGACCTAAACCCCATAGAAAGCCTGTGGGATGAGCTGAAGAGGAGAGTCCACAAGCGTAGACCTTGGAATCTGAAGTATCTAGAGAGATTCTGTATGGAGGAATGGTCTCAGATCCCTTGCCATGTGTTCTCCAAC
Source organism: Coregonus lavaretus (assembly GCF_964263955.1). NCBI lineage: Eukaryota > Metazoa > Chordata > Actinopteri > Salmoniformes > Salmonidae > Coregonus > Coregonus lavaretus. The sequence continues at coordinate 26,552,254 of NC_140025.1, read as the reverse complement.
CTCATTACGCATTATAGGAGAAGACTCAGAGCTGTTATCTTGGCAAAGAGAAGTTGCACAAAGTATTGAATGAAGGAGTGCCAATAATTGTGGCACACATATATTTGAGAAAAATATTTGTTTTATGATAATAATAAACATTTTCTTTCAATTATTTTACTTTACTTCAATGTTAGATTTTGGTTAATATTTTTGAATGAAAGACCTAGAAGATAAACAATAAATGTTTTGCTCACATTTACCAAGTGTGCCAATATTAGTGGAGGGCACTGTAGAATAGAAGAGGCATTTTTATTTCACTGAATTCAATTATATTTCCTTTTAATTCAATTCCTTATCCTGTTTACTACTTCGATTAGAATTAAATTTAAATTCAATAATTTAATTGGAATTGATGAGGCATTCTCAATTCAATTCTGAATTGAGCCCAACCCTGTTTCCTATGGAAGATTGACAGTATAATTTTAAACAACTGATATTCCCATTCAAGTCAGCATTCTCTGATATGTGTGTGGCCCTCCAACCATCTTTGAGGTACCATTTGAAAGTAGAAATGTCTATTGTATTCCCATTTTAGCACATTTAACAGCCAGAACATGACTCCCACCCTATATTCAAGAGCATGCTGAATTGAGCACAACCCTGCTGTGAATCTCTTCTGGGAGAAAATCACAAGTGTATTCCAGTCCAACCCCACAGATTGTGACATCAGCCTGGCTCAGACTGCGATGGAGGATTCTGGCCAACAGGGGGCGACCCTGCCAGACACCGAGGGAGAACGTACAGCCCTTACTCAGAGAAGCGAGTGGAAGTACTGTATCTCCTCATGATTTTCATAAGCCTGGACTTACAGTGCATTCGGAAAGTATTCAGACCTCTTTACTTTTTCCACATTTTGTTACGTTACAGCCTTATTCTAAAATGGACTAAATAATTGTTTTCCATCATCAATCTACACACAATTCCCCATAATGACAAAGCGAAAACAAGATTTTAGACATTTTAAAAACAGAAATACCTTATTTACATAAGTATTCAGACCCTTTACTATGAGACTCAAAATTGAGATCAGGTGCATCCTGTTTCCATATATCATCCTTGAGATGTTTCTACAACTTGACTGGAGTCCACCTGTGGTAAATTCAATTGATTGGACATGATTTGGAAGGCACACACCTGTCTATATAAGGTCCCACAGTTGACAGTGCATGTCAGAGCAAAAACCAAGCCATGAGGTCGAAGGAATTATCGGTAGAGCTCCAAGACAAGATTGTGTTGAGGCACAGATCTGGGGAAGGGTACCAAAACATGTCTGCAGCATTGAAGGTCCCCAAAGAACACAGTGGCCTCCATCATTCTTAAATGTAATTAGTTTGGAACCAACAAGACTCTTCGTAGTGCTGGCCGCCTGGCCAAACTGAGCAATCGGGGGAGAAGGGCCTTGGTCAGGGAGGTGACCAAGAGCCTGATGGTCACTCTGAAAGAGCTCCAGAGTTCCTCTGTGTAGATGGGAGAACCTTCCAGAAAGACAACCATCTCTGCAGCACTCCACCAATCAGGCCTTTATGCTAGAATGGCCAGACGGAAGCCACTCCTCAGTAAAAGGCACATGACAGCCCGCTTGGAGCTTGCCAAAAGGCACCTACAGACTCTCAGACCATGAGAAACAACATTCTCTGGGCTGATGAAACCAAGATTGAAGTCTTTGGCCTGAATTCCAAGCATCACGTCTGGAGGAAATCTGGCACCATTCCTACAGAGAAGCATGGTGGTGGTAACATCATGCTATGGGGATGTTTTTCAGTGGCAGGGACTTGA